>NC_087069.1:23959195-24006960 GCF_963678635.1 Symsagittifera roscoffensis
CCTTCATCTATCACTCGGAGAGTTCCCCTCGGATGGATCCGTGGGTTGTTTGTCATCTTGCCTCGTTTTTTTTTCAGAGTCATTAGACTACGTATTATGGCGAGGTCGTGTAGTCTCTCATCATCCTTCTCCAGTTCAGGTTCAGCAGTGAGGTCCCATATCAGGCCCGCGTTCGGATTTGGGCCCCATGAAGGACTTCATGAGTTCCCATATCGTCACTAAGCTGATCTTCAGTGGACCGTCCCACAAACCACACTCGAAGCTTATTTGTCCCTCCAGCTGGGGAATCGAAGGTTCAATCACTCGTTCCTCCAGGGTTACTCCCAACTGTAGCTGTTCAGACGTTACTAATCCCATTTCACGCACTCTTTCCACCCAGAATATGAGGGTTACTGCTAGCTCATAGTCGAAAAATGCGTCTCTCTCTTCCTCGTTAACGAATGGATTATAAGCCATTCCCGGGACACCCGACACGTATTGGAAGGACTTCCGATTTCCTAGCGTCGCGTACTCCTTCAGAATCCTAATTCCTTCTAATAATTACCTCGTCACAGTCAACTCTTTGTTGGAACATTGCCTGACTTCCTCCAATCTCCGGTAGCTATCACGTCATTACAGTTCTTTTGTCGGGATCTGCAGTGGCATGTCTTGATACAGTTCCAACAGGGCCCTCAAAAAGACCTCTTCACGCTTTATCGACCTCTTCCTGACTGTCTTTACACATTCTTCTAGCACTGAGTGGGGATACGATCCACCACAAACTTCACAAAGCAAAAAGCGTCCTTTATTTTTGCCCATGCTATCGCAGAATTGTCGTTGGCGATCAACACTCCAAAAGCTCCCATCAACTCCAACTGTTTCTCTCTAAATTTCGTCTCAATGGTGGCTTCATGCTTCAGTCTTCTGATTTCGACAAGGCACCACACAAGCCTCACTTGCAGAACTGTCCTGAGACAGGGTTTCGCTAAGTAGGTCATCACAGATGATGGGGGGCACGCATGGTTTCGTCGAAATAATTCTGCAGGGCCGCCTTCCAGAAAGTTTTACTCAGAAGCTCTAAACCATTCTCATTGGCATCCGACGACATCACTGTGCCATATCACTTCCTCATCAGGTTCGAGCCCGTTATCAACTCTTTCAGATACGGTGCCCTCTCGCGGATTTTCTCGTTTTTCACCATCTCCAGGTAGCCACCAGTATGATCTCCCATGTGAACCGATTCGGGCACTGTAATACGACTATACTCGACCACGTTGAGCTGCCCTTCCAACTTCATCCTTGCCATGTTGGTACGTGACGTTTGTAGTCGTCCAATCCACCGGACCCAAACTGGTTAATAACCTCCATTTCCCAATCTGGTGTCAGCAGGGTTCTCTCGTTTTCTCTTGACCTATGAAGCCGTTGATATCAATCCCGCCAGAAACATCTGTGGCACTTGGTTCTCCTTCTCCCAGCCGCCATGCACGTCCCCTTACCCAGCTTCGTTCGGGCGGCACACTTTCGCCAGAGAATCACCACCGTAGTGGTCTTCGACTTCACAACTTTGGGGTTGATCACTTTGTCGTTCACTCTCTCCTTCAACTTTCTCACCAATGACTTGTACTTCTTCAGTCCTTTCCTGGCTCTTCTAACGGGTCGACCTCGCATAATCGGGCTTTCTTCGGCCCTTTCTTCAGTGACTGACTTGGGTCAGACCGTCCTATTCAGTAGACTCCATCATTTTCTCTGTAACGTCTCGCATGATGGGCTGGTTCAACCCCACTCTCATCATGCACTGGATGTCGTATCTCCGGATTATGCTCCACGTACTTTCTATGAATGCTACACGCGTCCAAACCTCGCCGGTTTTTCTCTCCAGCTGCTCGCTCTGGTACCGCTCCCATTCTTCTTCTTGCAACGTGCCCAGGAATGCCACTCGAGGGGCTTTACTGAGTAGCTTAGACTCGCCCTTCCACTGATATGCTTCAACCATAGACATAGGTTCCACGGGTAACAAACTAGCTGGAAACTACTTAAAGAGAGGACAAAAATGATGACGGTGTCATCAACACTAGCATTTCATTTGCTTCACCGCCTTCGTTTCATTAGAATCATTTTTCCAGCAGATCCATCGCCAGAGCACCCAAGTCGAATTCGCTCATTATGTCGCTCTTCCCTTCCATGTGGTCATCTTCCCCTTGATTCTCTTTTTTTGCATCTTCTCCATTGTCCTGGTCTTGGCCCCGGTCGAGAGGGGCCTTGGCGCATGTCAACTCCTGCATCCGGCCGAGCCAGTAATGCCAGGTCACCCGCAAGAAAAAACACTTGGCCATTCATGACAATTTCCACAGATTCCTCACCATGCAGTGCAACTTTCTCTATCGTCAGATAGATGCCTCCTCTGTTTTCCTTGCTCACAACCATCATCACCATTGTCTCCCTTCTGGGCCACTTCAGCCTACACATGTCGTCAGCTGGTTGTTCCAGTGGTCTGCAGAGACCTCTGGCCTCCTTGATGGTATGACCTTGATCTTCTTCCTGCTCCACAGGTTCGGAAAGGTGAAATCGAAGACATATGAATCTGCAGCATTCCAGCTGATCAAGCGCGGCTCCATCGCCTCGCTCCACTTGATCACTTTCTCTTCTACATCCTGCGCAGCTCCGATAATGGGTACCAAAACTGTACTCTCTACTCTCAACATCATCCTCCTAATGCGAGGATACACTGGACATCTGTTTGGCAGTAGATTCAAACCCACCAGCCATGCGTCCTACAAAGCTTGAGGTTGAACTGTACATTGGCACGTCCTCGCCTCGCATCCGACATTGAAGCTGTTATTCAGGTCCATTAACACCCTGCTAGGTTCAGATATCTTCCCTACTATTCGATGGTCACTCGCCAGTCCACTCAGCTCCCTCTGCTCTACCCAGTTTAGCACAGATCAGTCCACCACTGTCACAAGGTTCACAAACAGAACTGAATTTCTGTACGCCTCCACTCGTATGTCAGGGAACACGTGCTCCACCGTAGGGATCAGTTACAAATTCTCTCAAACCGAAGATCAGAGCGAGTGGATCGATACGCATCATCAGAGCCAAGTCGGTCACACAAGGGCATTACCCCACACCTATTCATTTCACTCTTACTTGAGATTGGCTTATCCTCTCCGGCCAAACTTCTGTTCTGTTGTATGAGGTACTGCAGGAGAAAGGTCCTCCAGTCATTCAGTTTTCGATAAGAAGATGTCTTCATCTGAGCATCGAACTCCCTTTTTGTTCCCTGCAGTTGTTCGGGGTATCTTATCTGCACGAACAGGTCAACCAGGCGACCATTGGTCATCGCAATCAGGGTCAGATGACCATCCAGTCGGAGATCGGCTAATTCCTGTGTATAAATCACCAGGGGTCTTTTGACAGAGTTTTCGTGTCCGAAGGTTACGTACAAGGCCAGCTCAAGGCCAGCACAAGGCCAACGGACAATATCCTGATATCCCTCATGAAGTTGGCTATCACGTTCCTCGATGCCCTTGGGTAGCAGCTGCTGATAAATACAGGAGACAATCTCTCTCACCACTGCCGGTGCATGATGGAATGCATCTTGCCCCGACGCGCACAACCGAGGAGGCAAGTATAGCCAGAGATTTGTGTGAGGTTTGGTCCTCAGGGCCATAGCCTTAAGGTCTTCCTCTGTTGAGAGGGAATTCCTCCTGACCAAATTTCCTCTTTCATCCCTCACGTAGTCCGTCTGTCTAAACCACAAACGATTCGCCAATTGCTGCACCAGCTGATGTTCGTCACCCAATCCTGGCCTTAATTTTAATAACTGGCCGAGTTTGGAAAGTTCCAGGCCCAGCCCTTCATCAAGCACTATGCGCGTCGTACTAAGATCTTTGAATCCTTGGATCGCATTAGAGATGTCCGACCATATCGCAGGGAGTTCTGATCGGTAGGGGTAGCAAAAGCTGGGATCCACCTAGCAGTTCGGTGCCGGCATAATCACATCAAATCGTCCCTCCGCTAGCATGACGACCGTAGCGTACAAAAACTGCAGGGGTTCGGGCAATAGGGCATAACCGAGAGACAGTACAAAATTATCTTCACTAAGTGCCTTGCAAAATACTGTCCTATCGATCTCCTAGCCTCCACCATGGCTGAGAGCAGCGTCATAATCGGTTCTCCAACAGTCTCAGAACTCTGAACTGATCCGCCGACAAGAGCGTTCAGGAGGCCCTGCTCTTCAGCCCTTCAATCCGGCTATTATCACTTCTGGATCCACGTTTACCCATCTATGCACACTTATCGCCATCCCGACCGCTTGGCCCCAATCCAAATTGGGAGGTGTGAGGAAAATCACATCTGGCCAAAAAATGAGCGGGGCATGTACAGGTAGCCAGAGCTGGCCACTATCAGAATTCTCCCCATCCTCGTTTCCTGAAGGTCATAAGCCGCAAACAGACTGTCTCCTTTTGATGATTCCAGGTGCGCGTACCTTCTATCGTCACCTTCCACTGATGTGATTCTGGGGTAATCTATTGAATACTCACCTGTGCTTGGTCCCCGGGGTTTGGCAAACTGCTTCCCCAATCTGTGATGCCGGTTGTTGAGCTTGTTCTCCACCAGAAAATTCCATCTACGGTGTGGTGGAGCAATTTTTTGGACCGGATGACGGACGTCCGTCGATGACCTCGTGTTCAATGGTCCCATAGTGGTATTTCCCGGCAGACCCTCCAGGTCCACATATTGGAGGGTAGTAGCGGAGCTGAACTGCCCTCTTCAGCTAAGAGCCAATCCGCGCCTGCTATCCGGTACAGACCAGATACCGTAATATCAACCCAGTTGAGCGTTTTTCTCGCATCTGCACGACATGTTAGCGTATTCATGCTCAATTTGATAGCCATGACTGCTTTATATCTTAACCAGGGGCTGGGATCTGCTCTATTCCATAGCAGCTCACTGACCATACTCGTATCTATCACGGCTGCAGGATCAGCTCGCAAGGTCCCCTGAGCAGGTGACGCACTCGAATGGTAATCGCAGTCACTTGAGGAGCCACCTGCTGGGCTCTACTCCTTGTCCCGAAGCGATTCTCCAAAAAACGGCTTCGGAAAGCTGGGGCAGTCCCCAGTCTCTCTCTCACATCAGAGCTGGGAGAGGGCTGTACCACGTTTGTTTCTGTCGTCAAAGACCCCAGACGGTTCACTAACGCTTGAGGTACAAATGATCTGACCCTGCCGGCAGGGCTACCTCGTGTCACCGGGTTGACCATTGTCCTCACTTCAGCTTCCGTTTCTTCTATCCTCGATTGGAATGCGTCGTTTATCCACTGTACTCCAGGTTGGACGCCAAGGCACCATGATCCACCATTCTCAATGTATTCTCCACATCCATAAAACGGAGTTCGTTGGGTTTTCTGTGGTCAGATTACAGATCTTTAGATTCCACTGGGTTGCGATCCCGTTCATGAAGTCGGCTACTGGTTACCCGGCGTCTGGGTTAAAGGGAATGGTACACAAGACCACAATATTCGATCTGTAGTTCTCTTTCAAGTAATTTAGGAGACAGAAGAGTAAGGATTTCCATTTTGCCTCGGGTGTGACGGAGTTCCTTGAGGCATCGTTCGTCCCTATCAAAACGGTCAACGTGTCCACCCTATCGTCGTTCTGCAGCTCCATCATCTTGATTAGTTGAGATCACAGTAGTTTGTCCTCCTTCTAGATTTTGGTTCCAATCCCTCACCAGGCTGTCCCCTATCATTGGGTGTTGGCTGCCCGTCGGCACCGGTTGGTGGATCGCCGCTTGATTCCCTTTCATACCGTTCAGGCATGCTCTGGGATGTTCCACTGCGACTTGCACGAAGGTCCTTCGGGTGTTGAGGTCCTTTTGAACGTCAACCATCCACGACCTGACCTTGGCTCCACTCGGTACCGGACCGGTCGGCTCTGTGGGATTCGTTGATTTTTCTTTTCTGATCGGTGACTGGCCCGTTCGCTGAGTGGGAACATTACTGCCCAAGCTTCAGTCTTTCGCTCGGTTTATTTCTTGTATCGCAGCTTTGGCTACTTGCTCAAATTTTTCCTGGAACCGAGGTGCCAGGTAAGTGTCCGAGGGATCATGTATCGTGTTTCTCGCGAGACGAGCTCACTCGCTGCGGGGCCGTCACCTCAGTGGGTCTATAAAGCTCCTGAGTCTTCGATTTGGCTGTCGTCCTGTTGATCATCATTGCCAGAACCCCCGGTGATAACTTGCTGACTATAGCATTATAGAGCTAATTGAAGTGCTTTATCTCCTCTCCTTTGAAGAGGATCTGCAGCTCCTCGTATTTTCGTTTCCATTCGTCACAGTTTTTCGCCTTTTCTTGAAGCTCGTTCAACCTCGTGCACAACTGCTTCCAGTCTTTGTCTTTCTTGTCTCGAGAGTTTCGCTCGTCTCCGCCGTTTGTATCTGATTTTCATTAATTCTGACTTTTTTCATTGGAGGAGCCGCTGTTGGGGAGTCTGCTGAGTGTGATGGGCATGGCAAATCACGTGATGGCTTGGCTCCAATGAGAAGCTGTGCGGTGCGGGCATTTCCCCTAACTGGTAGTCCCTCTGCTCGCCCAGTCCAGGTTCACGAGCTATGTCGTGACCCGACATTTTCCCTCGTCGCCATCTCACGAGTCGGTTACGAACTCTCTCGGCGGTTCCGGACGCACCAAAGGCCAGCATCAGGACCACCTCCGTGAGGAGATCCCCACGAGCTTCCCTTCCGAACGCATTGAGGAGTGCGACGAAGAACATCTCCAGCTCCGGTTCATCCAATCCAAAGTTGCAATCGATCAACCGCTGATACACCTCATCCAGAGCCGTTCCCAGGCTCGGTGAGATAAAAATATATCAAACCGTTGGTATCACTCATTCTTCCTCGTGTTTGTCTGGTCGGGTTTCTCTCATTTAGTTCAAGTTCAATAAACAAATTACGATCAATCAAGATCTAAAAAAAAACAAGTAACGACTAAGATTAATCATTCCGAGCTATTTCAACTCTAAGATAAAACATCATTCACATCTTTTAAAAACAGTCCAATGAAACTCTCTTTTGCTTTCAGTTTAACAACTAGCACCAAGGTGGATCGTCCACCTGTGATCTTGTCAGAATATCATATTTGAGCACTGTCACCTTTTGCACCTGGAGTGTTCCAGGCTTCCATGATATAAGCATCACATAAAACATAACCTAACTTTTACATAACTTTTGAATATCACACATCAACACTATCACATAAAGACCTAATACCTAATCATTAACCTAAAACATAATCCTAGTGACTAGAAAGTAAACCTAATAAAGACTATTTAA
Source organism: Symsagittifera roscoffensis (assembly GCF_963678635.1). Taxonomy (NCBI): domain Eukaryota; kingdom Metazoa; phylum Xenacoelomorpha; order Acoela; family Convolutidae; genus Symsagittifera; species Symsagittifera roscoffensis. Next base: position 23,966,510 of record NC_087069.1, read on the forward strand.
AACCGAATGTGGCTCTAGCATATGCTCAGATAATTTTTCTTATGTAAGTAGACCTCTATTTCCGTTTCTGAAAATATTAAATGTACGATGGCATATAACTCTCTCGGATGCAGTTTTCCCCTATTTGGGATCATAGACTGGTAAAGAGAGAGAGAGGTCACTCCTCTCTCAACCAGGGAATCGCTGAGTCTAGTTAAGGCCAGCACCAAGTTTTCGGGATTTAGATGGTGTCTATCAATGGCCTTAGTTACCAGGATACACAAATATTTCCCTGGTATCTGTGATGCAACAGGGGGCACCGCAATCATCCTTCCTACACCAGGCCTCTGTTTCAACAAAAACTCGATGTCGGCCGCTAGTGCAGTCCTAAAATTGCATCCGCAGTTATCGCTATAGCGCACGTACGTTCCGTGAGTATGAAATCACTCTCCGTGATAACGATATTGTTTGAGTAGTGATTTGGTAGATCAAAATATGATTCAAAAATACGTCCAAAACGCAGTTTTTAGCAGTCTCGCCCTCCGTTTCCAGCTCCCCAGTTTCCCTTGCCGATCTTAATTTTTTGATCGTAAGGTTTTTGGTGTGGGTGAGTCCCCCACTCCCCGGACAAAAATATCCATCGTCGTCCCCGTCGATCGCCTCAGATTGAGCAGATCGAGATTGGATTCTTGAACGCGTAAATGACCATCTGGAGCGACCCACTTGGACTCAGTATTGTCGTGACTGATGTGTTTGATGCTATTTGGATCGACATCTTGAATCGTCAAGATTGTCTCTTTCGGATCTGCTGGCAGAAAATGGAGCCATTCGAGCACTCGCAGATTCGTCAATTCTTGTTCATGCATCTGCTCCATCTCGAACTCCACTTCCCGTTCAGAGCAATCGTCGATCCAATCCTGTTCTGCGTCGTTGACCAGGTCGATCTCTTGTGGAACTACTACTTCGTCCAGGCCCACTAGCAAGTTCATCATGTCGCTCGAAACTATCCTGTCTATGACAAAATGGTGACGGGAAAATCAGACTGTCTCAGTCTTCTTCGGCATATGGAAGAGTTTTGTCGTCCAACTCCACTCGCTGGGTTAACTCCAGGTCCAGTGGCAGATCGCAATATTCAACCACCTCATTCCCGTCGTTTTTGTCGCGCGTGCATCTTTCATTTAACTCGCAGGCAGGATCCACTATCAAATAGTCCTCATCATGCATGTCATCTGGAATACACCAGTCATTCCATGAAGCATTGTGGGGCTTGATTTTCTCGTAATGAACTGCCTGTTCGGTACTCAGCCAGTAAAAATGATCTCCTTGGTGCACATCAGTTATTTGAAATGGACCGCCCCTTTTTCAGCAACTTTTAATTCCTTTTGGTGGAACTACCTCCTGGAACACCCAGACAAAATCTCCGACTGAGTAGGCTTTCGCATCCGCAGTCCTTTTATCGAATCTTCGTTTTTGTCTATTATGAGCCTGCTGCGTGTTCCTCCTGCATAGTTCCTGCTGCCTCCTGATCACATCACGAACGTACGTTTGTGGTGCTGTTTTCTTTCCTTCGTACTCAAGGTAGAAGTACGTTAATGGAAGTGCTTTCTCATGACCGGTCAACATTATGTGCGGGCTTTTTCCCGTGGTAGAATCTTCTGTGATGTTATAAGCACCCATCACTTGCGGCAATTGCCTGTCCCAGTCGTCCCTGTATCGTGAGCAAGAAACCATCAACATGGACACTAACGTGCGATTCTGTCTTTAAACTAGGCCATTCGTTTGTGGATGATAAGTGGTCGAGTGGGCCTGTGATCCTTGTGACCTCTTCATTAACTCCTTCATGAGATCACCCACGAATGCTTTGCCTTGGTATGCTTTGTATTGGAATGTGATGGGGCAGCCGTGTCTCGCTATCCATACATTTATCAAATGATTGCACGTTTCATCAGCTGATGCTTTCATGCAGGGTGCTGCCACTGCGTATTTCGTGAAATGATCAATCATTGCCACCACTTGAGTGTAGCCCGTGGCTGTCATGCAAATCTTCTGATGATCAATTTGCACCACCTCATTGGATCCTGATGACTCTATTGACTGCAGGAAAAAACCTTAATTTTCTTATGTAATTCGCCTGTTAACATGACAAGCATGCAGAAATCTACTTTCCACAGGCCTTCTTCAAACCAGGCCATTCGATCCGTTTCTTCATCATATTATACACTTTGTCCACGCCTTGATAGCCCATCTGATCATGTGAACGAAAGCGCAATTCGGTTTGGTACAACTGCGGTAGCACTATCGAATTATATTTGTAAAAGACTTTGTCCTCCTCCTTGCGTTTACAGGCCATGATCCCTTCTTTATTCAAGTACAACAGGTCTTTTCTCTGTAAATAAAACTGCTTTAGGATCTTGTAGCTGTCTTCTTCCAAACTACCTCTGCCGGGTGCTCCGTTTTCATTCCATCTCTTTAGGTTACTCGTCAATCTATCATTTTGCTGAGCCCTTAAGAGCTCAGACAGTCGGTATCTGGCTTTCAGATATGTCTTTATCGCGTTAGTTTTCCGCTAACTATCTCCGGTATATGGGCATCGTCCATCAACTTAACACACTATATATTTTTCAAAGGTGTTGCCTCTTGCACTGATGGTTCTAGGTTGGTACGGACGACCGTAGCATGCGGAAGTAGCCTAGTCGAACATTTAGACACTGCTATTAACTCAAGCTCGTCTGCGGCTTTATCAGTTACTGTGCCTTCCTCGTTGGAGGTATATCGGTCTCTGTCTGGGTCTTGAAGCATTTCTCTATCCATCCCGCGCTGCTTCCATTCTACTAGAAGAGATTGAATCGCGACTTCTGAGGCGTCGGAAATGGGTAGTTTCTGACCCATTCTCTCAAGGCTGAGACAGCTGAGACTGCGAGTCATCATTTGGGCCGATGGATTCTACATCATCGTCTTCTGATTTTTTCATGATGTCTCTCGACTCCCCGGAAAATTCTGTCCCTTGGTCATTTCGACATTGTCTCCCGGACAAGTTATTCACCCCGGGCCCTAAGGTGAATGACTCACCGGACAATGTTTCGTCTCCAGATGAACACTCCTCCTTCGTGTCTGTGAACTGAACTCTTTTCGTTACGCTGGGTTTTAATTCAACATTGACCTCTTGAGCATTCTGGGTAGCGATCGATTGTCGACACTCCACATACGAGGTCCTCAGAAGGACATCTTTTGGAATCGAACTCACTAACTGATTCACTATCGATCGGCAAGCCAGTTCAATGTCCCGACTCCAAATTTCTACTGGTGTCTTCTCCATTTTCTCGGTGATTGACATCATCATGTATGTCGTCTGGAATACACCAGTCATCCAATGAAGCAATGTGGGGCTTGATGTTCTCGTAATGAACTGCCCGTTCGGTGCTCAGCCGATAAATATGACCTCCCTGGTGCACTTCAGTTATTTGAAATGGACTACGCCATTTTTCAGCAATTTTTGTTTTCTTTTGGTGGAACTACCCCCTGGAACACCCAGACAAAATCTCCGACTAAGTAGGCTTTCGCATCCGCAGTCCTTTTTAACGAATCTTCGTTTTTGTCTATTATGAGCCTGTTGCGTGTTCCTCCTGCATAGTTCCTGCTGCCTCCTGATCACATCACGAACGTACGTTTGTGGTGCTGTTTTCTTTCCTTTGTACTCAAGGTAGAAGTACGTTAATGGAAGTGCTTTCTCTTGACTGGTCAACACCATTTGCGTGCTTATTACCGTGGTAGAATCTTCTGTGATGTTATAAGCACCCATCACTTGCGGCAAGTGCCTGTCCCAGTCGTCCCAGTATCGTGAACAAGAAACCATCAACATGGACACTAACGTGCAATTCTGTCTTTCAACTAGGCCTTTCGTTTGTGGATGATAAGTGGTCGAGTGGGCCTGTGCCACTTGTGACCTCTTCAATAACTCCTTCTTGAGATCACCCACGAATGCTTTGCGTTGGAAAGTTTTGTAACGGAATGTGATGGGGCAGCCGTGTCTCGCTATCCATCGTTTCGACACTGCTATTAACTCAAGCTCGTCTGCGGCATTAGCAGTTACTGTGCCTTCCTCGTTGGAGGTATATCGGTCTCTGTCTGGGTCTTGATGCATTTCTCTATCCAGCCCGCGCTGATTCCACTCTACTAGAAGAGAATGAATCGCGATTTCTGAGGCATCGGTAATGGATGTAGTTTCTGACCCATTCTCCCAAGGCTGAGACAGCTGAGACTGCGAGTCATCACTTGGGCCGATGGATTATGCATCATCGTCTTCTGATTTGTTCTTGATGTTGCTCGACTCCCTGGACAAAATTCTCTCCCTTGGTCGTTTCGACTTTGTCTCCCTGGACAAGTCATCCAGCCCGGGCCCTAAGGTGAATGACACCCCGGACAATGTTTCCTCTCCTGATGAACACTGCTCCTTCGTGTCTCTGAACTGAACTCTTTTCGTTACGCTGGGTCTTAATTCAACATCGACCTCTTGAGCAGCCTGAGTAGCGATCGATTGTCGACACTCCACATACGAGGTCCTCAGAAGGACATCTTTTGGAATCGAACTCACTAACTGATTCACTGTTGATCGGCAAGCCAGTTCAACGTCCCGTCACCGAATTGCTACTGGTCTCTTCTCCGTTTTCTCGGTGATTGTCATCCTCTGCATGGTATCCATCCATTCATGGTCAAGCCGTTAAACCTCTCTGTCAAGCAGGTCACGGACTTTAAGCATGACATCCGGTGCCACATTCACCGTTTTGTTTAACAAGGCTATGCTGTTGATACCCAGCCTTGTCAGTTCTTGCTGCACCAGGTTTGATCGAACCAGCAAAAACCAACGGGACCTATCGCCAACATTTTTAAATCTCTGCCGCCTTTTCCACGGGAAGTTCGCGATGTCCTGGTATGGGGTGCCCGGACTTGCCAAGCCACCTGTTGAATGGCAGTTCATCGTCGTCGTAGGTCTCTTAGTCCAGGAATGAAAATCCATCCTTAATCTCTGCAAGGTTGACCTGCTTCTCTTCCAGTCGCTCATAAAATTCTGTCTTTTTGCTGAGGCTATCAGCATTCTGGTGTTTGTCACGGGTTTGATGCTCTATGATCATGTGGTATCCGTCCAGACGCACGATCCTACGACCAATGTAACTTTGGTCCATCGAATAGGTCTTCAGCCAAGCAAGAGCACGATTGTCCACGCGCAACTTGAAGGGAGCGCTCCCTAAGTAGGCTCTGTATTTTTCAACGAAAAAGATCTCCGCCTCTGGTGAACCGTACTTCATTTCAGTGTCGCTCAGGACTTTACTTCCGTAAGCTATTGGTCTAACAACAGTCTTCACGTTCCACTCCTGTTCCTGGTGAAGTATGCCCGATATCGCAACTACTGATGCATCTGTATCCAGTATAAATAACCCATTTTCTGTCGCTATGCCGAAGTCCGCAGCCTCGCAACCTTCGCGCCTAATACTTTCGAAGGAGACCTGAAGCTCGTCAGTCGTGCTGAAATTTTTGCCTCTATTTCGCGTCAATCTCTATATCTTGTCAGCATACCCTTTGATAAACTCTCAGTAGTAGTTAGCAAATCCGAGAAAGCTCATCAACTGCGTGTCGGTCTTCGGTGCTTTCCATGTCAGCACCGCCTCAACCACTTCCAGTTCCGGTGTGACCTCTTGTTTATCCACAAGGCGACCCCGATACTTGGTTGAGTCTCTCATGATTTCGCAATTTCAAGGTTGGCAGTTCTGTCCAGCTTGTTTCATGCAACTAAAGACCTCGTCTCGTCTCCTTATATGGTCCTCCAGCGTTGGTGTCGCAATGACTACGTCATCAACCTAACACATTATGAGATTCCCATACTTTTTAGTTACATTCGTGAGTGCCTGAGCCATTAATCGCTGGAACGTAGCCGTGGCATTGCGGCATTCTTTTCCAAAATGCATTCTTTTCCATTGGTACAGCCCCGTTCACACGGGATTCTTTTTCAATGGTACAGCCCCAGTTCAAACGGCATTCTTTTCCACTGGTACAGCCCCAGTTCACATGGCATTCTTTTGCACTGGTACAGCCCCAGTTCAAACGGCATTCTTTTCAATTGGTACAGCCCCAGATCACACGCAAAGCCTGTCTTTTCTCGATCTTGTTTTCTGAAGGGCACTAGCCAGAACGCGGAACCTTAATCCAACGTCGGGAATAATTTTGCATCTCCTAACTTGGAGAGGCTCTCGTCGATGCGGGGAATCGGGTATGCGTCCTTTAACGTTACCGCATTCAGCTAGCGGAAATCACAACAAATCCTAAGTTGCCTCCCTTTCTTTTTTGCCATGACCATGCCGCAAGCGCACGGGGTCTTCGACGGTTCGATCATGTCAAACTCCATTAACATTTCAACTATTTCTTCTCTGCATGCTTCGGACTTGTGGGGTCATTCTCCTAGCTCCCTCCCTATGAGATACCGAACCCTCTTCTATTTCTATCTCAAGTTCAACAACATTGCAGCTGCCTATATCAGCCTTATGCTTCGAAAAAAAAACGTCTGCGTTCCGATTTAACACCGCTCTGAGCGAGTCTAACTCCTTTTCTGTTAATTTGCATCTCAAGTGCTCTATCTCAGGTAGGACCGGCTTGTTCGATGCTAATTCTGTTTCTGTTGGTCTCTCAGGAAAGTTTGAGCAACTAGAGAGCCCATCGCCGGTCTCTGATTTCATTGACAACAACTTTTTAGAAGACTTCAATCCACTCATCCTGTTTAATATGCATTCTTGATTGGCATATAAAGGACATTCAGTTTTCATATTTCTTGAAGTTCTCCACACTCTGACATTATGTGCTCAAAGGCAATGCGTAACCAATTTTCTTGCCTCTTTGTTGCGTCACCGTTATTGCCTCTATGTTCAATAACACACTCACACACAGTTCGCTCTGCGTGAGTGAGAAGCCTCTTCCTAAAATAGCTGAGCTTTTACTGTTTGGATTGAGAACCAGACACACCTTTCTGTCGTTACTAAGCTCATTCAGGTTCCTCATATTAAATGTCGCTATTACAGCCTGATGTGGTCTTAACCTACCTTTCCGATCGAGGAAAACTGGCACCTTTGCTTGTATACTCAGGATTTTATTAATTGGTTTCTTTTCATACTCAGGGTCCTTGATTCTTATCAAACCGTCGTTGAGGTCAGTCGTGACATCGAAGTTCCGCACAAAATCCCGTGCCAGGATGAACTGGTCGGACTCATTAAGATTCTTGACGACCAGGAAACTCATCTATAGATGTCTCCCTCCTAGCTGCAACGAGATGATAGGGGTCCTGCCGGTCACTTCATTTGCACCCCGATTTGCCGCTGCCAGTCTGATGTTGATTGGAACAAAACCGACCTGTCAAAATTCATGTCGGTCCAGGTGCTCACAGGCATGACACTGACCACTGCTCTGTTGTCTAATAGTCCCTTCACGGAGAGTTGTCTACCGTGCACGTCCAGTACATGCGCGGCCATATCGGCTTCACAGCCTATGTGGACGGCGTCCTGTTCGAGCATGGCGTTGTGTCCGATTCGTCGGACCTTAAGTTCTTCTCGACCAATGTAGATCCGACCTACATGGTCAGCTGCAACAGTCACATGAGCTTTGGTGTAAATGTTTATTCCATCCACGTTAAATATGATCAGATAAGGGCCATGGACTTCTATGTGATGTCCATCTACTTTTATTAGTTTTGGACCTCCTGTCGTGAGCAACGCTCGCACTGATCTTGAGTCCAAGTTGGAATCCTTCTCTCTCAAGTAGTCCGCGTAGATGTCCTGGTGTACTAGCGTGATCTCCAACGGCTCACTCAAGTTCTTCATTACTTGACGGCCCGCGAACAATATGATCGACATTATCTTCGTCCCTTCTCTTGTCATGCCGAAGGTTTTCCCCGAGATGAAAATCAGCTTCAATCCCTGCTCCCTGTGCTCCTGGTTATCCTCTTCCTTCGTCGATCTTCCCAGAATGTCAAGTTTCTCACGTCGCTCTGTGCTCTCTAATTCTGACCTTACCCATTGCTTAACCTCTCTGGTGGCCAAGTCTTGCTGAACATTCTGAGCTGCGGCCCGTACCGCTAAGCCATACTCCACTTTGAGCGCACCGACTGACTCTGGCTCCAGGCTCGAGTCAATCGCCTCATCAGGTAAAGTGATACGGCCTCATCATCTTCGGCGATACGGCTTCATTCACCAGGCGGGCTCGACTAGCCTTGACTTCCGAAAGTGCCTCTTCATGGCGAGGATGCTTCGCTTCCGCCAATGCATCCCAGAATTGAGTGCAATCCGACTTGAAATGTCCCTCCAAAACACAGAAGAAGCATCTCTGTCCATATTTAATTAAGAGTCCTCTCACATACTCTTCGTGGTATACCTAGGTTGCATCAGCGTCGTCGAGAAAGTAGCCTACTGCCTTCATTTTTTGTTTAGAAGTAGAACAGGCTAAAACGTGGCGGTCAATCGAACTAAAAATTGCACATGACCTCCTCCTATCCATGTCGTCCCGATGTCTGTACCAACTTGAATTCACGCCAGTATTCGTTCAACTGTAGTTGCCGTAATTGCTGTAACGATTTTGCGCCCTGGGTTTGATGAGCAAGTGCTCACGCGACTTCATGCGCAAATCACCGAGCGTGGGCACTTGGTCTAGCGATTGGGTGAAGTGTGTGGCCAACATGGACTTCAGCTCATCACTTTTTACTCTATCCATGAATGTTGAGGCAATAGCCAAGTTCCGTTCCGATATCCTCTCAACAGGGTTGCTTGTCCTTCTGAGTAACTGGAGGTCATTCAAAAACCTGTCTATGGATTCGTCATCTCTTTGACGCCTCTTTTCAATTTTCATCACAGCTTGATGCCCCTGTACAACCGAGCCGAAGCCGTTCAGCAAGATATCGAATAACTTGCGAGCGCTGTCTCGTTCATTAGTCCTTTTCGCCATTACACAGGCTCGTCAGTGTGCTGCATTCCTGTTTCTTGGAGAGATTTTCTTCCTCAAAATGTAACTTCATCACCTCTATCCAGGTGTCGATGCAGCCATCTGATTCGTCCTTGTATGATTTCGGCTTTTTGCCGACGTCGCGTCCGCTTCTGGTGGGCTGGATTCGCCCGACTCGAACTAGACGGGGCTGCCTTGGGTCTCTCCTTATGGTTAGACTCAAAGCTGGTTTTAGATCTCGGCTGGGCTCCTGCATAACCGCGGGCTCCGCCCCCGTCAGTCGTTTGGTATGAGTCCTACGTTGGAGCGTGACGATTCTCCCGGTTGCCACTGCTCAAGATTTCATCAAGCGACCGCATCATAAGGTCAGCTTTGGCATCTAACTTTTTCTCAAGGCTAGTCATCGCATGAGCGTAGGTGTTGTCGTGATCATTCAAAAATTGCTCGATATCTCTCCAAACTTTCCGCCAGGCACTGATCGGTGTCCCGAATCAACTGGGACTGATCACATCTCGCTTGTGACTTCACGTCTGTCAGCTCGTATCGCAACCTTTCATGACCTTTTTGAGCCCTTTCTTCCTTCAACTCAATACATCCTCTTGTTCATATAGTGTAGCAGTTCTTCAAGGCCTGTCATTACACCGGCAAACTGTCACTCAAGTCGCTAGCCGTTCCCAGCACTGGGGTAAGACCCAGAGACGATGACGTCAGTTGAGGTTGCAGCCTGGTACTCGACGATGCACCACTCTTCTTTATGCCCATTGACATCATAAGCCTGTCGTATGTCGACGACGCTCCCATCGTTATCCCGTCTGACATTGATCTATTTGGCGACTCAGACAACGCTTTCTTGCTCGTTTCCTGTCTCGGGCTAGGTGTGAAGTCCATGTCCGAAAGCATCAGCAGCGGACCGTCATATCCAGAGGACAATCCATTAGCTCGGCTTGACGTCATGCGCTCACCGTACATCGCCTTGAAGCTTCTTTTCGCTTTTGAACTTGGTTGCTCTTCTCTTGGACTTATGCTCGACATCATCGCATTCGTGACTTGTTTGACTAGAGAGGATTGTTCTTTTCTCCAACTTTTGCTTTGGTCTCTGATTTGGAGGTTCCTATTAAACAACATTTCCTCTCGTACTCTGACCTCGGAACGCTCCTTTGTCTCTTGAGTTGTCTCCTTTTCTTCCCGTTCAACTTCCTCGCCAGGATCTTCCGGGTCCACGCGATGGTGGTGGTCGGTTCGGATTAGTGTCTGCTCTCCTTCCTCGAAGGGATCACTTGGCGTCACGTTAGTCTCTCCGGCCTCGGCGTCCCGCTCTTCATCACCATCTCGATTCTTCTCACTTCTCAGTTTCATTCCTCTCACTGAAAGATCACTCTGACCTCACAAGCAAAAACGTCAGTGGTGCTACTAATCGGGGATTGGCTACGCCGTTATTCAAACCACCGCGTGCTTTCCGTGCTCAGCCTGGGAATCTTAGTTACTTCTCCTAGTGAGTCTCTACGCTGCATGTCTCGTGGTTTATAAAAATTATTTTGAAGGCAATGCACAAGCTCCAAAAATCAATTTGAAAAAATTTGCCGAAGCCTGCTTACTCAATCCCTTCAATATCGAAAATTTCCCTTCAACCCTTTTTTGATGCTATTAGTGACCCAGCTGAAGTTACACACAGTGTTTAGTTATTACTCCACTCAATCACCTAGTATAACAATATCACAAAATTTCACCAGATATTATAACTAACACACCAAATAAAAATGCCCTTTGGTGTGTTAAAAATGCCCTTCAGATGACAGCAATCTTTTGTTCAGTATCATTTCACCGCGACAGACGTGGCAAATCACTGATTCGTTTAAAATCAAAAAAAAAATTATAAAAGAGCGGTGATACTTTCAGTAACAGATAAAGAAAACTTAATCTTAAAGAAAAAGATTTCCCATGATTGGAACACTCCAAAAGAACGAAGCCCAGGGCACTGTATTCTCAAGTTAGTGTGTCTTGTCTAATACACCCACCGAGGTCTTCTTTCATTTGTCCTGCGATTGCCCGAGCTGTCCTACTACGTAGCTCAGGGCAACCTCTTGATAGATAATATCTAGAGTCTAAGCAAAAACTCTCCCACGCCTGGACAGTTCCAAGAGATTAGGGAAAAGCTTTGTCTTCTCAAGTGAGTGTGTCTTGTCTAATTTACTCACCAAAGCCTTCTTTTATGTGTTCCCGGATTGCCCGAGCCTTCCTATTAAGTAGCTCAAGGCAACCACACAAACAAAATCACGATAAAAAAATTTCGAAAACTTTTGATAATTCCGATTTGGAACCCAAAGTTAATCGCAAATCTTCGGGTCAACTGGGCTACTTTTCTCCTACTATACACGTCTCGTGCATAGTCGACCTTCTATTTAGACCTCAAAAAGATATCTAAGGCTGTTTAAATTGTCCCAGAGGGTACCTCCAAATTTTCACTAAGGAGGGTTGTTAAAGGGCTTAAGTCACTTTGGATGGTTGATAGAGCACGTTGCTTACTCCGGAGGGTTACCTTGGAGGGTACCTTAAATACCTAAGTTGCTTCGGAGGGTCCCCCTAGTTACGCTAAGGACTCGAAATTCCCTCGAAGTTCTTAATTTGTCAAGCTTCGCAGAAAGTGGTCTCCTCCAGCTACTCCCAAAAAAATCAAGCTAAACTCACTCTGGGGGGTTAGTTTAGATGTCTCGGAGGGTTGCGTGGAAAATTTCTCTTAAGGAGGGTTGCTGAGAGGCTTAGCTGACCCCAGAGGTTGCTTCGAAGGGTTCCCGCTGAACGGATAATTTCACCGCTGTAAAGCCTCCGATTGCAGTTTAACTTACTCAAAACTGGGTTGGCCGAGTCGGTCAACCTTCCCAGTAGGATTAAAGGGTGATTTTATAAAAATTTCTGCCGCTCGGAGGGTTCCCTAAAATTTGGACCTTCCGAACTAACAAATTCTAAAATTTTTTCTCTCCTGAAGATATCAACCTAACAATTTCGGTTGCGAGTCAGAAAAGTGGTCAAAAACGTCGACCTATGGTACCAAAACTGATTCGATTGTTTGGCTAGTCTTTGAGAAATCACCAAAAACGCGTTCATTAAGTTGGCCTTTTCCACCCCTATATATGTTCTCAGAGAATGTTTCCGCTATTCTTACTAAAAGTGCTTTTAAATGCTTGAAACGAGCCTAGTAGCTCTGTACGGCACTGGAAAAATGAAAATAAACCGGACCAAAATTGGTTTGTAAACAAAAGTCTGGCAAAAAAAACTATCAAATTTGGACCCTCCGATTCCTTCCTTTTCCAATCTTTAAAACTCTAGCTCTATCCACGGAGCTTTTCGGAGGGTTACTCAAAAATTGTCCTAGCAACTTAGCACGTTAGGCTAGCACGCTCCTGACGCAAGAAAATTTTATTGCTCTAACTCTGAAAACTCAAAAACTCGATTCTCAAAACATATTGAAGAAATTCCAAAAAATACAAAAATTTTGATCGAAAAAGTTTTATTTTCGCCAAATTCTACAACGTTTTTTTCCGGGCGTTTTTTTAGTTAGGGTGGTAGAACTACGTAGTAGCTCACTGCGCAATAGCTTTTTGCTGTTCGGAAAAGTTCGGATAGCCAAAGTTTCTGGGGTTAACAGTTTGGTCGAAAATCAGTTCTTTTCCACAAAATTGAGGTGTTTATCGGGTCTAAATGGGAGATAAGTATTATATAATAAGGATGAAACCTATAAATAGTCGTTAATCAATTTTACTATACCCTCTTTTGCACCAAAATATCTGGAATAAGACCCTTAACGCGGAAATTTGCACTCGATGGAAAGTGCAATTAGACCAAGCCAATTGTGCCCCCCACCATTTAAGTTTTAATGAAATAGTACCCGAACGATACTGAAACTGTCGTTGTGGATTTTGTCCCTGATGCCCTCTGTTGAGTCTGTAACACGTCCTTCAGCTTGCCGCTCTACCCTCCGGTAAGCGGTAAAATTATCATTAACGTGCTTAAATACTCAAACAACACTCAAGGCAGGGTACTTTACCCACCACCAAAACTCTCGATCTTTCAATCAGAAATGATATAAATCATTCTGAAAACAAAAACAATGGGAATGTCAGATCACCTCCAGTCCGGAAATGACATATAGATTGTCATTTTATTTTTTTTTACTGTTTTTGATCTTTTTTGGATTTTTTATTGTTTTTTGTAACTTTCTGTTTTCAAGTAAATTTGTTTTTGATTTTACGCTACTTTTTGCTCGGTTTCATGCTGTCTCTTGAATTATTTTTTGGTCCCAGGGCCTTGGGATTAGTGGTCTCATGACTTCCCACCTGAGACTCCGGCCCCCGGAAATTTTGGTCTTAACTAAGTTAGAAAACTAAATAGTACCAGGCGGAGGGTCGGTACCTTCCCCCTAGTACAATACAGGTCAATAAGGCCTCTAACTCAGGCATACGCCCGGCGCGGAGGTTTCAACGCTGAAACCTTTGCCGATCATGATGGTCTTATGTCTTTAACAGGCCCACCCAGGAGCGCCATAAAAACGTCCATGTAACATTCGCCCAAATGCTACATAGTGACGGACCGTAGAAAAAACAAGGCCGGCGTCAGTTACCTACATTCTACCCTTTTTCACCGTCACGACCTAGCCAGTTATTTTTCTGTCCTGTCTAGGGCTAAGTAAAGGTTACCATTTTTAGGCCATCAATCAAACGACTTTTGATCAGCTTTCGTTACATGCGAAGACAACCACATAGCTAGGTCTCGGATCCCCAGACTACGTTATTGATATTAAAAACGGCTCGAATATCCTTTTTAACTATGTCTTTAGTGACAGCTATGTAATAAATCCATTGGAGATGGGTTGAACCTTTCCTCTTCCTTGCAACTCATATTCTAAAATAACAAATCATATCGTGGCTAATTCAGATGTTCAAGACATCAGAGTAGCTAAAAAGTTAGTTCATTATAGTCCTTCAACATACAACAGTCTCTGGGCGCCGGGCCTCCGGTTGTGTGCTCTTTAAGACTTTTTTTCGTGGCACGTTTTTACTTCATCCACTTCGGGGCACGGGAGAGTACTGATCTATTTAGTATTTGTGGTGAAACGATATTAACAAAATCGTCGACATGAACTTAGCAACTGAAATGGCGAATGATTGTTGCGTGTGAATCTCCTACATCGGATGTTTTATGAGGAGTACTAATGGATTTAGTAACTCCATATTTAAAAAAAACATGAAAAACTGCGTAAGCTAAGCTGTTTTCAATTCCATGAGGTTGTTTCAACATTGCGATTTCTTGCTCGTAGAAGCGGTTTATGTTAAGTGGAAGTAAAATTCATAAGCCATTACATTTTTAGTGCGTGGTCTATGATGACATCTAATTGAATGCCCGTGCTATGGAGATCAAAAATATTATTGGTTTTAGAAGAAATATTGTCGGTTAACTGAGGGTTGACTACAGTATCAGTATTAGTTTGTGAGTCTTACATAAACCTGTGAGCTTTCTGATCATAGTAAGCGATAGGTTTCGGTTCGATGTGTCCAATTGGTACTTGTGATACATCGATTCAAGGGAAATCATCGTTATGAACTAAGCAAGTGGGTTGGCAAATGATTGTTTAATGTATATCTCTTTCATCGGATGTTTTAAAGGTAATACTTGAGGGCTTAGTAAGTCCATAATAACAAGACCTAATTGGTTGCCTAAGAAACTATCTAATTGGTTGCCAGTACTATGGAGATCAAAGATGTAATATGTTCTTATAAAAACCATTGTCGGTCAATTGATGGTTGGTTCGGTATCAGTGTTAGGTTGTGCGCCTTCCATGTACCTGTGAGCTTTTTGATCATAACGAGCGATCTTTTTTTGTTCGATGTGTCTATTTGGTACTTGTGATATAGCGATATTAGGAAAATTGTCCTTATGAACCAAGCAAGTTAGTTGGCGATTGATTGTTGCGTAAGAATTGTTGCGTGGAGTTTTTTAGGAGGATTTCTTGGGGGCTTAGTAAACACAAAATAACATAGACTATAAAACAATGTGTGAAACATGTTGTTTTCCGTTCCATATAATCATTTTCTCATTGCATTTCCTTGTTATAGAACAAAATTAAGTGAGGTTATCAAAACGGCTAAAGTAAAACTGATTAGCCACTAGATAATTTTAGTGTGTGGTCAATGATGATATCTAATTGGTTGCAAGTGCTATGTAGATCAAAGATGTAATCTGTTTTTTTTAAACAACTGCCGGTTAATTGATGGTTGAATTTGGTATCAGTGTTAGGATGTGAGTATTACAGGTACACTTGGCTTTGTGATCACAGTGAGCGATAGTTTTTTAATCGATGTGTCTATTTGGTACTTGTGAGTAGTAGATGTTGGAGGTGATCAGGTTGGGGAGGTGGGTGACCCCCATGTATTAAGGTAGGGAATAGATCATCCGGTCACCCAGCTACGTATTAAGATAGGGTATAGAGTTTACATTGTTTTAAGATAGGGAAAACCGATGGTAAGGTTTCACGGTTTGTGTGATGGTAAGATAATCGTCAGAAAAACAAATTTTACGGTTCTGAATTTACGGTTCTACGAACAAGAAATCGCAATGTCGAAACAACCTCATGGAATTGAAAACAGCTTAGTTTACGCAGTTTTTCATGTTTTTTTTTAAAAATATGGACTGACTAAATCCATTAGTACTCCTCATAAAACATCCGATGTAGGACATTCACACGCAACAATCATTCGCCAATTCAGTTGCTAAGTTCATGTCGACGATTTTGTAAATATCGTTTCACCACAAATACTAAAAAGATCAGTACCCTCCCGTACCCTCCAGTACCCTCCCTGCTAAATAGATTTTACGGTTCTGGTTTACGGTTCTGAATCTTCTATTTGAAGAAGTTAGGTAGATTGCTTCATCGAGCACTCTCCTGTATTTTGACTAGGGACCGTCTCCAGAATCTTCTAGGACCCGTTCTTTTAATCCTTTGCTGCTAATCTTGAACTTATCGGACTTGTTGTCATAGCAGCAAAATGTCTTGCTACACAAACAGAGCTTTTCCGTACGTCTAAATTCTTCTTTAAAAAGTCCCGGCTCCCGTTTATCAAAATTTTCTTGGATTTCGAGGATTTCTTGTGGGCTTAGTAAACACAAAATAACATAGACCATAAAACAATGTGTGAAACATGTTGTTTTCCGTTCCATATAACCATTTTCTCATTGCATTTCCTTGTTATAGAACAAAATTAAGTGGAAGTTATCAAAACGGCTAAAGTTAAACTCATTAGTCACTAGATAATTTTAGCGTGTGGTCAATGATGATATCTAATTGGTTGCAAGTGCTATGCAGATCAAAGATCTAATTTGTTTTTTTATACAACTGCCGGTTAATTGATGGTTGAATTCGGTATCAGTATTAGGATGTGAGTATTACAGGTACACTTGAGCTTTGTGATCACAGTGAGCGATAGTTTTTTAATCGATGTGCCTATTTGGTACTTGTGAGCAGTAGATGTTGGAGGTGATCAGGTTGGGGAGGTGGGTGACCCCATGTATTAAGGTAGGGAATAGATCATCCGGTCACCCAGCTACGTATTAAGATAGGGTATAGAGTTTACAATGTTTTAAGATAGGTTTTTCACGGTTTGTGTGATGATAAGATAATTGTAAGAAAAACCTTTTTTTTTTAATTTTTGTGAGGAAATGTCTATTTTTTTGCAAAAAATTTGGCGCGCGTTATCTAATTGTTAAATATTACTGGTTAATTACGTGTAGATTGTGTAATGAAGGTTTTTTAATTAGGTTTTGGTTTGGTACATGGTAAGTCAATGGTAAGAGTTTTTGTGTAAAAACTTGGATCTTTTTTCAACAAAAACTTTTTCGAAAGTTCCCAAAACACTATAAATTTTGTTACAATTTGATGTAACAAACTTTTTTACTATCAATCTGAATCTAATCTGAAACCTACTGAAACTGCGAAAAAAGTCAAATTTTTGAGAAAAAAAATTACAAAGAAACCATATAAATCACTGCACCGTATTTGAAATTCACAGCAACTTTATAATGAAACAACAATAAAATACTGCATTGTACAAAAATTTATTACATTGCATTCATCTCCAAAAATTCCTTATAAGTTCAATGGTTTTGTATGAATTCCATCATCTTGAATTTGTCTTTTTGGGTAAAAAAAACTAAGTCCTGTTTTGTTTGCTCATATGTGGCCACCGTGTGGCTTACGGATCTGAACCTTCTATTAGAAGATGTTAGGTTGATTGCTTCATCGAGCACTCTCCTTTTTTTTTTTACTAGGGACCGTCTCCAGAATCTTCTAGGACCCATTCATTTAATCCTTTGCTGCTAAACTTGAACTTATCCGACTTGTTGTCATAGCAAAATGTCTTGCTACACAAACAGAGCTTTTCGGTACATCTAATTTCTTCTTTAAAAAGTCCCGGCTCCCTTTTATCAATTTTTTTTATGCGTACTGCAACCCGTTCGAGAGAATAAATTAAATTTTGCATCCGCCTGGAAAGAGTCTCTGCAGTCATTTTCCCTCATTTTTTCTCAAGCAGCTCTCTTATCTGCTTAGATACAAACGTATAAATTTTCTTCAGCAAGAACTAAATAAAGCGATTCTGTGTATATTTCCAACTCTTCAATTTTGTTTACATCACAGAATTCGTCGAAGAAGTTATAGTTGAGTTCCAACATTCTCAGTTTTGCATACTGAAGTATGAAAAGTCCAAGAATGATGGGTTCTCTGTTTTCAATGGTGGATTTCAGCAATTCGACCTCATATAAATCCTTCTCAACTGTGTTAGATCTGTTAAACAATGATTTATTGATTGCCTCATGAAATTTTTGATCGTTCAGATCTTTTGTAATTTATGCCTGGATCTATCCGTGATCTGTGTCCATAAGAGGAATTACCCAAAACTTTCATTGTTTCTCTTACAACTCCTGACAAAGGGTTTTCATCCTCTTCTCTTTTAGCATCAACCATTGACTGAACGAAATTGTTAAAGCATTTCCGAGGAGAATATTGAACAAAACGGTAAATTTTGGTGCACTGCAATCCAAGTTTCATATAAAAGTTGAACAGAGGAGTCATAACTGTTCCATTTTCTAGCTTGAAACTAGATATCAGCTTTCTCTGAAGATGTTTTAACATTTCGTTCTCGATTGCATAATTTTTCATGTAGTCTCCAATATCGTTTCTTCCAACCTCAGTGTTTTCGCAAATTTTGATTTCAGTTCATCTGGAACAAGTAAGTCGCACTGAACGTAACCAAAAAGAGATCCACCTTTTATTTTTACTGGAAAGGAGTCTGTAGAAAGAAGTTTTTTCATAGGGAAAGTGGGTTCTGAATAATTTTTGATCTTTTCATTGGTTTTGAAACTTTCCCACCACTCGCACTCCCACATTTCTTCAACTTTGTATCCTTTCTGTTTTATGTATTACCGTCTCATATCATCCGTCTCTCTCTTCTTATTACCTCGTTCAATATCCTGATCTGTCAAGGACGAGCTTCTTGAAAAGAGCACAAGTGGTAGTAACATCCCATTGCTTCAAACACTGTCTTACAGTGATCACAATAACCGTCCACATTAAAACAATCGAATTTTTTCTGTTTTCCAGATGTGAAAAACTCTCACTTTCACAATCTGGTCTTGTTTCCTGAAAAAAGACATCAACATATTCTCCTAAATGCGTGATCGATTATTTCCAGCTTTGAATTTCTGCATATCAGTGTCAAAATCCGATCTCGTGTACAGTCCTGTTGGCATATTTTGACACATTGAGAAAGGGTTGAGCTGACTTGCATCAATTCCAACGATTGATTTACAAACGTTTGATGAATTGCTAATGAAAGTTTCATCAAATACAGCTTTTCGAGTGAACACAAGGGATGATCCACCAGTCATGTCTTCTCGACATTGTTCACACAAATCTTTATCATTTTCGCAAAATGGATAAAACTTGTAATTTGTAGATTTGTGTAGACATATGTTTGCTAGATTTGGAAGAGTACAACCAAGTTTCAATATATCTATCTCCTTGTTATAAAAAAAAATGAGTCATTTTTTGCATTGTTTCTAGGGTTGGAACTACATCATTGTTGGTGTACCACTTCAAAAAGTCTTTGAACGGTGTCATTCCATTTTGCTTCCAAGAATCCTGTAAGTATTTGTAATTATCCAATCCACATAGAGGCACAGTCTTGATTTGAAGCTTTTTCAGTGCCTGTTGTTTGTGAAGCCCACTCTTGTTCAGCTTCTCATAATCGACGAAGTCTTTGTCTAGAGGAATTTTGTTTCTAAGTTCACTGAAAAAAGCTTCATACGGTGGCAGTTCGGGAAAATCAAGTTTTTCTGGGTTATCAAACCACTCATAGGGAAAGCATCCTTTCGT
The DNA here is from genome assembly GCF_963678635.1 of Symsagittifera roscoffensis. Classification (NCBI taxonomy): domain Eukaryota; kingdom Metazoa; phylum Xenacoelomorpha; order Acoela; family Convolutidae; genus Symsagittifera; species Symsagittifera roscoffensis. The sequence continues at coordinate 23,985,882 of NC_087069.1, forward strand.
TTCGCTAGCTTCATAGGCTTTGAGAAAGGAGTTCAGAGTAGTTGCCGCACCCAGAATTTTCATTATCTCGAGAAATTGTACGTCTTCAAACTTGAAGGAAATAAAATTGTTCGCTTTTTCGATTACTGATGTTTCTTGTTCGTTATCGCGATTCAAATAACGGATTAAGTATGACTTGATCAAATTCAAATCATAACTACCACTGTTAAATCCAAAAACAGGTAAAACATTTACATATCTCTCCAGATGTTGTTTCAAATCGATTAGTTGAATTTTCTGAATTCGCAAGAACTGTGTTGACATATCTGCGTCTTCCGAATCTTCAATGCATTCGTCTTCTTACTCAAATTTGTTATTTGAATCTCTTTACCGCGTTCGTTTAGCTGATCAAAAGTATTTTTCATTCATTCATAGACAGCCACATCAATATCTTGAAATTTTGTTCTCATCTCTCAGATTTGATGATATAGAGAATGAAATTTGAACATGTTTTCCAATCCAGCTTGTAGTTTGTGTTTCTTTTAATTCCTCTGAGGGAACACAAATCGACTCAAAATCGAAAATTGCTAGAGTTTTAAAACGTTTGTTATCTTCAGAAACTGGAAGATTGAATCCTTCTAGTTTTTGAAACAAGGTTTCGCGAAGCTCATAGACGTTCTATGGGTAAATGTTTCACTCGGTCCTTACATCTCAGCAGATGTTTGTTGAGAAACTCAGATCTTTTGAAGAAATTATCACAACTAGAACACCGGAAGCGCTTGAAAAAAAGAATCAATATCTTTTGTATGAATGATATTATTGTTAAATCTCAGTAATTTGACAGTTTTGAAAAATCTTCCAATACTTCGTCGAGCTAGTTCTCCTACATATTCACCTTCTTGGATATCGAAATCGTACATAAAGAGGTTTCTTTGAACAATTTCCTCGACAACAGGTAAGTCTACTACTGAAACTCCACGAAAAATTTTAGGATCATAACTAGACTTTGATGTCAATACTGTAATGTATCTAGAAGTGTGAGAGGCGTTATCATTAAGTCCGTTCATAAACATTGCCAATGCGCGGAATAGACACAAATGATCTTTGTAAGAATCATTGTCTTTGTTAAATAAAAGACAGTTAACAGAATGGTTCTTCAGAAGAGGTTCGGGTAAGACAGAGTCCGGACATCCCAATGGAATGTTTTTCAGCAAAGCAGCAAAAATTGTCACATCTGTGATCAACTTGAATCATCCACATTGTGTTCTAGCGTTTTTGGGTACATTGTTCCACAATATCAAATTTTTATATTTTTCCTTGGATTGGTATCAAGTCTGATTTAGTACAGAGTAAATGAGATTTTTCAAACAAAGTAATAAAAAATTTTCACCAGTCTCAAAGTTTCGAGGAACAAAACCCAGAGCAATGTCGATTTTAGCAGCAGAATTGAGCTTGTTGAAGGCATCTTCAAGTTTCTCGTTGATTATTTTAGTGTCTATTTTAGTGTCTATATCTAAAACTTTTTTTGAGATTTTAGAAATGTTCCAAAATTAAAAAATTGAAGTACCAATTGAATAAAAATACTTACTCAATTTTTTGTCTAGACACTAAAATTAGAGAAGAAGGGGTAAAACTTAAAAACATATGACTTGCGTACACTGACGTTTATTAGATTCGGTAGTGTGCGGCCGAGCTTCAACACGTCTTTTTTGTTGTAATCAAGAAATTCAATCACTTTCTGCATAGCTTCATGAATATAAACTATATTCTTTGAAAAGGAAAGGTAGAAAATTGCGAACTCTTGTCATTTTTCCCTGTTTGCAAGAAATTTTAGATTATCCGTCCCGTTAGTAGTTGGACTTTTAGTCCGAGTTTTTTCATTACTTCAGTTATCCCAAGGTTAGACGTTATTGATAACCCTCATATTTTTTTATCGAGATAGCTGCTGCTCTTCAATTTACTGTAGAAACCATCAAACGAGGGTAATTATGGTTCATTGAGCTTATTAGAGTATCAATCCACTCATATAAAAAACCCTCATCTCACTGGCCTTGTAAGCTTTAAGAAAAGGGCTTAAGCTAGCAGCTCCACCCGAAACTTTCAAAATGTCGAGTATCTGAGTCTCTCCAACTTTGAAGGAAACAAAGTCGATCGCTCCTTTGATAAATGAAGGTTCAGTTTTCTTTTGATTGATGTGGTAGGGGATATGACATGATTTATCATACCGAGAGCTGTTGAATCCGAATACTGGTAGAGTTTTGGTAAATCTCTCTAGATGTTCAATCCATCAACTAATTGATCTTTTTGAATTCTGAGAAAGTTAGTGAATGCGTTTGTTTTTTCCTCATCTTCGATGCACGGACCCTCGTATTCTCTTGCTTCACTTTTTTTGAATGTAGCTCACTCGTTAAGGATGTTGAAAACCGTGGGAAGTCGCTTTTTCAAGTTAATTTTAGTTTCCAGAAACTTTGATTGCATCTCCGCTTTTATTTTCAGCCATCAGTTCCAAATTTACAAAAAGAGAGCAATTCTGGATCTTTGTCACACACAAACATTAATTTGTCCAGCAACTTGGATGAAATTGGTACTGAAATGGATTCATGCTTTCCAATCCAGTTTATTGTTTCTCTAGGTTTTATTTCTTCACTCGGTACGCTAATTGATTGAAAGTCAAAAATGGCGACATTAATGAACAAAGTTCGTTCTATGGTATGCTCAATATTGAACCCATCCAGTTTTTCAAATAAGGTCTCAGGTAGAGGGTAAACATTTTAGGGTAAATGGTTTTTACTTGATCTTTACATCGTAAAGAGTTTTTTAAAACTGGAAAATGTATTGCAAGTTAGGCATCGGTATTTGAAACAGTGTCCATATTGTGGGCGTAAATAATGTGGTTGGTGTATCGTAAAAGCTTTACTGTATTCTCTTTTTTACCGATAATTCCCAAGCTAAATCTTCCGCGAAGTCTTCATCTTATCGATATCGTATAAAAAGTCGTTTTTTTTTCTACTACCTCTTCGACTTCGCCAAATTATCCTTCAAAACTTCTTGAAACTCTTTCGAATCACAGCCCAATTTCTCAAGCAGGAAAACATTAAAGATCTTCTTGGACTTCAAAATTAACTGTCCTGTGCAAATGAACTGCAAGTGCTCGAAACAATTAGAAAATTATCATTGAATGGTTGCTGCCTCGAGTCGGAAACCAAACCGCTTTTTATTTCGCAGAAGTTGTTCGGGAATCACTGAATCTGGACATCCCTTGGGCACATTTTGTAGCAGTGCCATAAAAATTGTTACATAGATGATCAACTTGAGACGTCTATTTCAGTTATGTCTCCCTTGTGTACAATCTTCAATGATCTCATGCTTATTTTTTTTGTTCTGTTCTTTCGTCAAGTCTGCTGTAATTCAGTGCAGCAGAGATTAATAAAAAGGTGTTGTTTTCATAAGAGAAGAATTAACGATAATCACCGGTTTCTGTACTACAGGTTGTTTTTTGCTGCGAGATCAAGCAATTCAAAGACTTGATCAAGTTTTTTATTAACTAGATTAGGATTTAGTTTCGAAACTTGAAATTGAGTACCTTGTGGTGACCATTCTCTATCTCAGTACCCAACTCACAGGCATTCAACTCATCTCGTGGCGGTTCACTATCCTCCTGGTTTTCAAAGACTTTATTTACATGCTTCACGCTTGAATGGAGTTTCAAATCATGCTGGTTGTAGGTACAATAACTACATTCTGAACTCAAGGCACGAAATTTTTGTGATAATGAGCTGCATCCGCTCTCCTGCACTCACTCTTTTTCACAGTCCTGGCTTTCTTCTTTCACATTTCTGTGGAGTGAAGGCATCTGGAAAAAAAGTAGGAGGCTTAGCATGTACCATAATTAAAGATAATGAAAGTAAAAGGGTACTTAAATAAAAAATATGGCAGATTTGAATTTTCCCAAAAAGTAAAAAATGAACGTCTGCTTTTTTGATTAGCTCACTCAGAATAATTGAAAACATTTTTAAGTGTTTGTGCGGATTTTACAACAATTGTTTTTAGTGTAAAAGAAAATCAGAAAGAAATTAATTTTTTTTGTGTTGCTTAGGGAAAAAGAATCGACAAAAATCGAGTGTTCTTGTACTAACACTGTTTCCGAGATTAACCGAACAGAGTCCAATATCTTCTCAAAGTGATCTCTTCGAGTGACTTTACAAGGAAAAAGGGAAAATCCTATTGATTTTTCTATTACTGAAATAGACCATGACGCTGACTTTTTTGAACGTTCATACTATTATTCAACTATGTAAAGGTCTCTCTAGAGGAACTTACTCAATCAAAGGCTTTATTTTTAAACCAAAAATTTGTGTATCAAAGTTTCAAACTTACGGCTGAAAAACTCCTGACCAGAAAAATTTTTACTCACTCTCGACAGATTGAAATTTTTTGAAAACTGTCGTTTGATTTTATGTCAAAGACTCTTTTTGTCCCCTACTAGATTCCGAAAGTTTGACGAAACCCATCAGCAAAGAAGTTTGTTCCTGTTTTTTTTTTAGTTTTCGAAGTTCAATATCCTGCATGATCAGTTTTGAGGTGAAATTTTGAGCGATTTGCTTGAAAAAAAATCGTCAACTTCGAGCTATTCTCTCAAACATTAATATATTAAAAAAACCTGACTATCTACTCAAAACAAGCAGTTTTTCATTGATTAGATTTGAAAAAGTAAATGAACCGAAGAGGAAAAACGCTAGTTCCCGTAATTTTCATTCTTTGTTACTTATATTGACAGTTTTTCTAATACCTACAACAAACAACTCATGGTCATTTATTTTTTCGAATTTTTATTTGTGTAAATTTTTTGTGTAAGTTTTAGATATTTTCTTTTCTTGAATACGTCATCACAACCTAAATGAACTTTTTTCAGGGTTGGAAACATCAATGTGAGAAAAACTCCTAAATGGGAATTTTATTTCTGATTGGGCAAGAATCTTAGATAAAATATCTTTAAAAGTATGCTGTAACCTGATTGAACACGACTACAGACCAAACAAGCAGTTCTTTTCTGATTAGTTAAAACCACACATTTCAGTTGAAGATACACCTGACTTTAAAGTAAAAAATCATATCGTTTTCAAGTTAACAACCGTCAACTACCTCCTCCATTTCTAAATCACTCATATTTCTTATCTTTTTTCTGTCTTTTATTTTTCAATTTTTTTAACTCGCGCTTATCTTCTCAGTGCAAAACGGCAATCTCATTGAAACAGTCTCTGAAGTGTTATTGGCACGAAAGGACATTGCAATTCATGTCTGGCATATGGTGGAATTGATGCGGAGAGATTTCAACGAACATCATATAATGCAAGTATCATCACCGAAAACCAATTTGGATCAATGCAAATGATAGCGAGGAAATATCTGAGCATGGCGGATTGAATTCACCTGAGATTTCTGACTCTTTAAAAGAGGCTCAACCAGTCATCGACTTCTTTTTTCCTTTGGAGGAGGAGATAGAATCAACCGAAACTCCCACAGCAATAGACGAAGATGATGGGTTCTTCGGAAAAAGGTCTCAAAACACTCCACTACGAAAACCAACGGCGACGGAGTCTCAGCCAGCTGTGCGCTCTTTAGAGAACTGTCAGAACTCTTCTGCCGCTCGACAGGTTTGATTATTAATTTTGAAAAGAACTGTTGCTGTCAATTATTTCATCTTTTGTGAATGGTAATTTAGCGATGAAAAATTTGCACTTTTTTATTATAAAAAGCATTTTAGTTCAAGTTGCACAGTAAATAATTAATTTTTATGTTTTTTATTCGAAACCATTTTTTTAGAAAACTGCTTTTTTCCGGTCTGTCGATTGAAAACAGCAGAAAAAATTTCATGAGAGAGCGGTCGAAACTATTGTTTTAAGAAATTTCTAAGCAAGTCTACATGTTTATAGAAAGAAGTTTTGCGTTTTTCGCTTTTTTATAAGAAGAAAGAAGTTAAATTCTAGCATTTTTTTTTGAAAAACTACAAAAATTTTGAAAAAAAAAACTTTTCGCACGCTTAGAAAAATTCAAAACGAGTTTTACGATTCGATTAGAATTTTTTTGACTTTTTTTAGAAAAACCATAACAATTCTCGCACCTTGTAAAAAAATAAATAAAATTTTGCGCAGTTGTCGAAAAGATCAACTCAAAGGTTGCGCCCTGCAGAACTTCTAGTTCTGGCTCCCTTGATGAAAAAATACAAGAATTTCTATGTTAAAACTGTTTATGATGTTATAAAATTAACTTTGAAAAAATGTTTGAAAACAAAAACTCCATTAATAAAAGAAGAATTAGCTGAAAAAGGCTGATTTGATAGCCTGGCATGATGCAAGCTTCTTGAAAAGCTAAGAAGGTGTCTTTTCATTGACCAGTGAAAGTTGTAGGATATCTCCACCAGAGAGAATGACGTCATCGCACATTAACTTCACATTAACTTTTTGAGTCTTCGAAATACTAGAAATATCCATCAAAATTTCAACCAATTAGAATTCCAGAACAAAGTACGTTTTTCTTACCATGTGATGAGATGGAAAAATTTATGTAACATTTTTTTGTTATTTAGCTATTCTTTGGTTTTGAAATCTAAACGACGATACTCAATCAAGGTTGTCCTTAAAAAGAGAACTTTTCAAATAAATTCTTCCTCTTCCTTTATTTAGATATTTTTTCAATGTTAGCTTCTGTTCAAGAAAAAAAACAATGAAAAATAGAGAAAACTTTAATGAAATTGCTTATCTGGGTTACCGAAAAAGATTTGTTTTGCTGACAACTGAACATTTACTATTAAAGACTGTTTTTGCGCAAACTGTTGATCTTGATTTCTTCTATATAGATCCGAAAAATGCTTCGGTCCATTGAGAATTTCCTAGCATGATTGGCAAAAAAAAATGAAACATTTCGTGATAGAAGATACGCGAAAACAAAACTCATTGGTTCAACAGTTAGGCTTTCCTAAAGTGTGAGAAGAAGACAAGGTGAGACACAGAAGTGACAACGAACTCAAAAACCAGCTCAATTTTTGTTTCAAATACTTTAATTTGTCTTTTTACACACTCATTATTGTTGTTGTTTGTAAATCGGATTTTTTTCTCTTATCAAGTCTTACTGAACGAACTCTTCTTTTATGAATGTTTATCAGTGCGAACTACAAAACCCTGTTTGATTTTATTATCACAAGGCTTATATAATCACATAGCACAGAACTATGAAGACCAAAAAAAATCAAAAATCTTCGCAAATCTGATTCATATTTTGAGTTTCGATCTTTTCGATTTTTCTTCCAAAAACGCTGAACCAGATCTCTTAAATTTTGTTCCAATGAGGCGTTTTTTGCAATACTGGCATTGTTCGTTATGTTGAACTACTCGATTAAGCTGATTGAATACTTTTCCGCTCGTTGAAATACACTTGAGTAGAATCTATGTTCAAGTGTAAATTGTAAAGACATTCAGTTTATTGACGAACGTGAAGAATTAACGAACGAGTGTTTATTAACGGACGAGTGTAAACTGTCTGCAGAACTGAGCGAAAAACTGCTGTTAATACCAAATGGAACTTCCAAGAACATAAAGAGTTGTGAGTAGACACAATATTCTTTGATTACTAAAATTCTCCTAAGATCATAAGGAGTTATGAGTAGACATAATATTCTTTAGCTATAACTTTTTTGTTTTGAAACTTGTTGAAAAAAAAAGGAATTTTTGGTGATTTTTTCTTTTAATCCGAATGAAATCTGGGCAGAACATGACACATACTAGCTGCCATCTGGAAGAATGGTTTTTGCAGAACATTGTGGTTGAATAGAGGAGAAGTAACGAACCCGCAGTTTCTATAAATTGGAATATCATACAAAAGTTCTCATACTTGCTACTATTTACATAGATATGTATATCATGATGACTCATACTGTTTACTTCTTTTTCATTTAATTTCAAAATTCTTCTCTTTTGATCAGTTTGCTCTTTTGATCAGTTTGCTCTTCTATTCATTCTTGAACTCCGTAAAAGACAAAAGTCACAATTACATTTTACTTTCAAAAAAGCAAATAAGAAGTGGGAGATTGGCTTGGTCCAAAAATTCAGCAAATTGAAAATTAACTTTAAATCCTTAAAGTGTTTTTTTACGTTGATTTTTTAGAATAAATTAGGAGCAGCTCTCTATTGTTTATAATCTGCAAAACCTTCGGAAGTAGAAATACGCAAGGGAACTTACTTCTATCTTTCTGCAAAATTTATAAACATCTAAAAGATCTGTTCTCAAAAACATCTCAAAAGAAAGGAAATCAAGGTGCAAACTGTAACAATTGAATAATTTTGCGAACCTTATTAAGCACAAAAAAACTCTACAATTCAACCTAATTTTCTAACTGAAAAAAAATTGAAGCTGAGTAGAACTAAATTTTTACGGGGTCTCTAATTGATATTTTTCAAGTAAAATTCAAAGAATTAGGAGATCAAACATCTGGCACTGCTAAAATTTTAGTTTGCTTAGAATTTTTAGCAAGCTCCAAATATTTTTCTTTAAAAATCTTTCTACATCACATTTTTTATCCAAAAGAATGAAATGTAGATCTTGAAAATAAATTTTTGATTTATGCTTCATATTTCATCTTCCAAAAGATGTTGGAGCTGGGTTTTCTTCACAGACAATTATTTTCAAAAAGTTTGAATATTATTATAAGTTAACCTAGTATATCAATATAAGCAAAATTTTCAAACCATTACAGTTTTATGTTGGATTTTTCGTCAAGATAAAATATGTAATCTAAATTTCAATTAAAATATCTCAGAACTCCTATGAATTAAATTGAGTTTCTATCTCAATTTGATATTTTTTCAGTTTCTGCTTCATCTACTTTCTTCCAATTTAATCCAACTTAAACTAATTTTCATTTGAAAATTGAGTTTCAGATGGAAAAATGTAGAATTAATACCATAAAAATTTTGGTTGAGAATGTATATTATCAAATTGAAGTTTTCAAAAGTTAGCAAATCTTTTCTATGTCAGTTATGAATTTCTTTTCTGAAATCGTCAAAAAACAGTAGACTCATCAAAATTGTAAAAAAAACCATAATTATGAAAAAATCAACCCCCATTATCTGCTTAAAAGTGTACTAATCTATGAACACTTTTACAAGCATTAAACAAGGAAAACTTCAAAATAGTAACTAGGCAAAATCTTCATTTAGTCGATATTTTATAAATATCTATTTTTTTAAACAAAACTTTGAGAAATACTCAAGCACTCATTAGCGTCTAATATTCGCTTTTAATGCAAAGATATCGCAACAAAATCTTCGCAAGCTTGCAACCAATGGAGCTTTTACTGTATTTTTAAAATTTTAATTGGAACACTTTAAAATGCCACAGTGCTCACGATGTGTTGATGCGTCTAAGCGAGTTCAATCTCTGCCACATTGAAGACATGCATTTTTTTTGTTTCTTTTCAGTGACGGCATCTCAATAAGCCATGAATAGCCATGAATAGAAATGAAAAAAAGTAAATTAAAACAGTAATGTGAACTTCTTAACCAATTATTTTTAACGTTAAAAGAAATCAGAAGGGATCTGCTTTTTAGCCTAGCTGAATTAAAAATCATCCAATCTAACCATGAAGTTTTCAAAATTTTGCTATCAATCAATCAGAATTGAGCTTCAATGGTCATAAAATTTTCAGTAAGTTTAATGTCAACTAATCAGAATTGAGCTCTACTTCTCATGGTTTTTTCAAAAATTTTGATACTGTTTGTAGATATCGAACATTCCTTTACAAGTAATTTTTGTGGTAATAACCAATCAGAATGAAGTACTCACAGATTTTAAAGTAATTTGTAGATCAGAATAAAATTTTGTTTATGAAAGTTCCCAATCAATCAATTTATTCTGACATAACTAATATACACAATTGGCATCAAAAGAGTTTTCTTGTCTGGTTTATAACGTTTTTTCGATACTCAATTCAAACTTTGAAACTTTGATCAAATTTTTTTCGATTTGTTCCATTTTATCACTTTCTTTTTGGTAATTTGTATTATAAGCAACCGAAAATCCTTTAAATTCGGATAATCGATAAAAGATATTCTGACAAATCTAGATTTTGTTTCGTATCAAATTCAAAACCGTAATTGAAATGATGTTCCTTGTCTTCAATATTTTTTGTTTCATAGGCTCTCTCATTGTTTTTTTTTCTGTTCGACCACTCAATCTGAATTAACACTTCTAAATAAAATCAATAATGATAAATCTGGCAAAAAAATTTTTTCGTGAAATCTTCTCTCCATTTTTTTTAACAATGTTATTGACAATTCCGTGTTTCTATACATGTCAAAACTAATACAATCTCCATCAACGTCATCTGTTCACCGCTCTTTTAGTTTTTTGTAGTAAATCAACCTTAAAATCTCATAGATGTTTATTTCAGACATTAAAAATGCTTTTGATACTAAAATATTTTTCACTGAAATGAGCAAAGAAACTCGAATGATTGTACCATTTTAAATTTTTTTCTTATAACAACCACCATAAAAAATTTTTTGCTTTGTTTAGAGTCTAATTAGCTTTTAGAAAACTCATGTAGCCAATCAAAACCTCAAATGAAGCCAATTAAAAACAACCAACGAAACTCAGAAAATCGAAAAAAAAATGATAATGTTTTCAACTACTTTCTTGTTTGTACTTTTGTTCAAATATGAGAAAATTTGACTAAATTTTGATAAAAGCAGTAAATAAATCAGTTTTTCTTCAATTTTTTAAACAAACTTGTATGTTTTGTCCGACTTTTCCTCAGATATCCTAGCTCTAAATGTACACTTCAGTGAGAAAAAAAAGTTTTGAACCAAAATTATTTCAACTACCAAACATTCAATACGTCACAGAGCATTACAGAAGTTTACAATTATCAACAAACATAAAATTGCCCAAAATTTGGGACATTTCTTTGAATTTGTTCTTAGTATAGTTGACGTAGGCAACTTGTTTCATTGCTTCGTTCCCTTTTGAAGTGAAGAGTCGAATCTGAATGTAGGGCGGCTTGTTCAATTTGTACTTCTTGATTGCGACACACACCCTCCTCATGTTGTATGTTGCTCTTTCATATACTCTATTACAGATGTCGAGCTACTGATTCTTTGCCAGTTTTGGCTTCATAAATAGCTACGAGTCCAAGGTTTTCAGCATCGTGAATAACGGTATTCTGGATTGCCGATTTTGCTTCTCCTTCTTTTTCACTAAAATATTCCTGTTTAGATTTTCAAATTGTCCCAAATCATTAACTTTTAATACTTGAAAGCCGGGTTTAAAATAAATTTACTCCATGTAGGATTTTTGGGACCAAAAAATCTCCCAATTGGGACTAGTGTCTTTTCTTGAGTACATTCTTGAAGAGCAAAATGATCAGATGAAGATAAATGAGAGAAATGATTTTGAGATTAAATGAAAATGGAATCAAGCAATATGAGTCATTCAAATAACCACAAGAGAAAATTCACTCAACTGGAATTTTTGAGTGAACTTTCAAAATATGAAATTGTGCAGGTGTTAGTGTTCCTACATAAATGCTCAATTCTCAGCAAAAATTTTTGTACATTCCGGATGGCTGCTGCTATGTGTCAAACTCTTCCCATTTTATTCAGGTTATTGTCGAAAATCGCTACTTATTTCCGATTCTAGTGATTTTTTTGAAAATAGATAGTAACCAATAATTTTTGTTTCTCTACCCACAATTCTTACTGTTTTTTGAAAAATTGTAATTTCCACATACTTCTGATTGGTTCATCTTTCGATCAAGCTTTACAACGATTGGGTAATTTTCATTTCACATAATAAATTATCCATTGTTTTTACACTTTTGTGGAAAATTATAACGATAAAACAGCATTATCGAATCAAAATTCAAATGAAAAACAGAATCAAATTGTACATTCTCATAAATCGTCATCAGATTTTAAAAAAAAAACGAATAAAAAAACATAATAAAACTTCAATCATACATTGATTGGGATAAAACTTGATCAGTTCGGATGTTACAGAAAGAGTATACACATCAGTAAACTTGATGCGTAAAACTTATTTTTTAAATAAATATCCGACAGAAATGAAAAAAAAAAAACTGGTTTTTATATATGTCAAATCAATTGGCAATGGTTTGCGTCTAGTTTTCCTGAGGTTGGAACACGTGAACGGACAGTAATGATCCGAGCTCAAAGCAGAGGTCAACTGCAAGCCATAATTGCCAGGCAAGCTCATTATGGAGCCACACAAGCTCAAAAGGCGTCTCATGGTCTCTGTCTGAAGATCCGGATCAAGATTTTCTGCACTTTCATTTGGTGAAGACCAAGACGTTTGCAATTTATGGAGAAACTTCAAGTCCGTCCCCAAGTTTTCTTTTGCTTATTGTTTGCTACTTGGAGTTGCAGTACTTGAGTGTTTTTAACAATTCAATCTGTCATCAGCTGATTCAGACTGGGCTCTTCTACTGCCTTGTCTTTTTCACTGCTCCTTTTCGGGTGAGCTACTCTGGTTGGAAAATTAACCGCATCAGCTCCAGAGGACAAATAGTTTTCATGAGAACTGTGATTTGGTGAATTAGGTGCTTCAACGGTCCATGAAGAAACGACGGATGTTGCTTCATTTCTTTTGGCCCCATTTTTGTCTTCTTCTTCAAACATCCTGGAGAGATCCATGTCCTCAATTTGGCGAACTGTCCTCTGCTTTTGTGGGACGTTGCTTCAAGTGTCCGAAAAAGCATCTCAGGGCAACGTTCCGTCATGCTGCAGATAGCATTTGTACCAAAAGTCATTAAAATAAAGGTGGATTTCTTTAGATCCCGCGCCGTTAACATACATATTTCTTGACTTCATTACATCGATTTTTTCTTCGAGGAAGATGAGTTGGCAGTGATAGTCGGCAATAATTATCATGGCGTACGACACCTCTGCCACATAAAGAATGAGAAAATAAACATTTGCTAGATGTCCACCATATCTCTTTGAGTACGGAAGGCCATGCTCCTTTTACTCCCTTTCTGGGTTTTCATTTTGACAGTTAGTGACTACAAGATTGATGCCATTTTTTTTGTTTCACTTTGAAAGATAGGTTGTTTCTGTAAAAGGTTGAAAGTACACGCTTTCGCAAGCGCCATGCAAATACTTATGGTTCAATCCCATTCATAACAAGCTCAAAAGTATGCTTAAAAGTGCCTATGCTTCACTTTTACATTAAAGAAACGGTTGAAAAAAAACTTGTTGCCTGAAAAATTGAAGAACGAACTGGCTCCATAGAAAGCACGCGCTTCAATTACTTCATGCGATCAGCTACCAGTTCTAGCGCCAGTTACAATTACATATTTACGTATGCACACGATTCTGTTAGCTTCACTCAATCCCTAAAAACTGTTTTTCTGTTTGTGGTTGACTGCCAGTAGTAAAGAGAGGAGTTTTATGCGAGTTTTAACAAATAAAAATTGATTTGGCTCAATAGAAATCACGCGCCTCAATTACTTATTGTGTAGTAGAAGAATGAGCAGAAGTGGGGGGTAGGGGTTTGAAGACTCCCATGTTTTAAGATAGGGAATAGAACATCCGGTCTGCAAGCTAGGTATTAAGACAAGGAATATATTTCCTATGTAATAATATAGGGAATAGGTTTCCTGATGTATTACGATAGGGAATGGTAAGGTTTCAGTGTGATGTTAAGATGGTAATTTTCAGAAAAATTTCATGTTTTAAGATAGTGTAAAGATTTCTCCAATTTATAGTATTAGACATTCAATGTATTAGGCTCAGTTTGCCATGTATTAGGATTCGAGGTTTGAGATGGTAAGATGGTAAGTTTCAAAAAATATTTGGCGTCCGATTCTATTGGAGCTCGATTTGACAAATACATGCGTTTCTTAGCTAATTACTCCAATTTAGATGTTTTGATTACTGTTTTTTTTTTGTTTGAAACTATGAGGAAACTGTCTAAAGCTAGACTGAAACCTAACAAAACTTCAAGAAAAAAGATCACTTTTTTGAGAAAAAAGTTAAATTCAAAAGCTAAAGTATCAAAATCACTGCTTCGTATAAACTTTTTACCACAAGTTTACACTTAATAAATCAATACTGAATTGAATGTAGCTACACTAACAATTATTCACAAGTTCAAAGGTTGTGTGTGTTTTCCGTCATCCTGATTTTCTGTTTTTGGGTAAAAGCAACTCAATCCCTTCTTTGTTTGCTCGTATTTCGCAACCATATAATTAATGGTTCTAAATACAATGTTTATTGAAGTCAATTTGATTGCTTCGTCGTGTAATTTCCTGTAATTTGCCATAGGACCATCGTCGGATTCTTCTAGAACTCTTTTATTTAATCCTTTGCTGCTAAATTTCAACTTGTCTGATTTGTTCTCATAGCAACAATAAGTTTTGCCACATAAACATTGCCTCTCCGTACACCTCAGTTCTTCTTTAAACAGTCCAAACTCTACAACAAGTTTTTTTGAACTCTACAACATGTTCAAGGAAAAATTTTTTTTTTTGGATTTGCTCTAAATGAATCTCTGCAATCATTTTCTCTCATTTTTTCCTCAGTCACCTTTTTTCTCCGAACGAATAACATCACACAAATTTTCCTCAGCAAGAGCTAAATACAGCAAATCAGTGTCCATTTCTAATTCTTCAAATTTATTTACATCACAAAACTTGTCGAAAAAGCTGCAGAATGTGCTCAATTGTTGACTTTAGTAATTCAATCACCTACAAGTCTTTTTGAACAGCGTTCAATGGTTTGAAGAGTGGTTCATTAATTGCTTTATGTGTTTTACCGTCATTCAAACGCATTGTGATTGTATGCCTCGATCTATCTATTATCTGGTAACCATAGGATAAGTTACCTAAGAGTTTCATAGTCTCTGCAACAACACCGGATAAAGGGTTCTCGCCTCTTTTCCTTCCAGCATCAAAAACTGACTGAACAAACTTGTTGAAGCTTTTTTGGGGGAGACACTGTACAAAGCGGTAAAACTTTGTACACTGTAAACTAAGTTCCATATAAAAAGTAAAAGAGAGGAATACTGATGGAACATTTTTCGAGTTTGAAACTAGATATCAGCATTCGCTGGTAATGCTTAAGAAGATCATTTTCAATGGCAGAATTTTGCATATTTTTCCCAATATTATTTCGTCCAACTTCAGTGTTTTTGAAAGTTGGCGGAAAATTAGCGAATTTTAATTGCAGATATTCTGGAACAACTAAGTCGCATTGATTATAGCCATTAAGAGATCCATATTTTTTTCATTAAAAATTCAGTAGAGAGAGATATTTTGTAGGGAAAGTTGGATCTGATATGATTTTTGATTTTCCGTTCGTTTTGAAGTTTTGCCACCACTCACATTACCACATCTTTTCGATTTTGTAACATTTTTCACAAATATACTCCCGTCTCGAGTCATATATCGCTCTCTTTTTGTTTCCTCTCTCAATATCTATATCGTTCAAAAAGGGACGAGTCTCCTTGCAGAGACATAAGTGGTAATATCATCCCATAGCTTCAAAAATTATCTTGCAGTGATCGCAATATTCATCACAGTATATTTTCTTTTGATTTTTAGATGTGTGGAAGCTCTCAATTTTATAATAATTTCTTGTTTCTTAGTAAGAAGGCATAACCATGTTCTCAAAATTGCAATCTTGGTTATGTATAGCCTTGAATTCTAGGATTCGGAATCAAAATCCTATCTTGTGTACAATCTTGATGGCATATCTCGACACATTAAATATGGATAGAGCTGGCTCGCATCAACGCCAACGAAAGATTTGCAGATAATTGATGAATCTCTGATAAAGTTTTGTCCACAATAGCTTTTCGCGTAAAGACAACTGATTGTCCACACATTATAACCTTTCTAATTTTCCCGCAAGAATCTCTATCACTTTCGCAAAAAAATCAGAAATTTTCATTGGTTGATTTGTGCAGACAAATTTTTGCCAGATTTGGAAGAGTACATCCAAGTTTTAACTTCCTAGTTGTTGTAATACTACTAGAAACCTTTAAATGTAGTGATACCATGTTTTTGCCACGTCTCCTGTAAACATTTGTAATTTTCCCATCCAGATGCTGGCACTGACTTGGTTTGAAGTTTCTTTACTGCTTGCTGCTCATCAAGTCTGCTGGATCTCAAGTTCTGATAGTCCTTATAATTTTTATCCAGAGGGTTGTTGTTTCTCAGTTTACTGAAAAGGACTTCGTGCGGAGGTAACTCTTCATTCACGAGCTTGTCCGCACTGTCAAACTACACATAAGGGAAATACCTTTTGCCTCACTTGCTTTGTAGGCTTTAAGAAAGGAGTCTAGGGATGTTGCTCCACCCTAATTTTTCATGATATCGAGAAATTGTATGTCTCCAAACTTGAAGGAAATAAAATCTTTAGCCTTTTTGATAACCATTGGTTGAGCTTCTTTATCACAGATGGCCCTTGATCAAGTTTGGATCATGTCTTCCACTGTTAAACCCAAATACAGGTAACGTGCTAACCTACCTCTCCAGATTTTATTTCAAGTCAATTGACTGATATCAATTTTCTCTTCGTCCTCTATACTTTCGTCTTCATATTCAAATTTTTCAGTTGGATGATTTCAGCATCTTTTATTCAACTCCTGGAAAACTTAGACATCCTCTCATTGACTACTTTTTCAACATCTTGAAATTTAGTTCTCATTCTCAGCTCGCATTTCTCAGCCAAAAGTTCAAGATTGATTATGAAATCGATAATAGGTTTTTGCGGATCCTTGTTAAAAAAAGTCGGTTCATTGATCAGGTTCGAACGATGTTGATTCAGCAGAAAAGGGAACGCGTTTTCTAATTCAGGTTGCTGTTTGGTTCGCTTTTAGTTCGTCTGCTCTAAGAAATCGACTCCAAATCGAAAGTGGCTAGGTTGTTCAAAAAAGTGTTATTCGATCTTTCGAAACTGGGATATTGAATTTTTCGACGTTTTTAATTAGCGTTTCTTGAAGTCTATAAACAGTTTTTGGATAAATTTGTCTCACTCGATCTTTGCAAGTCATAAGTTGTCTGTTGAAATTGTTCGACCTGCTGAAAAAAAACGTTACAGCTAGGACATCAAAAAACTTTTGAAAAAACTATCTGTATCAGTTGTATGAAGGATATGATTGTTGAATCGCAATATTTCGATTGTTTTATCAAACAGTCCAATGATATGAAGACCCGATTCTACACGAAATCTGCCTCTTTTACATCAAAATTGATTTTAAAAATGTTGCTTCCGATCATTTCTTCAGCAGGAGGTAAATCTTCAGTTTCTTAGGATCATATCCAGTCTTTGAAAAAAACGTGAAGTATCAGGAAAGAAAAGCATTCTTACATTCTTTTACACTTCTGATGCTCGGAAGAGTCACAAGTGATCCTTACAAGATTGCTTGTCCCATTCATATTTCTTGCTAATGCACGCAAGAGACACAAGTGATTCTTATAAGGTTGCTTGTCCCTGTTTGACAAAAGACAGTTTTCAGAAAAATTCTTTAGTAAATGTTCAGTTAATACAGAGTCCAGACACACATCGGAACGTTTTTGAGCAGTGCAGCAACAATAAAAACGTTAGTAATCAATTTAAACCTCCATTGGTGTTCTGACGTTCCTGAGTGCATTGTTCCACGATATCAAAATTTTCGACTTTTCCCTGGATTGTAATCAAATGCGCTTTCCTACACAGTAAATGCAACTTTTCGAACAAAGTATTGTTTTCGTGAGCGTAGTAATGCCAACTTTTCCACATTTCGACATTATGAAGAACAAATTCAGTAGCGATTTTAGTTTTTGCAGCGGAATCCAGCTTAATGAATACTTCTTCAAGCCTCTCGTTGATATTTTTAGTATCTAATTTTGACATTTGAAAGACGAATACCTTATAGTAGGAAGTGTTAACAAGCACTCTACTCCTCTTTGAATTTCTCTCCATCATCCGCTTCCTCCTCCACAATCTTGTTCTATTCTGCCACCATATTACTTGGTTTCCGTTTTTTTTCTCCATTTTCTTTTCTCCGATGTTGTTGGAGAGAATAGTAACTCGGAAATCCCTCTCGCAAGACGAGCAAACTGTTGGTTGCTTGGAAGTTGATGGGAGCATGCTTTTTGGCCCACGTCTTAATTCATTTCTTAATAATTGTAATATACACTAATACACGTTCTTTGGAAAAGTATGTTTCACTCAGTCCCTTGCATCTCAGAAGTTGTTTGTTAAAATTGTTGGATTAATTAAAGAAAATGTCACAGCTAGGACATCGAAAGCAATTGAAGAAACTATCGTTTGTATGAATGATAAGATTGTTAAATCTCAGTAGCTTAATTGTTTTTGCCAAATCTTCCAATACTTCGTCGAGCTAGTTCTCTTACAAAATCTCCTTCTTGGATATCGAAATCGTATATAAAGATTTTTCTTTGAACAATTTTCTCGACAACATGTAAGTCTTGTACCGAAAACTCCACGAAAGTTTTTTGGTTCATAACCAGATTTTGATATAAATTCTTTAAAGTATCTAGAAGTGTCAAAGTCGAGAACAATATGTCCGTTCATGTACATGGTCAGTGCGCGGAAAAAGACACAAATAATCTTTGTAAGGTTCCCTGTCTTTGTTAGATAAAAGACAATTCACTCGCGTATGCCATAGTAAAGTTCGGGTAAGACAGAGTCCGGACATCCCATGGGGATGTTTTTCAGCAAAGCAGCAAAAAAATGTAACGTTAGTAATCAACTTGTGTTCTGGCGTTTTTGGTTACATTCCTCCACAATATCAAATTTTTCTACTTTTCCTTAGATTGTTATCAAATCCGCTTTTCGTACAAAGTAAGTAAATTTTTCAAACAAAGTATTGTTTTCATGGGCGTAGAAAAATTGATATTCACCCGTCTCAATATTTCGAAGAACAAGACCCAGAGCAATGTTGATTTTAGCTGCAGAATCGAGCTTGTTGAAGACTTCTTTCAAATTTCTTGTTGATTATTTTAGTGTCAAATTTGGACATTTGGAAGTTAAATACCTTATGTCTCCCCATTTTCCATCTCCGTATCCACCAGAAAATGTTGACAAGCACTAAGTTCCTCCTTTAGTTTTTCACTATCTTCCCCTTCTTCCCCCACGATCTTGGTCAAGTCGGCCACCGTATCACTGGGGTTTCCGTTGTTTTTCTTCCTGTTCTTTTCTCCGATGTTGTTGGAGAGAGTAGTAAATTAGGAACTCTTGTTCACAAGAAGGACAAACCGTTGATTGCTTCAAACTTTGCTTGATCATGCTTCTTAGCCATATGATAGCTCATTTCTTGTTGATTATAAGTGAAATACTTACAATCAAGACAAGAAACAATTTCTTTAGAACAATTTTTCCGGTATCGAGCTACATTTTGACGAACATATATGTTTCCGCGGTCCCCACACTGTTAATTCTCCTTTCTATTCAGCGACGGCATCTAAAAATGGGAGATTTTTTTTAGTAAGAAAAAAAAGGAATTATCAATTGGTACATATCAAAGTGGGAGATTTGAAATGTCCCATAAGCTTATTCAGTGATTTGTACTTACTTTGAAAATTTGGTTCAAAATTTTTTTTAGGTTGTTATACAACGTATAGAACGATTGTTTTTAGCGTAAAAAAATCAGAAAAAAAAATATTTTATTTGCTGTCGCGCAGAAAAAAATAACGAAACAAATTCAATTTCAACTAATCAGAAACGATCAATTTTAAAACAAATATAATAATTGGTTTCTTTCATTTTTTGAAAATGTCTATAAAACACACTAGATTTCTTTGAGTTACTCTAAAAGAAATCGAAACTCCACTAAATTTTCTAATTGATCTAATAGACGTTGACTCTTAAATTTTTCACAATTTTTTGGACGTTTATGATTTCCAAAATAGAGTTCTCCGACTAAGTAAGGTTAATTTAGGTTAATTTAGGCCGCTCTGTCTGGTCCTCTAGGGTTGGTGTTGCAATCATCACATCTTCCAAAAACAATAACCAACTTACCGTACTTTTTCGTCACTCTTGTTAGTGCCTGTTGCCATTAGTCGCTGAAATGTTGCCGCTGCGTTGCAAAGGCCAAAGGGCATCCTCTTCCATTAGAACAGTCTTAATTCGCAAGCAAACCCCGTCTTGTCCCCTATCTTGCTTCCAAAGCGGTATTTTCCAAAAATCCGACACCAGATCAAGAGTTGTTAAAAATTTTGCATCTGCCAATTTCAAATCATTTTCATCTATCCTAGATATGGGATCGGCATCCTTCACCGTGACGGGGTTCAGATATCGAAAGTCGCAACAAAATCTCAGTTGATCTCCTTTCGTTTTGGCCATCACTACTACACATGCCCACGGTGATTTGGATGATTCTATCATATCATACTCTAGTAATGATTCTATTTCGTTTCAACATGCATCCGATTTGAATGGGGTCATGAATTTGATTTCCCCTCCCTATGCTGTACCGTCGACTCTTCTAATTCTTATCTCATTCTCAACGAAATTACAGCACTCGATGTCCGCCTATATATCTAGAAAAAACGTCCTGATTCATATCTAGCACGTCCTTGATGGCTTTGAGCTGCTCATCCATTATCTTCCCCCTTGAGTATTCAATTTCTGATAAAACCGGTTTGTCCATTTTCAATTCCTTGTGTATGGGGTCTTTCTGGAAAATTCAAACAGCTCGAAAGATCATCATCCGTTTCTGACTTAAGTGACTTATTAAACCTGGTGATTTTTTTTCTTCATTCTACTCGAGATACAATTTTTGTCCCTGTGATTTGGAAAATCAAGAACCTCAAATTTTATCAATTTTTAGTCAATTTATATCTAGTTTTTCACCGGCAGCGCGTATCCCCAGTTTGTTCCCCCTCTGGGTGTTGATTGGTATATCAAGAGTAATCAACAAGACACTGACGCAGAGGCCACTCTTGGTGATCGAGAATGGTATTTCTAAATTAGCAGCACTTTGACTATTCGGATTCGGTACTATAGATACATGTTTGTTGTCACTTCATTATAATTATTCATTCTCAAACTTCCTATTGCAACCTGGTTTGCATAACCTC
>NC_087069.1:24007160-24073373 GCF_963678635.1 Symsagittifera roscoffensis
CCGCAAGTCATTCTCAGCTTGTCTATTCCTAGTATTTTGCGCAGCCGCAAGTGCTAATTTGTGTTTTGGGTGACTTTGGTTCTTCACTGCTTCCCAAAATAGGGAACATTCAATTCTGAAGTGATCTTCTTGTTTGCAGAAAAGCACCTCGCGCCTATCTTGATGATCAAGCCCTGTAGTACTCATGTTATTCCATCTGACTCAAGTCATCTTCATCTGGTGCATATCCCAAGCTTTTCATCCCCTGATTGCATGTGGTGCAATCCCGCTACGTTATGATCTGCCGATCCACAATTCGCACATTACCTCCGCTTTTCCATGTCGTCTCTTGGCTTGTACCAATTCGACCTTTGTTGTTGGCTGGATCCTTGCAAAATTCTGCCGTCTGAAAACGAGTACATCTTTGGATTCATAGACATGTACTCCTAGACTTCTGTCTCATCTCTTCTGGGGTTGGTGCGTTATCTTTTAACAGCGTATAGAACCCTTGCTCTCAACATTGTTCTCAAGTCGTCACTTTTCACATCATCGATGATCAGTAAAGCAATGCTAAAGTTCCTCCTGTTTGTTGATTCCTCTGGATCGCTTCTCCTTCTCAAGCTCTCTACATTTTCCAGAAAAACGATCGATCGATTCATTATTTCTTTGCCTCCTCTTTTCAAATCGCATCATAGCTTGGTGCCCCCTCGTTTCAGATCCGAAGCAATTCAAAAGAATCTCGAAATTTTGTCATCTGTGTCACGTTCTTCTTCCTTCTTAGTCAGCTCGCACTTCAGCGCTGTGGCCTCCAGATTGCTTAGTATCACTGTGCAGGCTCGTGTTTCCTTATTTAAATTGTCCTGCTCAAGATGTAGCCTCAATACTTCAAACCCAGGTATCTATGCAACCATCCGAATCGTCTTTGAACTCCTTTGGTTTCTTGAAGCTCTTTCTCGATTTGATTCCCCCTCTATCACTCGACTATGTGTATCCTTGTGGCAAATACTTCAAGTGTCCCTGTTCATCATTTCCCAAGTGTTTGCCCGTGTCATGGCATCCGGTGTTATACTCGTTTGTGCGCTTGAATCCCATGGTGTCCTTGTCGAGTTCGAAACTCCTCCCTTTGTGGCCGTTTTTGTCATCCTCGATATGCTGTTGTTGATCTGAGGTAATGGTGTAGATTCTTGCTTCTTGCATTGAGGTTCCACAAAGTCCACCCTTGTGATTGGCTGCTTCTCCGATTTTTTGTGATGCCGTTTTCTCTTGACTGATAGAATTTTTCAAGATCGCATCAAATTTGGACTGTATGGCACTGGAACTCTCCGATTGGTCTCTACTCATGGTGTCCATTCTCGTTTCCTAAATCCGTTTACGGTCTCTTACTGCCTTTTCATTTCCCTCCGTATCCTTTTTGATATTCTTTTCCAGTTCCTTGTCAGTCGTCTCCACTCTTTCACCAGTCGTCTCCAGTTCATTTCTTGTAAATTATAATAGACACTCATACACGTTCTTTGGGTAAATATGTGTCACTCGGTCCTTGCATCTGAGAAGATCTTTGTTAAAATTGTCGGATTAATTAAAGAAAGTGTCACAGCTAGGACATCGAAAGCATTTGGAGAAACTATCATTTTTATGAATGATATGATTGTTAAATCTCAGTAGCTTAACTGTTTTGCCAAATCTTTCAATACTTCGTCGAGCTAGTTCTCCTACATATTCTCCTTCTTGGATATCGAAATCGTATATAAAGATTTTTCTTTGAACAATTTCCTCGACAACATGTAAGTCTTCTACAGAAACTCCGCGAACGTTTTTTGGTTCATAACCAGATTTTGATATAAATTCTTTAAAGTATCTAGATGTGTCAGAGTCGACAACAATATGTCCGATCATGTGCTTGGTCAATGCACCGGAAAAGGACACAAATAATCGTTGTAAGGCTCCCTGTCTTTGTTAGATAAAAGACAATTCACTCGCGTATGCCGTAGTAAAGTTCGGGTAAGACAGAGTCCGGACATCCCATGGGGATGTTTTTCAGCAACGCAGCGAAAATTGTAACGTTAGTATTCAACTTGAATCGCCACTTTGTGTTCTGGTGTTTTTGGTTACCTTGCTCCACAACATCAAAATTTTCTACTTTTCCTTGGATTGTTATCAAATCCGCTTTCGTACAAAGTAGGTGAATTCTTTAAGTAAGTATTAATTTCATGGGCGTAGAAATATTGATATTCACCAGTCTCAATAGTTCGAAGAACAAAACCCAGAGCAATGTTGATTTTAGCTGCAGAATCGAGCTTGTTGAAGACTTCTTCAAATTTCTCGTTGATTATTTTAGTGTCTTATTTAGACATTTTGAAGTTAAATACCTTATGTCTCCCATTTTCCATCTCCGTATCCGTCAGAAAATGTTGACAAGCACTAAGTTCCTCCTTTAGTTTTTCACAATCTTCCCCTTCTTCCCCCACGATCTTGGTCAAGTCGGCCACCGTATCACTGGGTTTCCGTTGTTTTGCTTCCTGTTCTTTTCTCCGATGTTGCTGGAGAGAGTAGTAACTTGGGAACTCTTGTTCACAAGAAGGACAAACCGTCGACTGCTTCGAACTTGGTTGAGCCTGCTTCTTAACCATATGATAGCTCATTTCCTGTTTGTTATAAGTAAAATACTTACAATGAAGACAAGAAACAACTTCTTTAGAACAATTTTTCCGGTGTCGAGCTGCGTTTTGACGAACATATATGTTTCCACAGTCCCCACACTGTTAATTCCCCTTTCTATTCAGCGACTGCATCTGAAAATGGGAAATTTAATAAGTATGAAAATCAAGGAATTAGTTTTTGGTACATATCAAAGTGGCAGATTTGAAATGTCCCAGAAATTTATTCAGTGATTTGTACTTACTTTGAAATTTTGGTTCAAAATTTTTTAGGTGGTTCTACAACGTATAGAACGAGTGTTTTTAGCGTAGAAAAATCAAAAAGAATTTATTTTATTTGCTGTCGCGCAATTTATTTTATTTGCGACGAAACAAAGTCGATTTCAACTAATCAGATACGATCAATTTTAAAACAAATGTAATAATTGGAGTCTTTCATTATTTGAAAAATGTCTCAAAAAACACTTGGGTTTCTTTGAGTTACTCTAAAAGAAATCGAAATTCCAATAAATTTTCTAATTGATCTAACAGACGATGACTCTTACCTTTTTCAAATTTTTTCGGATGTTTTTGATTTCCAAAATAGAGTATTCCGACTAAGTAAAGTTAATTAAGGTTAATTTAGGCCTCTCTGTCTAGGATTGGTGTCGCAACCATCACATCGTCCACATAACACATAACCAACTTGCCTTACTTTTTCATCACTCTTGTTAGTGCCTGTGCCATTAGTCGCTGAAATGTTGCAGCTGCGTTGCAAAGGCCAAAGGGCATCCTCTTCCATTAGAACAGTCCTAATTCGCAAGCAAACCCCGTCTTGTCCCTATCTTGATTCCAAAGCGTTACTTTCCAAAAATCCGACACCAGATCAAGAGTTGTTAAAAATTTTGCATCTGCCAATTTCGAATCATTTTCATCTATCCTAGGTATGGGATCGGCATCCTTCACCGTGACGGGGTTCAGATATCGAAAGTCGCAACAAAATCTCAGTTGATCTCCTTTCGTTTTGGCCATCACTACTACACATGCCCACGGTGATTTGGATGATTCTATCATATCATACTCTAGTAATGATTCTCGTTTGTTTCTACATAAATCCGATTTGAATGGGGTCATGAATTTCGATTTCCCCTCCCTATGCTGTACCGCCGACTCTTCTAATTCTATCTCATTCTCAACGAAGTTACAGCACTCGATGTCCGCCTTATATCTAGAAAAAACGTCCTGATTCATATCTAGCACGTCCTTGGTCCTTGATGGCTTTGAGCTGCTCATCCATTATCTTCCCCATGAGTGTTCAATTTCTGATAATACCGGTTTGTTCATTTTCAATTACTCTTGTGTGGGTCTTTCTGGAATATTCAGACAGCTCGAAAGATCATCATCCGTTTCTGACTTAAGTGACTTATTAAACCTGGTGAAATTTTTTTTTCTTCATTCTACTCGAGATAAAATTTTGTCCCTGTGAATTGGAAAATCAAGAACCTCAAATTTTATCAATTTTTTAGTCAATTTATAATTAGTTTTCACAGGCAGCGCGTATCCCAGTTTCTTCCCCCTTTGAGTGCTGATTGGTATATCAAGAGTAATCAACAAGACACTGACGCAGAGGCCACTCTTGGTGATCGAGAATGGTCTTTCTAAATTAGCAGCACTTTGACTATTCGGATTCGGTACTATACATACTTGTTTGTTGTCACTTCATTATAAATATTCATTCTCAAACTTCCTATTGCAGCCTGGTTTACATAACTTCTCCCGCCTATTCAAGAAAACTGGAGCTTTACTCCTATTCGTCATTTCACTTTTACCGCTTTAATTACGTACTTCCTTTCCGGATTTCGAATCCTGAACATCGCATTGTAAAAATCAATCGTTAAATCAAAATTCCTGATGCAATCTCTGCCTTGAAAGAATAGGTCAGACTCATCTTGGTTCTCCACCTCCAGAAAACTCATCCACAGGTTGCGGTCCCCCAGATTCAAGGAAATTATCCTTGTTCTGCCAAGGACCCTCAATGCCCCTTTGTTTGCCACTGACCGCCGAAATTCTGGAGTCTATCAGATCTTCTTTGTCGAATCCCCTCCTTCTTCATGTTTCTATTGGTATGACGCTCAAGACAGCTCCCGTATCCGGTAGTCTTCTCAGTTGGGTCTTTCTTCCGCTTATATCTAGTACATGCGCGGATACATATGCTTCTGTTCCCAATGCATGGCGTCTTCTTCTAGCATGGCACAATGCCCAATCAACCTCACTTAATTTCCTCTCGACCTACATAGATTTGACCGGCAAGGTCCTCGTCACACGTTATCATTGTCTTCGTGTAGATATTGATTCCATCTATATCCAATATGACCTCGTGTGGACCATACACTTTTGTGTATCTGCTATCCACCCTTGTGGATTCTCCGCCACATCTCAATAGTAACGCTCTGAGTGGTATCGAAGGTGCCTGTGGGCTAATGGTACCCAAATAGACAGCTTATACATCTATATATATTAGTGTCTGGTCGCTCGGCTCGCTCAGATTCCTCATTACCTCATAGCCACCGACGATGATTATTGACATGATACTCGCCCCAATCTTTGTGATCCCGAGGGATTTTTCAATCTCCATCTTCAAGGTGTTGCAGTTGCTCCTGACTTTCAACTTGTCACCTGTCT
This sequence comes from Symsagittifera roscoffensis, assembly GCF_963678635.1. Lineage (NCBI taxonomy): Eukaryota > Metazoa > Xenacoelomorpha > Acoela > Convolutidae > Symsagittifera > Symsagittifera roscoffensis. The sequence continues at coordinate 24,012,455 of NC_087069.1, forward strand.
CGGGTTCTAGTGCCGCCGCTGAAAATGTTTCTTCTCTCTGCTGTCTTTCTATTTCCTGCTTCAGCTTCTGCTCGATCTCTTTTGTCGCCAAGTCTTTTTTTCACCTTGATGATAGCCTCTGCTGCCGCTGTCCCGTAGTTTATTCCCAATGAGCCTTTTCTCTTTGCCCCCCTCCCCGGCATCACTCTCTTTGTTAACTGCCTTCACCGATTTCGCCGATAACTCACCACTTGTCACGTCTATGCTCTGCAAGTCATTCTCAGCTTGTCTAATCCTAGTATTTTGCGCAGCCGCAAGTGCTAATTTGTGTTTTGGGTGACTTTGGTTCTTCACTGCTTCCCAAAATAGGGAACATTCAATTCTGAAGTGATCTTCTTGTTTGCAGAAAAGCACCTCGCGCCTATCTTGATGATCAAGCCCTGTAGTACTCATGTTATTCCATCTGACTCAAGTCATCTTCATCTGGTGCATATCCCAAGCTTTTCATCCCCTGATTGCATGTGGTGCAATCCGCTACGTTATGATCTGCCGATCCACACTTCGCACGTTACCTCCGCTTTTCCATGTCGTCTCTTGGCTTGTACCACGTCGACCTTTGTTGTTGGCTGGATCCTTGCAAAATTCTGCCGTCTGAAAACGAGTACGTCTTTGGACTCATGGACTTGTACTCCCTAGACTTCTGTCTCATCTCTTCTGGGGTTGGTGCGTTATCTTTTAACAGCGTATAGAACCTTGCTCTCAACATTGTTCTCAAGTCGACTATGTGTGTCCTTGTGGCAATTACTTCAAGCGTCCTGTTCACCATTTCCCAAGTGTTTGCCCATGTCATGGCATCCGGTGTTATACTCGTCTGTGCGCTTGAATACCATGGTGTCCTTGTCGAGCTCGAAACTCCTCCCTTTGTGGCCGTTTTTGTCATCCCCGATATGCTGTTGTTGATCTGTGGTAATGGTGTAGATTCTTGCTTCTTACATTGAGGTTCCACAAAGTCCACCCTTGTGATTGGTTGCTTTTCCGATTTTTGTGATGCCGTTTTCTCTTGACTGATAGAATTGCTCAAGAGCGCATCAAATTTGGACTGTATGGCACAGGAACTCTCCGCTTGGTCTCTACTCATGGTTTCCATTCTCGTTTCCTAAATCCATAACTTGTCGTTTACGGTCTATTACTGCCTTTTCATTTCCTCCGTATCCTTTTTGATATTCTTTTCCCGTTCCTTGTCAGTCGTCTCCAGTCTTTCCCCAGTCATCTCCGCTAAGGTGAAGTAGTTGCCAAGGTTCTCATTCTTACTATGTCAGAGTTTTTTCCTCATTTCTTGGTGATCCTCCTCGCTGAACTTTAGTTTTTCGTCTATCTGCTCTAACTTAATTATCAAGTCCCCCAACTCAACTAGTGGTGCTTTCGGTTCCGCTAAATACTTCACTTGGTTACCTGGTGTTTCCTGTTCCTTCCATTGGCCATTCTCCGTTGTTATCGGGGATACCGTTCCAAAGGTTTTGCCTCTGTCGGTTGCTGTTGTCGCATCCTCCTTTTTTCTGGTTTCATCCCGACCATAGCTGCGATTCTCTCCGTGAAGGATGTCCTCTTTGTTTGTGAATCGTCCTTTTTTGTTTCCGGTGTTTTACCAGTGATTTAGTTTCCCTTGCCTACTGGAGAGAACTCAATCGTAATTGTTCCTTGTTCTTCTACATTCGGCATTGGTTTCGATTTCGTTTTCTTTCTTTCCACTTCATCTGTGCTCCGCTCCGGCGTCTCAAGATCAACATCCGTGATGGGCGCACTATCCTTTTTTGTGATTTGTCTTTAGTCGTTTGATCTTTGTTGCTTCGGGTATGACCATTTTAACTGAAATATTTTTCTTCAATGTTCTCGGATTTGTTGTTGACAATGTTTGCCTCTGTTGTTTCGATGGGCGACTTTGCTTTTGTCCGATTTCGTTTTTTCCCGGTGACGACACTCTTGTTTTCTTCAAGATCTTTATTTATAGTTTCTTTCTTTTTTCAATTCGGGTTATATACAGTTGTTTAACGTAACACGTCAACAAGTTAAAATAAATCAACAATTCTCTTAGTAGGCTAAACTTTTTGAAACAATTCCAGTCTAATAAGTATTTAACAGTCCGAAGTAAAACTTAATTTACTATCCCAGGTTTGGTGTTGGGGCAATTATTTTACTATCCCAGGACTAGGTGTTGAGACATTTGATTTACTATCCCAGGACTAGGTGTTGGGATACTTGATTTACTATCCCAGGACTAGGTGTTGGGACACTTAATTTACTATCCCAGGTTTATGTGTTGGGACACTGAATTTAATATCCCAGGACTCAAGTGTTGGGACCCCTTATTTACTATCCCAAGACTACCTCAAGACTTCGTGCACAACTCCCCCACTACCGGAACTCAAGTACTGGGACCCTTAGTTTAGCATCCCAGTACCACCTCCGGAAGTCGTGTAACGTTTCCCCACTACTGGAACTTAAGTGTTCGGATAATAAATCCACTATCCCAGTACCACTTGCGGAGATCTTGTGAAGTGCCCTCAAACTCATTTTTCCCCGATTTTTCCCTGATTTTTCCCTGATATTTTCTAATCCAAAGCAACTTGAAATGCGGCTAGTATTAGCCTTATTATGAACCCAATTGCACCAATTCTTATTGAAAAACTTCTCGTAACATTTTAAAATCTGTTCCTTTAGCAAAAAAAAAACTAAAAAAAAAAATGTACATGTAAAACTCAAAGTCGACAAAGGCCGTTTTCCAATAAAAAAATGTCTGCTTCTGATTGTCACGCGTTGTTCCTCCCCCTTCTAATGTTATTTTGGGGTGTTTACCTTCCGCGTCGAAAAATTTTTCTATTTTTGATCCCCCCACCCGATCCGGCCAGGTCTCCTACCTTATTTTGAGTTTTTTTATCAGGCACCTTCGCGTTCCGACTCTTTTTCTGAATCTATTGTAACTAGATCCACGATATCGATTGTATAGTTACAGTGAGGAGACCCCCTTTTTATCAATTTTTAACCACCAACCTTTATCTTAACCAGCCCTACATCTAACCTCCCCCCTGTCTAGCCCCACTTAGGCTGAAAAATACCTTAAGCACAATGGATGCTATTCCTTTCAAGAGAAAACCTGTAAAACCTGTTTCCAAGCTCTGCTGAAGTAAAAACTTTTTTCAAAACTATGAGGTGCCGCTTATTAACCTTTTATACTTATTCCCTATAGTATAAAATGGATTTTAACGATACCTGTTTGATCAAACAGCCTGCCCCGGTGATCCCTTCTTACTGTTGCACTGTTCTGGTCACACTACTGGTAGTATCTTCCCAGTGGCGTTTTTTTCTGTTTTCCAGATCCCAATCCTACGAACAATTTTGCCGTCCGTCTTGTCACCTCTTCCAGTGAAGTCTCCCAGTGGTCCTCCAAGGTTGCCAAGGTTAAATGAAAACCCTTTCAACGACCAAAATTCGGGCACCTGCTGAATATTCGGATTTATTAGAAAACATACTAAGTATAATAATAATTATTATAATGGTCTGGTCCACCTAGTCTGGAAATCAAAGCCACTGTCCTTTTTTAAGGTTTTTTCTTCCTGTTTCTATTTTTTTCGGTTTTTGTTTCGCTATTTGTCTTTTATCCGGTTTTCTTTTTTGTTTCAGTGACCCCCATACTCAAGCTAGGCCGCTAGAAAACGCACCGAGACTATTTCACAACAGTACTTACAAAGCTATCACTGTAAAACCAGAAAGTGGACACGTTCCAATTGAACCGTAACACCGGTAGTCTAGAATGGGCATTTATACCGGAGCTGCGTCAAGTGTAACAGCGCCAAAAAAAACACAATGTAACAGTCGCCTTCTAATGTCACATTTGATGCTAAGAAAAACAGGCCCATTAAACATTGGCTCAAGGGTCAAGGACACTATCTCTTGTGCCTTTGTACCTCACCATGAGACTAAAAATCGTGTTAGCGCTTAAAGGCCACTACCCAAGTACCACCTCCCACTCTAGAAATAAGCACGCCACCAAGGCTAGGTCTCTAAATACCTGAAACACGCGAACCCCATCAAAAACAGGGTTGGAAGCTCTAGTTTACATTTAGTTTTGATTGGACAGTGGACCTTTGATTCATTTCAGATGGATCAACCTAAAACTTGCCTGATCTCAACATAATCACATAAAATGCACTCAACAAAATAAATTCATTACTTGCATACCGACACGACCCTAGATTCAAGTAAAAAATATAACTATAATAACTCTGGAAGAAGCTTCAAGTAAATAAGTTTAACTCAATTAGTTTTATTCTCTGGACCTTTCGGCAGCTTCAGCTGTCCACCTTCCCAGTCAAGGTTCACTCTTGCTCAATCGATTGTACTTTTTTCCGAATTTTGTCGGGAACAAGACAGATCTACCCGTACTGAGGATTCTGGAAAAATTACGAATAGCATATTTATTCTAGTAATTTTTGTCAACTTTCGCGCAACAATATCTTGAATCTTCTGATGCTCTTAGCTTCTGAGTTTCAATTGTCGCGTGAAACTTGAGCATAAATTGATCGATTCGAAATTTTGAACAATTATTTTTGTCCCCTAAATCAAGTTTAAACATTCATATCAAGGTCAAACCTCCAAATATGACCGACTGACACATCATTGAGGTAAATGGTTCAGTACGAACGTGAAAAGATGGGAAGATCAACCTTATTTTAATTTCTTGGTGGAAAACCCATTTCGGATACCAAACATACGTTAACTCTCGGTAATGGCCACGTTCTAAGAAAATTGGACCTAGCATTCAAGAAAACTCAAGCATTGGCTCCAAATAAGTTTTCGACCGTTCCGAATACAAAAGTTAAAAATACTGAGTTAATAGGGAAAAAACGAGAAATTCGCCTATCAAAAGGAAGTCTCGACAGAAGCAGAACAATCGCTTTCGAGTAGAGCATTGGGTTCACCAATTTCCAGGGGGTAAAAGACGAATGCGCCCAACACCAAAGTTTTCTGTTGTGATAATTTAAGTTTGCCTTATAGTTAGTTTTGGATCATTGAGACAACGTCTGGGCCGAATCATCTGGGCACAGATCCTGGTGTTAAATCCAATCCCCATTCTTTCAGAGTGAAAGTTCTATAGATCATTCAAGACGACATAACTCTGGCAAACGATCATTCTCGGGATCCCCATCAAGACCTCAGGGTACGAGCGAGAACACAAATGCAAAACAGAGTATCGCAAAAATGATCCAATTCTAATCTGGTTTCAGTATCAATGGTTGAGAAAATATAACGCTCTTGGTCTTTATCCTCCAACAGGAGTTCGTTAGTAGGTGATCTTAACACCATTAGTTGCGGGTTCAACAATGATGCGGTCGAGTCGGAACCTTGCTTCGTCTCGGCCGGTAAAGTTGGTGTAGATTGGAAATCAGCCAACGCCGTTAAAAATGCTTAGGAGATTCAAAGGTTTTAATGGGTCCGCTTTCTGTGAGTGGAAGCAAATGAAATTAATTTTTCCACGTCCGAATCTTCGTCTATCGCGGCTGCCAATGGAAGCACCTTGTAGTATTCGCCCGCAAGTACATATCGATAAAGCTAGGTTCTAAGACGACTAGCTAGCGTCTAAACACAGCTCTACATGCTTTTCACCGCCTCTGCCAAAGCCAGTTCTTGTAGTGGTCTTTCTAATATCGGGTCGACAAAAAACGTTACTGTTTCCGGCTTCGATCAGAACGCTCTTAATAACTTAATTATATGAAAAATAGAGTGCTCATGGCTGGGTCTCAGTATCCCCAGACCACGAGGTCACTCGTAAAAACAGGGCTAATACTATTTATCATATTACTATTGTTTTTGTTCAGTAGATAAAAATCATCATCTCCATCGAAGATGGATCAACCCTTTCCCCTAACTCCTAGCTTCTCATCGTCGGAAAATGAATTCAGATTTTAAATAAATTGAATTCAGGGCATAATAGGGAAGCTAAAATTTATATAAAAGGATTTCAGTTCAAGTCCCGAGACCCCTCCGGATTCCTGAATCCGCGAAAATAACATCCTTATCTTCTTTCCGGAAGGCTGTTTTTCTACCCTCCACCGTTGTTTTGAACGGCCTTGCAACGATTGTAGCGACACAATCGTTGCAACTCGGAATGGTCTCTGCTAATTCTGCTATTCGTTGTTGTTTTTCTATCACAATTCTCGTTGTTGTCGCCGTTGCAACTATTGTTGTTGTGTTTTTTTTGGATTTCTTCCAAAATGGCCGATTTTGACGTTTCTCAGAAATATGACGACATACTTCGAAATTTTAAAAATTTGAAATACAATAATATTCCAGCCTTCACAGTTTGACTAATCATTCCAATAACACTGTTAATCCTTCTCAACTGCTAATTCGGAAGGTTAGCTGCTAACAATTCGAAATTTTCGAATCTGTTTTTTTTGTCCATTCTGGTCGAATGTCACATACTCCCCGGAGAGCCCGGTCAATGTCCCCATTGAATCTCGCAATGTTCGTAAAAATGGTACAGTGTCAACAAACAGAATTTACCAAATGCACGAAATTACTCTTATTCACGTCATATCGACTCAATGCAGAATATAAATGGCATATCATACTATACTACTATAGATTTCCAAATTCTTTCACTAATCTGCACTTTCGACGATATGACCTAAGATAAAAGATTTTTTCTGACTTCCAATGTCAACGCCCTGATTTAAACTTTTTTCTCTTAGGTTTTAAAAGGTGCTAGTTTGCAGGACAGTCCTGCCAACCAACAAGCTAAAACTATCCTACTATGCTCCTTCCCTTCGCAAATCTTAGTTGTTATTGGTCCTGAATGTTAAAATTAAGGAACTCTGTGATTAGAAAGAACATTGAAACAATCTCCCTCTTCAAGAGATTACCCAAGCCTTTCATCTCACCAGAAAGTGATCAGTTGTCCTAGTTGGTTAAAAATAGTCATGCAGGCTGGAATATTTCAATATACTCTTTGCTCAAGCCTTTCTAAATAAATAGTAAGTATCTCTAAAGCCACTAACTAAAATCAAAATAAAAGTTTATGATTGCAACAAATTCTTCAATGCGCAACACTCAACTAAATGTTTTCTGTCAGTTTTCAATTACAACTTAGTTTCTTAGTTTCTCACTTGAGTTTTTGTCACACACATAAAACAATTCTGAGTTTTAACTTCTTCTCTTTCGTCCTTTATTTGTTTCCTCTTTTTTTTCGTCATTTAGAAGCTCTAAAACTTCTAAATTCTTCTAAAATCGTTTCTTTTCGCATTTTGTCTTCCGGCCATTTGCATTTTCAGTTTCTGTGTCTTGCAACACATCGTTAGCTCTTCTGACGCTGTTGGAAGCAGTCCTCCAACACTTCTGCTCTTCTACCCTTTGCTTACAACAAGGTAGGGGATCCACGTTAGATTCTCTGTTCCTGCAGAAGCTATTGTGAATGCACAACGTCAAGTTTCTCTCCAAATCTTCCTTCAACATCTCTTCTTTTTCCCTTTCATTACGTTCACTTGTCCTGGAAATTCTCTTTGCTTCTTGGTATACTCGTACAACCATGCAGTCAAGTTGGCTCTAAACTATGGCATCAGTCTTCTCCTTGCCCATATCTTTTTCACTTCCATCGCAATGTTCAGAATCTTGCACATTGTCTCAAAAAGGTCTAAATCTTTTAGACAATCCATATTCTGCAATTGTTCTCTCGTTGGTGCCTCCTGTCTATTGTTCTCCTTCATATGAGCTTCCAGCCATCGTATCGCCATCATAAATCCCACTATCACTATTGTTATGGGCCGTGATGAAACTGGTAAACACATGGAGAGCAGCTCTCCAGAGTCCCAGATCAACACCAGATTACTGCGCCCGGTTAACCACCATGTTTGCAGCAAGCAACGGCAGGGAAACTCATCATGTGTTAACATGATGCTCCTCCAGTTAAGCTTTCCCGAAGCTTCCAGTAGTGGTTCTACTTCCATCATCACTCGGTGGACTTCATCAGTCTCATCTACTGTATTGTAATCCGTAACAGTTGATCCTCTCTGTTTTTGTCTCTCAAAGTCACTGAAGTTCCCGCTGACGTATCCCATTAACTTCTTTCCCAGTATCGATTCCAAATCCTCCTTAGTTCTCTCTGGAACTGCTGAAAACATTTTGCACTGTAACTCATAAGAATTTTCTGACATTCTCGCTAGTCTCACACACTTTGGCACTGAGAAGGCTTGATCCACACTCGTTCTCGTACTTTTTACATCCACAGCTACGAAATGCACTGTGTATCTGCTCTTGCACATTGGAGCTAATGTCGATCCCACCAAATATCGCGCTCCGATGATCTGCGATAAGTTTCACTGTGTCTGATGTTCATTTCCGCCACGATCGCTTCTCTCCATTTTCCTATGTGCTTCTGCTCAGTCTGCAAAACTCCTGGGAACACTTCTACACTGATGGCCGTGACCATCTCATGTTTCTGTTCTAGATTCAATAGTGACTCTAAGGAACCAAACATGCTGTAGAATCCTAGTGCAGTCACTAGGTTCACCTCGGTTCCTCCATGACAATCTGCGATCAATTCCGTTTCCGTTCTTGCTTTCATCACAATGTTCCCAAACAAAATTGTCAACTGCTTGTGTTGTTTCTCCAGTGTTTTCACGCAATCTAGACTTCCACAAATGTGACCTTCCAGTTTCCAGTCCACAGACTTCTGTCAGACAGCTACCAGGTTTAACCCAGTCTTCTGGTCCCCAGCGAGGCAACTCCACTTTGCTTCAGCGTTGCTTTTAGAGGCTGTTGTCATCACATTATATTTGATATTAAGATCACGCAGGTTACAGTCTGCATTTAGTTCCCTCTGAACCTCTTGTGATGCCTGTAGTATCAAATCAGCATTGGGCTAGGACACCACGATGGTCTCGTCAGTTCCCACACTATCATCAAGCTCGTTCTCAGTAATTCATCTGAGAATCCCAATCCAAACTCCACTCGTTTGTCGGATTCTGGCACGGAAGGTGCAGCTACCTTTTCTTCTAAGACTAGTCCCAGCTTGGTCTGCGGTTTAGCAGCGCTTTTAGTCGTTGCAATTCTCGACGTCCAGAACCTCAGCAACACTGCTTGCTCGTAATCAAAGAAGTAATCGCGTATGTCTTCACTAAGAAACGGGTTGTACGCTATCCCTATGACTGCGGACACGTAACTGTATGACTTCTTTCTTATCGGTTCACAGTAATCATTGGATTTCGGCAGTGCTCCCATGGATTCCTTAGTGAACCTCAGCTAATTGTTTGGGAATCTCCTGATTTCGTCTATTTTCCTCGTGGGTTCTAGTTCTACAGGTTCCTTCATGTTCACCCTCATTGGTTTGCTTTGATGTATATCCAGCAGTGCTAGCATGAGTAAGGCTTTTGCTCGTTGATCACTTTCTCTCAGCATCTTGACACAGGTATTCAATGCTGGCAGTGAAATTTGCTCTATCATGAATCGAATGAAACAGAGAGCGTCTCCCCGCTTCGCGCACGCTACTGCCATTCCCTCTTGGATTATCAGATCCCTCATGCTCGTCATCAGGAAGAATTTTCTTCTTTCGATCTGTTCCTTTCTTCTGAATCATATTCCTCGCGGGTCAGTCCGATCATGCACCAGGCGAACCTCAGTTGTAGTTCAGTCCTCACGTAGGTTACTGCTATCAGAGCGTGTATCCTCGGCGTAGTCCTCATCTCCTCTTCAAAGTACCGTAACACTACCGCTTTCCATGGAAGGCTCACCAATTGCTCGATCTTTTCTGCCTGCATCTCAGACGACGCTAGAGTCCCGTATGGTTTCTGCTTGAGGGTGGTGCCTTGCATCATTGTCTCCAGATAACCTTCCATGGCACTCTTGTCTACAGAGCCATTAAGTTTCCTCTGCCCGAGTTTATATACTCCAAAATCTCCATGTATCCACCGGCGGGTCCGTCTTTTGATACAGATTCCGACACTGTCAGTCGGTTATATTCCACTGGGACTAGTTGTCATACGACACTTCCCTTTCCGTGGTTCATGGGAGACGGTTTAAAGTCTTTCATGGTACTCTCTCCACAATGGCTGAGTATTTCCATTTCCAATGTCGCTCCAGTCAGAGTGCGGTCACTCCGTCTGGATTTATAACCCGTTGATTTTATTCCTGCCATGAGAATGGGCGGCACCATTGCTACATCCGTTAACATTCTGTCTGTGCCAGGCAATCGATCATCACCTTGTCCCAAATCCATGACTTCTCCGACTCGTTTCCTTTTCGCTGAGTTGACAACTTTTATTGATATTTCCGAATCCACCTTCCTCTTTCCCGCTCTCCCTGGTATCACTTTGCTGCCTGGTTTCATCTTCATTTCATTGTTCTTATCAATCACCATTTTCGATCGCATCGTTCTTTTCCTGGTTCTCGACAGATATACCACTTCGCCTTTTTCCTCTTGCGGCGATAGGAGAGTTTGCTTCACTTTCGTCAGTGGCTGAGTCGATCAACAATTCACTCAATCTCCCTTCACACCCGTCGAGTTTGTCAAGGACTTCCCGCATTAGTGGTCATATGAGACCTAATTTCGAAACGGACTGGGTTCGGTAGCTCTTAACTACTGTCCAGATTTCTTCCATGAAGGCCAGTCTGTCCAATCTACATCAAGTCCTATTTTCATGGTTTTGGTGATGTACCTCCCACTTTTCTTCGGGTAATGTTCCCAAGAAAGGTACTCTGGCAGCGCCTTTTATCCTTCTTCTCCTTGGTGATTCCATGAGGAGTCTTTGTTCATTGTCTTTAGAATTACCCGAAGAGCTGCTCTCCGGCAAATTCCGTTTCATTTCCGCAAAAGCTGACGGAGGCTCCAGTGTCGAAGTACCTTCATTTGCTGGTTCAGTCGCTTCTAATGTATCTGCGTTGTTTTCAAAGTCACTCAGGAAATTGAAATCCAAGCTGGATACTCCTCCTGTCGATGCCTTGTCGTCTTCCTTCTCCACTTGATCGGGATCCTCTTGCATGATTTCTCCTGATCGATGGCTTCTTCCCTGCCCATCATCTCCTTCTGACGTATCTCTCGAATTTGAGGGTCCTTGCTTTTCAATCTTGGCCCCTTCCGGAAACTTCGGTATGATTAGCCTGCCGTCTGATTTATCTTCCTCTTCTACATGGACCACTTTGATTTCCTCATAGCCGAAGGGTGCCAGGATGGTTCTCGTCTGCAGCGTTCCTCCCACTGTTAACTCCTGTTTCACTCTAGTTTAAATCAGGGAGGCCTCAGGTAATTCGGCTCTGCCTCTCATCCTGATAGGCGCTAGGTTTAATTCCGTCCATTGCGTGTCAAACGCTCCAGGCTTCGGTGTCGCGGCATTACTTATTCGCATTCTCGTCGCTTGATCCGTATAAGCAAATCTCGTGTACTGTAACACTGTGGCATTCGTGCCCACAAAACACGGATCCATCGCTTCCGAGAATTTCGCTACCCTCCTTTCATTGGTCTCAAATCTTGGAGTTTGTACTACGGAGACTGATCCGAGCAACATCCTTCTTATCAGGGGGAAGTCAGGGATTTCTTCTGGCAGCTTCTCTTAATCACCCCAGTCTTTCATCTCTTCTCTCTCCTTTTGGTATGCCGTAGTGAGATGAGGAATCCTGGTGATCTCACCATTTGTGGGCCTTAGATTCCAGAGCTTCGGAAATACCTCAATAAGTCCTCTCTCTACTTCTCCCATACAATCATGGAAGTGATCGTCAAAGTTGACGACCGTCATTTCTGGCTCTGCGATCTTTCCAAACAAAAGATCCTCGCTCAGAAGTTCTCGCAACACATGCTGCTCACACCAGTTCAGCACACTCCCGTCCACCGCTGATATGAGGCTCAGGTGCGGCACCGACCTCGTGTACGCTTCCAACTTAACATCAGAGAACGCAAACGTGACTGCTGGTTCATAGATCACTGTCACAAACTCCATGGCTCGTCTGATCAACGCTAAGGGATCGGTCCTCATAGCTAAGCGCAGATCAGTTAGTAGGGGCATGTCCCCAACATGTCGTCTCATGTCCTCCTCCCTTTCAATCGTCTCATCCTCTCCTGTTCCTAAGCGATTCTGCTGTAGGAGATACTGGATAAGCGTATGTCTCAGATCTCTTATCTTATTCCACGAATCCGTGGCTTTCTTCACATCGAATCTCCTCACATTCTCTCTCATCTGCTGTGGGTAGCGTGTCAGGTTCATCAGTCCTACCAAGTTTCCATGTGTTTTTGCAATCAATTTTGGAGTCCATCTAACCGCAAGTTGTGAAATCCTTCGGTGAGAAATACAACTGGTCCTGTCGCGAAGTTTTCTGCTCCAAACGTCACGAACAAGGCTTGTATTTCAACGATTGATACTTCCACTACTGCTTGGAGGAATTCTTTTATCAAGTATTGAGAGAGTTTTGGGAAGACTTTTGCCAAGAAGGACGCGGTCCATCCGGCTCCCAGCCCTCCCAGCATGCTATCAGTCCGTTCAAAGCCGTCTTCTCCCTTCACCTTCTGAGTCCAGAAAGTTTCCAGGATAACTTGGCACACTTTGTTTACAAACTCGGCTGCCTTCTCTTGGGCATTTTCGGCCAGGTCCACCTCCTTCACAAGGTAGGCATGGATCATCCTGATCATCACTGGGCCTTGCTCAAAAGCATCAGCACACATAGCCGCTACTCAAGGAGTTAGGTGTAGCCACTGGTTAGCTTCTGACTTTGTTCTCAAAACCATCGCTTCCAAGTGAGCTCTGGCATCCTTGGAGTTGTTTCTTCTCTCTCCTTCCTCCTTTATGACCATTCCTCGGAACCATAAGTCATTCGACATCGCCACAATTACTCTATGCTCGTCATCTATTCCTGGTTTCAACTTGAGCTGTCGACTGAAATTGGACAGCTCCAACCCCAGCACCTCGTCCAACGCTAACATGTGCAGCGCATGGTCCTTGAATCCTCTCATCGCGTTCGATATATCTGACCACACCGCCGGTAGTTCGGCCCTGAGTGGTCTCAGATTCTCCATCTCTATCTCGCGATTTGAGGCCGATATGATTACATCATATTTCCATTCTGAGAGCAAAGCCACAATCGCATACACGAATTTTAGTTCATCCGGAGACTTGCATACCCCGGAGACAGCGCGAACACGGCTCTCGGTGTCATCTTGGTGAACGAACCTTCTTTCAGGGTATCCACTACTTCACCCATCGACTCGAGTATATTTTTTATCGCTAGCCATACAGCGGCTTCACCTTGTGATATGCCGTAGTAAGACGAGGAATCCTGGTGATCTCACCATTTGTCTTGTCGTAGGGCCTTAGATTCCAGAGCTTCGGAAATATCTCAATATGCCTTCTCTCTACTTCTCCCATACAATCACGGAAGTTCTCAAAACCATCGCTTCCAAGTGAGCTCTGGTATCCTTGGAGTTGTTTCTTATCTCTCCTTCCTCCTTTTTGTTCTCTGAGTCTGCTCTCTGAGTCTGCTCAGGAAACCCCTACTGTGTAAATGGTCACTGATGCCAGCAAACACAATTGTGATTCGGTTCATCTCTGTCTGTCTTTGTACTCCGATCGCCATTGACACGGATTGCATTAGGTCCAGATCGACAGCTGCCAACATTATAACATCCGGCCAAAACACAGACTTGGAAGTGTGTACGAAGTCTGAATTCGCTACTCTCATAATCTTGGCCTTCCTCATTTTTGCCTTGTCATACGCGGCAACGATGGTCTCATCTTTCTTTATCGCTTTTAACCCGCCGTATCTTTGGACATCACCTTGCGGATTCACTTGTTTCGGGTATACTCTTTCTTTCACATGACCTGAGGGTGTCTTCAGCTGCCTGAATATCTTCACATGTTGCCCAATCGGCGCCCTCGTTATCAGAAATCTTCCAGGTCTCTCTTTTCGATTCCCCTCATCGTGATTCAGTTTTACGTCTTGTAACGGTCTTGCATTCACTGGGCCCATTTTGTTATTAGAGGGCAGTCCTCTAGATCAGCAAACCTCAAGGCCGTCGTGGATCTGAAGTTTATGCCCGCAGCTATCAACCAATTCACGCCTGTTATCGAGTACAGTCCGCTGACCGATAACCTTGCTCCGTTCAGCATCATCATGGCATCCGGTGCGAAGCTCACCGTCAGAAGGTTCAGTTTCATCAGGTCATCCTTGTATATGTGCCAGGGAGAAGGTATTGGCCTCAACCACATTAGAGAGCTCCTGTTTGGACGTCGCTCCTCTCGACTGGTGCTCGTCGTCTCAGATCTAGTATCCTATCTAGAGGTGCTGGTCGTTTCCGCTGTCGAGTTTACAGGCCCTAATCTTAGTCTAGGAATAATGGTCCTCCTCATGGGCGCTTCTCCCAATTGATCTCGTGCATCCGTTCTGTGCCCGGGTTCGCTGGAGCTTTGCGGCTTGTAGATGGTCACGGCTGGCACCGCTCCCAAGCGTGTTTCCAGGTTAGGAGGCACAAAGGTGGTAATTGTCGGTTCGTTTGATGCTCCCTCTTACTTCAGCACTCCCGTGTCAAACATTTCTACTTCCAATTCATCCAATCGCTCTTGAAAGACTCTGTTCAACCAAGCCTGTCCTTCTATGGTATCAAAGTGGATGCCCGGCGGACGTCCTTCTATGTCAGCCTGGCCCAATCCATAGCCCTCAGCTCATGTTCGATATCCAAAAGGATCATCCTTTCGGCCTTCCGACTTGCAAGATTCCTCAGGATGTTGTTCCACCTGATTACTCCTTCGTTGTGTTTTCTCCCTGCTGCAGTCAATGTCCTCGTGTTCATTGGCTTCATTGGCACAGTGCAAACTGTCACTACCGCGCAGTTGAACTTCTGTCAGAGTGTAGTAAACAAGCACACTATCATTGATTCCCATAGTGCTTCTTCCTCATCTGAGCTTCTCGAGATGTTATTTGTCCCAACCAGGATCATCACATAAGGGATTCTCCCTGGGTTCAACAACTCCACCATCTGAAATAACTGGGCTATCGTCGCGCCTCCATAAGCCATCACCGTGGTGATCCAGGAGGTCCTCAAGTTTGAGAGCACTCTGACCAAGCTGTCTCCCAGTATCAGATGTGATGTCCCCAGTGGTGGTTGCTGCAGGCTTACTGCCAGGTTCCAAGTCGCTCGACTGAAGCAAGCTCTCGGATCCGCCTCCGGAACTCCTGTGAAGTTATACTTCAAATGATCATTCTATTGTACATCTATTACCCGGGACACTTTCTTCGCCGGCATCTTTCGTATTTTCCTGTCTGGGACTTTTGAGCTCCCCATTGGTAGCGTTGTATCGCTAACTCCCCTTTTGGTCAATACGTCTTGGGAGTGCTGTACTCTACCCGTATCGTCGACCGTTCCATAGGGTGCAGTCACCCCGGAACCTGGCGCATTCCTGTTGGCCACTAGTCGTCCAGCTGTCTCTATCAGCTTCCTCATCGTCTGCTCCACGACTGGGTCAGCTAAGGTATCACTCGGGTCCGGGATTGTCACTCGACCAGTTGCAGTTGGGAGTCGCGTTTCTGTCGTTTGACTCATTTCTCGGGGCGTCAAGAACTCCATCGGGGACTGCCCACGAGGAATACTCCTTGCAGGTATCACTTTTTCCACGGCTGTTGTCAATGCCAACCGCTCCGATCGCTCCTTGTAGTCCCGCCTCAAGCGTTCAGTTTCTTCACCCTGATTTTTGTTGCAGTCTTCACACAATCTCTTCCACATGTCTCTGTCTTCTTCTATGGTGAGCATGGTCTTGGTCATCTCGTCCAGCTCCCTTCTAGTCCTTTCCAGCTCATCTTTCATCCCATCTAGATCTTGCATGATTTGGTTCGTTTGAATCCCTTGTTCTACTCTCGCCCTCTTTGGTGGCACAGCTATTCTCAGTGGTGAACTAGACGAGGCAGCCTCGCTGTTCATCTCTTGATGCATTCTGCTCAGCCCAGGCTTGGGCTTGGAGGGCAAAGGCATCTCATCCGGTTGGTAAGTCCTAGAAGTTCCCAATCCAGGCTCGTTCGCCAAGTCACTCCCTGAGAGAGCCCCGTTTCTCCACCTCATCACTCTCATGTTCGGGCGGTCTAATAATCCCCTCTCTTCGTATGCTGCCATCAACAGGACTTCCGTGGGGTGGTCCCCACGACTATCATGCCCCAAGATGTTTATCAGGGCGGTCAGCAACATGACTACCTCTGATTCCTCCAGAGCGAAGACTCAATCTATTAGCCGACGATGGATCGCATCTACCATCGGTCCTACATATGCCTCTGTCAGGTCCATCAATTCGTCCAAGTTGAAGTTTTCCATTCTCTTTTCGGGTTCGATTCGATTTGATTTAATGATTTGACTCAAGTGAGCAATTAAACGATCAATTAGGATCTAGAAAAGAGGCCACGAACATCACACTTGTCCATTTCACCTTAACCTCTCGTTTAAATTTATTTAAAACAGTCAGATAAAAAGATTTTGATCCTAAAAATTTTTAAAATCAATCGGTCTCTAAAATTTTGAAATTCGACCTAAGATTGGACAGTCCAAACTTTGGATCTATTCCTAAGATCGTCATTCAGTTGTTCGTGGTCACTGACTCCTTCTTACCCAGGATCTTAATAACATAACACATAACCTAACATAACACACATATCAGTCACTACACGTACTTTAGTCTGACACCCTTTTGCATATCACCTTAACTCAGCCTATACTTAAGTAACATTTCTTATGTAAGTATACTTCTATATTGGTATCAGAGAAGATTACGTGTATGAGCGCGTACAGTTCCCGAGGATGCAGTCGTCCTCTGTTCGGATCGTACACTGGACGCGAGAGCTCCTTCATTTCCCTTTCCACAAGGAAGTCTCTCAACCTCGTCAAGGACAAGACTTTCCAGGTTTTCCGGGTCCACGGGCCGCTTCTCCGTCGCCCGTGTCACTAAGAAACATAGTTTTTTTCCCGCTATCTGTGACGCCGCCGGAGGCAAGGTTGCTACGCTCCCGATTCCAGGTCTTTGCTTCCAAACGAATTCTATGTTTTTATATTCCCTCTTAAAATCCTCTGCTAAAGCTGTCCTTAAACTCATGTCTGCTGTGATTGCTATCGCACATGTTCTATTTGTGAGCATGAAATCGCTGTCCGTTAGTATTATGCTACTTGAATATTCATTTGGTAAGTTGAAATATGACTCAACTACCCTCCCTATGTCCGGTTTCTTAGTGTCTTCGCCTGTTTCTGCTTCTAAATTTCCTGTCTCTCTTGCTATTCCTAAATTTTTTATTAATAAATTTTCAGTGTGGGTAAGTCCTACCCCCACTCCCAGGACAAAAACATCCATCGACGTCCCCGTCGATCGCATACCGGATATCAAGTCGAGGTTGGAAGCCGGAAGGAGTAGTCGCCCCTCCTGGGCAGCCCAGGAAGGATCTTCTCGTTCGGTTTTCCTGTATTTCATGCTTTCACGATCTACATCTTGAATCGTGACACTGGTCTGCTATGGGTCCGACGTCATTTCGTTCAGCCATTCCAAGACACGCAGATTTAACAACTCTTGTTTTAGGATTGCTGTTGCTCGTCGTCGAATTCTACTCCGAGTTTCGACCGGTCATCGACCCACTCATTGTCGTGATCATCGACTATGTCAATGTCCTGTGACACAGTTATTTCTTCTAGACCCACTACTTCTTCCCCTATCTTCTTTAGGTCTATCCTGTCCACTACAAAATCGTCGCCGTAACGTTTATATTTCCTCTTGGATCTTGTCCTGTCATTATGTCGAGTCTGTATCGTGATCGGAAGATCCGGTTCCGTTCCAAGTTCTTGGGAACCTCCCTTTGTTCAGGGTCTTGCCAGTCCTTTTCTACGTAGGGTAAAGTTTCATCGTCTGCTTCAATCACTTCATTTGGATCCAGGTCCAATGGTGTACTTGTTCCTTCCTTTATGACATCACTTCCATCGTTCTTTTCCCTGGTGCCCTTCTCGTTGACCTCACAAGCAGGGTCCATCATTAGATAATCCCCCTCTTCCATGTCTGCAGGTATACTCCAATCTTCTGTCGATGGATTGTGTGGTGTAACATTCGCCCAAATACTACACAGCGACAGAGCGTAGAAAAAGTACCTATTAACGACTGGCAGGCGTCAGTTACCTTAATCCTACTCGTTTTCCACCGTCTCGACCTTGCCAGTTGATTTTCTGGTCTGTTTTAGGGCTAAGTAAAAATTTACTATTTTTAGGCCATCAGTCAAACGACTTTTGATCAGCTTTCGTTTACATGCGAACACAACCACTTAGCTGAGTCTCGGATCCTCAGACCACGTGATTGCTCTTAAAAACACGGCTCGAATACCCTATTTTATTATATTTTTGGTGACAGTTCTATATTAAATCCATTTGAGATAGATTGACCCTTTCCTCTTCCTAGCTACTCATATTCTAAAATATCAAACAATACCGGTGTTAATTAAAAATTATACGGCATCAGAGTAGCTAAAAAGTTCGTTTACTATAGTCTTTCGCCATATATCAGTCTCTGGTGGACCAAGCCTCCGCTTCCGTGTTTTCCTCGACATAACGTCGTTATCACTCCCAATTCGTGGCACGAGAGGGTACCGCTCTATTTTCCTTCCCCACTGAAGCCTCCTTTCCCACTAATTTCTTCCACTAAGGGTCTTATAGTGCGTGATTGTCACGATAAGAGGCTTCGTTTTTTTTTGTGTTAACGTGCGACTGTTTACCACTATATTTGCTGTTGTTCTTACTTTTTCAACTTTTTCAGTCAAAATGGCCGTTTTTTTCTATTTCTGAGAAAAACTCGTTCGTTAATCGAAATTTTGAAAAAAAAAATTTCGACCCAGAATATTTCGACCCTCCTTCTCAGCTTTTTTTCGTCGTTAGGGCCTTTAACCGTTCTTTCACATTTCGTTCTAGGTCAGCTCTTAAGTTCTCTTTCTTCTCATCTTCAGTTACACAAGGCGCTCCAGCTACTCGCCTCACCGCCGTGGTGACCGTGTTTCTGTGCGTTAGAAATGCTCTCCTATAGGCTCCCGGTCCTATATCTAGCTGGAAAAATTGATAAGCTTCCGTGTTCCTCGACATGTGACGCTTCACGCGTTCATACATCCATGACGTCATCACTGCGCGGAACCAAGGCATCAAACTTTGCCTTGACCATATTTTTTCAATGGCTCTGGGTATTCTCAGAACCTTGCAGGTGGTTCTGAAAAGATCCAATTCACGGCGCATCTTCACGTTGCTCAGCTGCTCAGGAGTCGGCATGGCCGTCTCCTCTTCACTCGTACCCGCGTTAGCCTCCAATCATCTCACTGCCAGCATGGCACTAGCCACCACGATTGACACCTGTTGATTCTGATCGGGCAACCCCGTAGAGTACAACTCCTCCACGTCTCATACTAGCATCAGATTCCCGCGTTTGGGGTACCATAACGTCTGCGCCAAGCAGTGGCAAGGATACTCCCCATGGGTTCTCACTATGTTCCTTCGGGTCAGATACCCTGAGGCTCCCAGTTGCTCTCCGGAGTCACTGGTGCTCTCGAGACGTCGTTGGTTCCCAGCATTATTACCAGCGTATCCAGGTGATCTTCGCTCTGGAATTCCATCATCTTGATGACCTGAGCCACTGAGGCTCCTCCAAACGACATAGTGGTAGTCTGACCATAGACGAAGATCTCATTCAGATCGCTCGCCAAACTGTCTCCTATGGTCAAGTGGCGAGACCCTGGGGGAATTACCCGGTCGCTCGTAGCGGGGTTCCAGCTCATGTCATTCAGGCAAGCTCCAGGATGCTCCGCGGCCACTTGCGTGAACTGGTGACGTGCCATCAGATTCTTCCTAACGTCTACCACGCGGTACTTTTGAAAGGTTCCGCCATGCGCAGTCCCCCAGGACGCTACCGTGCGGGGTGCTCGCTCCAAGCTATTGGATGAATGATCACGACGTTGGGAAGGAACGATCCTACCCAATATCCGCCCGGTGGTTCTGTTAATCTCATCCATTGTTGCTCTGGCCACTTGATTGAATGATTCTTGGAACTGAGGAGCGAGATAGGTGTCAGAAGGGTCTGGTATCGTGTTCCTCTGACTGGGAGCAGACTGTTGTGTCTGCTGAGGAGCCTCGGGCCCTCTCGATGTACACTGCTCCTGTACTCTTGTCTTGGGGCGTGTGTCGCTGGATCCCTCCGAGGATTTCATTGTCGCCAGAACTTCCTGTGAAACTTGGCTCACCTTTGCCATATACAGCTTCTTCAGGTGCTTTATTTCATCCTCCTTGTGGGCCACCTGCAGTTCTTCGTATTTCTTTTTCCATTCGTCTCTTTCTCGAGCTATCCTGGAGTTAGCCCTATCCTGGAGCTAGCCCTATACTCCTGAAGTTTGGCACACAGCTCGCGCTGATCTCTCTCTGTCTCTCTCTCTCTCTCTCTCTCTCTCTCTCTCTTCTCCAACGTCTCAATCGTCTCTGACGTCTGGATTTCTATTTTGTCCACCCTCACTCTCTTCGGAGGAGGAGCAGCTGTTGGAGAGTCGACCGAATGTGTCGGGCCTGGCCCATCACGTTGTCTTTTCGCTCCGATGAGCGGCTGCGCAGGTTGGATCGGCAAGGGCATCTCACCTAGCCGGTGGTCCCTCTGTTCACCCAGTCCTAGCTCACGTGCCAGGTCGTGGCCAGACATTTCTCCACGCCGCTATCTCATCAGTCGGTTTAGACCTCTCTCGGCGCTCCCGGACTCACCGAAGGCCAAAATCAACACCACTTCTGTTGGGCAATTCCCTCGACCCTCTCGTCCCAACGCATTGAGGAGCGCGACCACAAACATCGCCAGCCCCGGGTCTTCTCGTGTAAAGTCACAATCGATCAGCCGCTGATAGATCTCGTCTAGAGTCGCTCCTAGACTCGCTGAGAGGAATTCCGTTAGTTCATTTGTGTCACCCATTTCTCATCGTGTTGATTCTTGTTGTCGTGTAGTTTCTTCCGGCTCGTTTGATTCAATGAATTCAATAAACAATTTCTGATCAATCAAGATCTAAAAAACAGGTCGCGACTGAAAACCATCATTTTTGGATCAAACATCATTCAAATCTTTAAAAATCCTTCATTGAAATTCTCTTCTCAATTCTGATTTAAAAATTTAGCGACAAGGTGGATCGTCCACCTGTATCTTTGTCAGGGTAGCACAAATGAGCGCTGTCACCTTGATTACCTGGAGTATTCTAGTTCCTTTATGACACAAAACATAAAACATATCCTAACAATAACATAACACATAAACATCACACATCTACACTATCACATAAAAACATAATCCCTAATATTGTACCTAAAACCTAATCCTAATCTAAAACTTGATACTAATTCTTATCAAGTGAACTTAATAAAAACCACTTATCACCAAATGCAATTCCTAGCATATGATCAGATAGTATTTTTTATGTAAGTAAACCTCTATGTCAGTTTCTGAAAATATCACATGTAAAAGGGCGTACAACTCTCGCCGATGTAGCTTTCCCCTATTAGGATCATATATTGGTAATGAAAGAGAGGTCACTCCTCCAAAAAAAAATCCCTAAGTCGAGTCAAGGCCAATACCAAGCTCACTGGATCTACGTGTTGCTATCAGTGGCCTTGGTAACCAGGAAACACAAATTATTCCCTGGTATCTGTGATGCAACAGGGGGCAGCGCTATCATCCCTCCCACACCAGGCCTCTGTTTCCATAAAAATTCGATGTTCTTATACTCTCTTTTGAAATCAGCCGCTAGTGCTGTTTTGATGCTTACGTCCGCGGTTATCGCTATAGCACACGTGCGTTCCGTGAGTATGAAATCGCCTTCCGTTATGACGATATTGTTTGATTAGTGGTTCGGTAGGTCAAAGTACGATTCAAAAATTCGTCCAAAAGGTGGTTTTTTAGCATTCTCGCCCTCTGTCTCTAGTTCTCCGGTTTCTCTTGCCAATTTCAATTTTTTATTATCAGATTTTCGGTGTGGGTGAGTCCTATCCCCACTCCCCGGAAAAAAAAATATCCATCGACGTCCCCGTCGATCGCCCAAAGTCTAGGAGGAGATCGAGGTTGGATTGTTGAACTCGTAGAGGACCATCTGGGGCGACCCAGTTGGACTCGGTATTGTCAAGACTGACGTATTTGATGCCGTCTCTATCGACGTCCTGAATCGTCAAGATCGTCTCTTTTGGATCTATCGGCAGATCATGGAGCCATTCGAGCACCCGCAAATTCGTTAATTCTTGCTCATGAGTCTGTTCCGCTTCTGGTTCGAACTCCACTTCCGGTTCTGATCGATCGTCGATCCAATCCTGATCCATGTCATTCACCAAGTCGATTTCTTCTAGCACCGCCACTTCGTCCGGTCCTACCAGCGAGTCCATCATATCACTTACAAATATCCTATCTACGACGAAATCCTCGCCGTACGGATTGTATTTCTTCTTGTTTTTTCCACTCTTGCTCTGGCGTGTTTCCATGGTGAGAGGAAAGTTCGGCTGTATTCCTTTGTCAATTTCGATTTGTTCCGGGCAGTCCCAGTATTCCTCGGCATAAGGTAGAGTTTCATCGTCCACCTCTACTCGCTCGGTCAACTCCAGATCCAGTGGTAGGTCGCAATCGTCCACCACCTCATTCCCGTCGTTTTTGTCGCGAGTACCCTTTTAATTCACCTCACAAGCAGGGTCCACTATCAAATAGTCTCCCTCTTGCATGTCCGCTGGGATGCACCAGTCCTCTGATGAGGCATTCTGTGGTTTGACGTTTTCGTAACGAGCTGCTCTTCCTGTGCTCAGCCGATAAAACCGACATCCTTGGTGAACCTCTGTTATCTGAAATGGACCACGCCATTTCTTTAAAAATTTCTTGGTTCCTTTTGGTGGAACCACTTCCTGGAATACCCAGACGTAGTCGCCAACTGAGTAGACTTTTGCATCGGCTGTCCTTTTATCAAACCTCCTTTTTTGTCTAATTTGCGCCTGTTGCGTGTTCCTCCTGCATAAGTCATTGAGGACCTGCTGTCTTCTAATAACATCCCGCATGTACGTTTGCGGTGCTGTTCTCTTCCCCTTATATTCAGAGTAGAAAAACATCAACGGAAGCGCTTTTTCTTGACCCTTTAGCATCATGTGCGGACTTATTCCCGTGGTGGAATGCTCCGTGCTGTTGTAAGCACCCATCACTTGCGGCAAGTGCTTGTCCCAGTCATCCATGTAGCGTGAGCAATAGACTCTCAGCATGGATACCAGTGTGCGATTTTGCATCTCGCCATTCGTTTGCGGGTGATAAGTGGTCGAGTGGGCCTGCGCTACCTGCGACCTTTTCATTAACTCCCTCGTGAGATCACCCACGAATGCTTTGCCATTGTTCGATTGGAATGTGATGGGGCAGCCATGCCTCGCTATCCACACATTTATCAAAGGATCGTATGTTTCTTCCGCCGATGCTGTCATGCAGGGTGCTGCCTCCGCATACTTCGTAAAATGGTCGATCATTACCAGCACCTGATTATAGCCCGTTGCTGTCATGCAGATTTTCTGATGATCAATTTGCACCACTTCGTTGAATCCCGACGACTCTATTGACTGTAGGGGGAACCTTAGTTTCCTGGGATCCTTCGCCTGCTAACATGACAGGCACGCGGCGATCCACTTCTCACAAGCCTTCTTCGATCCCGGCCATTCGAATCGTTTCTGTATCCTGTTGTACACTTTGTCCACGCCTTGATGGCCCATCTGATCATGTGAGCGAAAGAGCAATTCGGTCTGGTACAACTGTGGTAATACTATCGAAATGTTTTTATAAGGGACCTTGTCCTCCTCTTTACGTTTACAAGCTACGATTCCGTCCTTATTCAGGTACAACAAGTCTTTTCTCTTCAGGTAGAATTGCTTCAAGATCTTGTAGCTGTCTTCTTCCAAGTCTCCCTTGTCAGGTGCTCCATTCTCGATCCATCTCTTCAGACTGCTCGTCATTTTATCATTTCGTTGAGACCTTAGGAGATCCGACAGCCTGTACCTGGCTTTCAAATACGTCTTTACCACGTTCATTTGCCCACTCATTATTTCCGGAGCATGAGCATCGTCCATCAACTTGAAACACCATATCTTTTTCAAAGGCGTCGCTTCCTGCACAGATGGTTCCAGATTGGTACGGACGACCCTACCATGTGGCAGCAATCTGGTTGAGCGTTTCGAAACTGCTATCAGCTCGAGCTCATCTGCGGCATTATCTACCACAGTGCCCTCTTCATCTGAGGTGTACCTGTCCCTGTCTGGATCCTGGTGCGTTTCTCGGTCCAGCCTGCGCTGCTTCCAGTCCACCAACAAAGAGGGGATTGCGATCTCCGACATATCGGAATTGGAAGTTGTTTCAGATGTGTTGTCCCAGGACTGGGGCCTCGAGTCAACACTTGAGCAGACTGATTCCCCAACATACTATTCCAAGTTGTCTGAGATGTTTCTCGAGTCCCCGGACAAAACTCTGTCCATTAGTCGCTTTGAATCCGACTCCCCGGACAAAATTTTGCCCCTAGGTGGTCTCGTCAACCTCTTCCCGGACAAGTCGTCCTGCACGGGCTCAAAGGTGTCAGACTCCTCAGACAAGTCGTCCTTGACGGGCTCGAAGGTATCAGACTCCCCGGACAATGTCTCGTCCCCGGACGAACAATCTGGGATCGGCTCGTATTCTTCTCTTGCATCCGTGAAATGCACTTTCCTCGCGAAGCTAGATCTCGACTTGATCCTGACTTCATTACGTCGCCAATCCGTGTTATTTGGTTTTTGCGGAATCGGTGCCAAAAAGCTAGAAATCGTGTGTCCCGGATTCCGGAACACACGCATTTTCTTTGATAATTTTAGATTCCGTGGATTCCTAATTCAAACCAGTTTGTATGTGACCAGCTTTTGTCATGGATTCTGGGACAGCTAAAACCACCAATTTTGTGGCCCATCCCGGAATCCATGACAAAAACCATGGAATCCGATACCATATTAAAACGCATTAAAAAACGGTTTTACCATGGATTCCTGGGCTTTTGGCTTCTGCGTGTTCTGGAAACCGGGACTTTACCAAGGGACCGGATTCCATGACATTTTACAACAATTATCACTATACAAAATTAGAAATGTTTAGTGTTTTGCCATGGATTCCGTGATTAACACAACTGTTAATGATACCATGATTAACAAAAGAAATCTTTTAGTGACTTAAGTGACTTCTTTCTGTTTATGATACCATGATTAACAAAAGAAATCTTTTAGTGACGTAAGTGACTTCTTTCGAAAAGAAAGAGGTTAAAAAACTATTGTATACTCTATACAGTTCAACTGTATCACTCTATACTGTATACTATATACTCTATACTGTATACTGTAAATACAGATTTTTCAATTAAATTAGTTTCACTAGTTTTACATGTATTTGATGTTCATGTTGTAGAACAACAATATTCATTCTTCTAGAACATTTAAAATGTACAGGATTTCGGCATGCATTTTTTAAAACAGGTAATTGTAACCGTTACCAAAACGTGACAATGGGGACCATTTGTCATTTACAGGATTTCAGCATTCTAGCAAATATTATAATTAATATATTTTAACTAGTTTCATTTGATGTTCAACATTTGAAGTTCAGAAAAACAGCCTGTGAGTTGAATATGAATACTACTCCTGATTATTCAACACTAAAACTTGAGTCTCATAAACTATTCAACACTTAAGCTTGAGTCTCATAATAGGATAAGTTAGTAACTTGTTGTCAGAAAAAGTTTGCACAGCTCAGTGTCAAGATTCACACTATATCATTTGGTAACTATGATAGTTACTTTAAATCACCATTGCATAAATTCAGTTCATCATTGTTTTGAAAAAAGTCCTTCATCGAAAGATTCAACAAAAGATACTCACAATTGTCAACTTGAACAATGGAATTATGGAAAAAAATTTTTAATTTCTGGCGCCGACTCGGACATTAACCGTCAGTTTGGTGACTGTAACATTCTGGATGCAATTGCCGAAAAGTTTATCCAAAAAAAGTACGACAAGTTATCAAAGATTCTTGAAGAGATGCTCGCAGGGACGGATAAGTGGATCGTTTCTGATGTTCTTCGTCAGATATCTGTGCGGGGACAATCAGAAAAAGCTACAATTTTAGCAGTAAGTAACTTTTCACAAATTTATCATTTTCAGTCAAAAAACATTCTTTACGTTGATTAATTCAACTTCAATTACGTTCAATTACGTTCATCTTTACGTTCAATTAAAATTCAACTTTCAATAAAAATTATATCCAATTGGGACAACACAACACTGTTTAGGCTCGCGTAATGCAACTCGTAATTCTTCGTGGCTCAAGAGAAATGCCTTGGACCAAGACTCGGAAGGAGCTAGTAAAATGTTTCTTCGGTCCAATGTTCATACCTGACGAAGTTGATCCTTATAAAGCGCTCAAAGCAACCGAAACTTCATTTTCATTTGAACAGTGCGGCACTCAATCAAACCTACCTCAAACATTGGAAGAGTCAAGACACGTTTCCAGGATAATGAAACGATCAAAATTTATGTTTATAACAGCTGACAACTCCCAACAACTATAGGGACAAGTGCTGAAACTGATACGACAAAAAAAATTCAAATAAGCACGTTTGTTAAATTGATTCGACAATCCGCATTCAGCCGTAAAAAGACGTATTCTGGGTATAGAAAGAATGACACAAATGTCTTACGAGTTTTAGCGATGGAACTATTTTCTAAAAGAGGTTCAACGAAGGATTTTGAGTTTTGCTTGGGCATCGCTTGTAAAACTGGAAACGTAGAAGAAGTGATCAACATTATCCGGAAAAGACTACAACTGATTGGCCTCGGACATAATTTAGTACCCTCAATGAGAAATGTCCAACGATCAACAGCAAGCCTTGTAAATCACTTTTTGGCCTTGTGCAAACCACAGAAGTCCTTCTCTGGATTCAGAACGGACTTGGTTGCATGTATACAACTAGCTGTTTTTCTATTGTTTAAAACAGAAAACATCAACAACGTTAAAGTCAATATTTGGGGTGACGGTTGTGAAATTGGTGGCACAGAAGTTACGAGAATGGCTTTTAGACTACTTTCTGAAGATATTAGCGCCCAATCTGCTACGAGCGTCTTCTGCTTCGCAGGTACTCCTTTTCCTAAAATCATTTTAAAATCATTTCTTCACAAGTTTTTTTCTCAACTTGAGACTAAAATGCTTTTTTAGCTTATCGAGGAAAAGACTCAAGGTTTGCGATGGAGTTGAACTTGGGACCGAGTGTTGTCGGATGTCAAGAGTCAGGGTGGTTATTCCAGCAAACAAATCAGTTGAAAAATTTGGGAGCGAAATTGACGTACAGTGGAGATACCCCGTTTCTCCATCGACTGATACTGGGCTCCGGAAACGACCTGTCTACAGATTACCCTTCTAAGATGGCACTTTATGTAGAAGACGAACGTTTTCTACCTTCCCTTTGCGACAAAATAACTGGTCGAAGAACGGATGTAAAGATTCCATTTCGCACGAATATTCCTGAAACTTCTCTAGTTTTCCTTAATGACGTGAGATGCATTTGCCCAGATGCCACGCACATGCTCACTCGATGCGTTGAAAGTGACCTGAGAAAAATGGCTCAAAAAATTATCAACGACAAAAGTCCGTTCGAAATGGAGTTTCTTCACCGCTTTGAACAGAATCTGTCAAGTCGTGATGCCAAGAGACCCGTCTTCCAATTTACAAGAACTGCGAAAAATGCGCAACAAGTTGGAACTGTTGGAGCGGTATCGTTATCTAGAAGTGGTGCCTTAACTGTTATCGCGGACAAAGATTAGTTGAAGGTATGCTAAATTACCATTTTAATGTATCCTCATAAATTCAATTTTACAATGTTACAATTTACAATGTTACAATTTAGGATGCCAAGTTTGGAACAATAACCGACCTATATGATGGAGTGTGGTGCGATGAAATAGTTAGCGGTACCTCAGATAAAACCGTCGCAAATTCCATTGATGTCCTCAAAGTATTGCATCCAAATTTGTTCACGAAAGAGGACCCTAAAGCGAAAGGAAAACTTTCTATAACGACTCTGAATGCAAGCGAATTTTTGAGAAAAAGCTTGAACCGTTGAATTACTATCTTGAGAAGTTCTAAGGAGAGTTTTAACGTAATTGATTTCAATTTTTGGGCGGAAACCTACTATCAAACTTCTTTACTATTATTCGCAGAACACGGACTGACGCCATACAAACTCAAGCTGGTGACTATTCCGCAAATTGTTGGAGGACACTTCGTGGTGTCCCCGTGGAACCACAATTGCGAAGGTCTAGAAAAATCTAACCATCACGCCAGCAAAGATTTTCATACAAGAACAAGGCGTGGAGGCGGAAAAATGTGTAATCATGATCCACTTTTTCTTGAAAGTTTTTTCTCTTTTTGCAAGCTCCTTCAACGTACTAAAGCAGAAAAAGAAGTGCCTGACGTTTTAGCGAATCTTACGAGTGTTTTCAACGTGTCATTAGGACAAACTTATCTGGAAATATGCATCGACGCAGAACCGAATCCTCGTATTGCAGTCGGAGAAGTGCTTGCGAAGAATAAGATGTTAACTGGGATGAGATTTTACGTACTGGGCTCGTTTGCTGGAACCCCTGCAGTTGATGGAGGAAACAGACACGTGCCTCGTCTAACAGCCCAACTTATGATGGAAAAGTGGATCAAGGAACATGGGGGTTCTGTTTATCGAAAAGACACAGCAGAGACTCTCTTATATTCACACTCCAAAACCCCGCATTATTACATAGTTTTGAGGGACGAAAACCGATCTTTCAATTAGAACTATGACAACGGAAGAAGTTGATGAATTCTACACGACGCTTAGAAAGGGGCCAAACAAAAAAGAAAAAATTTCAAAGTGAAAGTGGAACTTCTGATTGTAACAGTGAAAATGGAGAGCGAAGAAACTCGAAAGGAATACGAAAAAAATCACACGCAGCTTTAATTTGTGAGCTTTTTGCTGGAGGCGATTTTCAGTTCCTCAAAGCTCAATTTATTTTTGATACAATCAAATCTGATTGTGTTCTTGATCCTGAAAACTATATTTTACAGCCAGGATCAAGTTTCAGAAAGATAAACGTCAATGATGTCCGCCCATTGTTAATGGATCAATGTGGAGGCAAAAAAACTGAAGAAAATGTTTCGGCCATTAGTTCACTACGAAAATTTTAGAAAATCCAAATGCGAAGAATCCGCTTTATAACTTTTTTCATTTGTCTTTCATTTTTGTTATTATCTCAATTTCCACTAAAACCGTTTCCAAAAGTTGACAGTGACGTGCAATTTAATTTTGTCCTTCCTAGTTTTGTCCATCAATAAAGATTAATTACATCATATACATATTAATATATATCATACTATGATAGTATAATAGTTTATAGTATCAATATTAGTATATATTAGTAATATTAGTATAATATTATGGTATAATAGTATTCATATTAATCATATAATATATTATATACTCAGTCCAGTCTACAGTGGACTTCAAGTCCATGTAGTCCATGTAAGTTACTTCAAGTATGATATATATATAAATTATATATATATATATATATATATATATATATATATATATATATATATATATATATATAAGTTTATGTAATTGCTACATGATGTACTAGTAGTACATTGCTACTAGTTGGTAACTGTTAAAAAGGCTTTGTCCCGGATTTCGGGCCAGAAAAGAATTCAGTCCTCGGATTTCGGCACCCAATTTTTTTGAGATTACACAAAATAAATTATTGCAAAAAAACGGCCTATATCAAAATCAGTAGTTTACAGTAATTTAGCACACTTGTCCAATGCTTTCTCTGTTACCAAGTTTAGTTACACACGTTTAGTTAGTCACATAAGCTTTGAAACGGCAGGAATAGTATATAACTTTCTCGTGTCTTTTCTCGTAACTTTCTTGTCGGCGAAAAGTTATTGATAACATTGTTTCAAATTTTTTTCCTTTATTCGTTTATCGCAGCGAAGATTATAGTCCACCTTCAAACTTTCAAAGTTGAACTTAAATTCAACAATTGTTACAAGTTAATTTTCTTATTTTCAGTAAGAAATGCCAAATCGTCAGAGAAGAGAAACTGACAAAACCTGCACTGGTAAGTAATTAAGTGTAAATTAGAATGGTTAAGCCATCATTCAGTTGAACTACAGTTATGATTGGTCTTAAACAAAATACAGTTTGTGTTTTTGAGTGAATTTAAAGTTCATTTGATTGATTTTTTGATTGACAAAAACCTCTAGATTGCATTATAAAGAAAAATAAATTATTTAAATACTGAAATATTGACCGTCAAGTGTGACAATCATTGTCATGATACGGCCCGTATAACCGGGTTATAATAAATTACTGAAACCGATTCGTGACCGTCACGAATCATTGTCGTGAATGAATTCGTAATTCACGAATTCGTGACGAATCACTGAAATCAACCATATTAGAACAACCGATATTTACAGGAAAACGGCATGCATGTAACCTGGTAATCAACAAAACTTTTATTGGTTTTTCCAGAAGCCAGTACTGTAATTAAATTACATCATGTTATTAATCAATAATCATTCACATATTAGAATTTTGCTTCCATCATCCCATGATATATCAGTGATAAACTATAACTTTTTTAGAATGTCGTAAAGTCTTTCACTCTACCGGCACGCCCAACCGCCACAGAAGACTAAACGTTTGCCGAGCTAAGCAGGTCAAACGAAAGAGCATGCTCCGATGCATGTTTTGCGGTGTGCCCGAATCTTCTTGGTTCGCGAACATCTATGCAGTTGCTGAACATGCATTGAGTCCCTACTGCTGGAACAAAATCAGGAGCAATCTTGTACGAGGAGTCGAAGCACATTTTCTGGCGCCAACACGAACAAACTTTGATGCAGTCGTGAGAACATGGAAAGGCTGCAAAAAAGCGTTTTCCCTGGCTGATAGACGTCGAAGCAAGCAGTTTGAAGACGAAGAGTTTCGGTTTGGTAAGGTTTTGTTAGCCCTCAGGCCTTGGGTTGCTTTTGGCCAACTGAAAAAAATAATTTTGCAATAAAAAATAACCGCTATTTTAGTGACTGAAATAAAATAAAAAAATAAAATAATCAATTGCAACTTGAATGTTGAACAGGATTTTCAACCAATTTTTTTTTTGTTATGTAAGATTTTGGACTCCAAACTTCGGAAGTCATAGTCAATATAGACAAGTTGTGTTTAGACATGGACGCAGTTGACTCCCAGGTGTTTTATTTGCCCAGTCAACTTCAACAAGCCAAAAAAAATCAACGAGTTCTCCACTGGCAGGAACAGCACAAATGTTGCCAACAACATCCTGTTCAGTGAACCAAGAAAATGCTGAACTTCCACTGGAAGAGGAAGAAGAACCTTCAACGAGTTCTCCACTGGCAGGAACATCACAAATGTTGCCAACAACATCCTGTTCAGTGAACCAAGAAAATGCTGAACTTCCACTGGAAGAGGAAGAAGAACCTTCAACGAGTTCTACGAAAAGTCCGGGACCTACACAGGAAAAGCTTCCTCTTGAAGAGGAAGAACTGTTTGAAACAGCTGAAATTGACTCTGAAGTTGGGGATGTCTTTAAGTTCAACTTGAATCTTCTTGATAAAGAAGAACAGCAAAGTTCAACTGCAAACAAGGTAACATTGTTAATCAATAATCTCGAAAAATTCACAAATTTTTTCGAGCTTTTGAGAACGATAAAAAAATTGTAGGCCTGTGAACTGTGGAAAAATGAACTCCATTCTTCATTCAAGAAAAATTATTCTCACTAAACGTGCCAAAATCCAGTACTTTGAACAAATTTTTTCGAGCTTTTGAGAACGATAAAAAAGTTGTAGGCATTGGCCTGTGATAAAAATTGGCAATGTTTTGTCATTTGACACTGGATTCCGGGGCTCATGGCTAAAGGTTTGAACATGAATTCCGAGATCAATTCCTTGCCTAGTTGACAGCATTCGAAAGTGCCATGGATTCCGGAGAGATATTCATTAGGCCCGGAATCCATGGCACTTTTGAATGCTGTCAACTATGCAAAAAATTGATCTCGGAATTCATGTTCAAACCTTTAGCCATAAGGCCCGGAATTCAGTGTCAAATGACAAAACATTGCCAATTTTTAACACAGGCCAATGCCTACAACTTTTTTATTGTTCTCAAAAGCTCGAAAAAATTTGTTCAAAAGTACAGGATTTTGGCACGTTTAGTGAAAATAATCACTATTTATGATAGAAATAGAAATGTGATATTTCTTGAATGAAGAATGGAGTTAATTTTTTTAAATGAAGTCACAACCTACAACTTTTTTATCGTTCTCAAAAGCTCGAAAAAATTTGTTCAAAAGTACAGGATTTTGGCACGTTTAGTGAAAATAATCATTATTTATGATAGAAATAGAAATATGATATTTCTTGAATGAAGAATGGAGTTAATTTTTTTAAATGAAGTCACAACGCTGGTTCTTTGGGTTTTTTCAAATGGGTTTGACTCACCCGGACAAACTACCCACTTACTTCCTTTTTTCAGCAAGCAAAACAGACTAGAGTGGATTCTAAGGCCGCTTCTATCTGGCCTTCTGTAAAGATAGTTTTGCCGAGAGACTCACGCAAATTGCATTTGAGGCAACTGGAGAGCTTCACGACTATCCAAGATTTACGAAGAGTGTTATCCTGCGTGAGTTTTCATTTTCGTAAAAAATGAAAAGTGTTTCACACAGAAAAAAAATATGTTCACAGGTAAAAATCGCGAAATCGTTGGTAAGGACAGTTGAAGCGTGACATATCGAAAGTGCCCTTCAGGAAGCAGAGTATTTGAACTCAGAATATGCTGTTTTTGTTCCTGACGCCTTTCGATTCAACAACTTCACGTCAAAAGTGTCACAATCAGTCCTCGACAACCCAAACGTCGTGAAGCTTCTTTTGGAAGGTTACAAAAAACCATTAACCCTCCGCTCGTACGACTCGAATTTCAGGGTTAGTACTACTAACGCTTTAGTACGCTTTCTTTTCAAAAGATTTGCCAACAAAGGTTGCCAGTATAAAATTTTTATCATGACCGTCATTCATTCATTCACTGAAAGTTGAGGTTGAAATGTCTCTGGATGATTTTCCGAAATTTTTTCAATTCAATTTCTAATTTCTTACTAAGTTATAGTATTGAACCATTCCAGGAATAAACAAGGATAATTGATGGAAAAGAGGTGGATCAGTTGTTCAGAAAAACACCTCCCATGTTTTACAACATTATTGACGCTGATGCCGCAGATCAAAAAAATCACAAAATTTACACAACCGTCATTCCTATCGAGTACCTTGCTGGGACACATTCATTCAAAAAGTTTGCCCGCAGCATATCGGCCCAATAAAGAGTCCAACTTTCTTCTCATTTCTCAAGATGGCGCTGTGACAATGTTCCACCAAGATTTTTCCAGCACATCAGTCCTCTATATTCTACTGAAAGGATGTAAGACGTTCGTCTTGATAGCCCCGACGAGCATCAACCAGGATCTCTTCAACCAGTTCCTGCAGCAGTCCCGAAGGAAATTTTTCTTCGGTTCCCATGAAGGCTTGATTATGGGAGGGTGCCAAGCTATCACGCTGAAAGCGCGACAAGGTTTATCATGCCAGCGAATATGATTCATATGGTGGAGACGACAGGCGTTTCTGTCGCCTATGGAGTTAACTTCATTTTCAAGAATCATCTTCGTCTGGCCGCTGATACCTTCAAGACAGAACGTGTTCAGAAAACAAAGTTCACTGAATGCTACCCTTCTTTCTCGTTCCTTGCGCTTACTCATATTGTGTCTCGAGTACAGTGAGTCGTTTAACATCTTTGAAAGTTTAACATCATGTTAAAGAGTCAACTGTGAAAATCTGTGGTTGAAATTTATAATAATCTAACCTCAAAATCAATAACTGGAATAACATGACAAAATCTATTTTTTTTTGAAATTTTTGAATTTGTTTACAGAGAGGGATCCGACGCAAATGTCGATGAGCTCGCGGCAATTTTTGACGTGTTTCAAATTCTGAAAAAACACGACTCATCGTTTGCACGACATGTTTCCCTAGTAAAAGACAACGTACGTACAAATTATGCTCAAGTTGAAATATTGAATATTTTTCACACAATTTATAGTATAAAGTTGAATATACTTTTTGATGTCATCCAGTATTGTTTTCCAGGATAAATTACTTGCAACTGGAAACTCTTCGAACCTGGGTAACAACTTCTCTAAAGTTGAACTTTTGGAAAAGCGAATCGAACTCATGATGATGATGAGGCAACATGATTGTGTCCTAGTCAGTCCAGCCCAAGTCCAAACAAAAAGTTAAAGGCAAATCCTTCAACCTGACAGCCGTTTATGCCAACCACTGAATATTGCTCAAAAAATCTTCTGCTCCCTAGCGACCGCATTTAACGGGTTATTTTTCTCTCGATTATTCGAACATGAAACATTAACATTCGATGTGGAGT
Organism: Symsagittifera roscoffensis; assembly: GCF_963678635.1. NCBI lineage: Eukaryota > Metazoa > Xenacoelomorpha > Acoela > Convolutidae > Symsagittifera > Symsagittifera roscoffensis. The sequence continues at coordinate 24,047,027 of NC_087069.1, forward strand.
TCACTTTCTTCCAAATTCTGTGTATATACGCCTTTTCAACTCCTTCGCGACAGGCAGTTATGACTGTGAGTGACCGTCAAAGTGACTTTATGATGATAATTTATAATTTACGTCATTGAATGACGTTATGATGATGATTATGATTATACTGTATTTTTTTGTCAGTACTGCTTGTACTGACACTGTCAAAAAAACATAGCTTGAAGCTCTTACTATGAGCCTCATGAGAAACATTTCCAATTGAAGTGTTTGCAAACAATTTGTTTTCTTTTCATTTAATAGAGAGAAAAAATTGATTGCCAATTTTCGGATTTGAAAAAAGTTACATTGTCAAGGTTTGAAGTTTATGAAACTTTAATTGATCACATTCACGCGAAAACACTGAAACTTTGAACTAATTGAACTAATAAAAATAATGGGGTTTTGACTGTTCTAAGTTCTGTGAAAAAAGAGTCCGGTAGTCTTCTTCACTTGCGTAGTGGCCTGTGCACGTTTGAACGTTGCATCGTAAATTGAAACTTGTGAATTCACGGTGTTCTGTAATCCTTAAATACTTCATAAGTGTATCATGACCATTGTCTTTTTGTGCGGGCAATACATCCCACCTGCTACCCAACACAGAATCCCAAGATTTGTGGCAGCCTCGAATTCCTTCGGATATTGCTGCACTAAACTTGACCACTTCCTTTTGGGATTCTGTCGAAAAACCCATTATTTGTCTTGTTAGTTTGGTCACGGGTCCAAGATTGAAAGTGATGGAGTTTTTGTCCCTAGCCAGTCCAACAGCACGTTTCAAGGCGGAAAACACCGCAAACGATAAATTGATTGGATGTTCAATTGCATTGAAGTCACGCGTTTCGTGCTGAAATGTTACAAAATTAGTCACGTGCCAAAATCCTGTACTTTTGAATAAAAGTATTTGAGTTTTTGAAAACGATAAAAATTGTAGGCATTAGCCTGTGTTTTCACGTGCCAAAATCCTGTACTTTTGAACAAAGTATTTCAGTTTTTGAAAACGATAAAAAAAATTGTAGGCATTAGCCTGTGATAAAAATTGGCAATGTTTTGTCATTTGACACTGGATTCCGGGCCTTATGGCTAAGGGTTTGAACATGAATTCCTTGTTCGTTTCTCAGTCGTAATTGTTGTTAAATTCCATGGAATCCGGGACGTGACAAATTCGGAATGTTTCAAATGAAAATTGTAGGCCTTAGCCTGTGATAAAATTGGCAATGTTTTGTCATTCGACACTGGATTCCGGGCCTTATGGCTAAAGGTTTGAACATGAATTCCAAGTTCGTTTCTCAGTCGTAAGCATTGTAAAACTCCATGGAATCCGGGACGTGACAAATTCGGAATGTTTCAAATGAAAATTGTAGGCCTTAGCCTGTGATAAAAATTGGCAATGTTTTGTCATTTGACACTGGATTCCGGGCCTTATGGCTAAAGGTTTGAACATGAATTACTAGTTTTATTTCTCAGTCGTAAGCATTGTTAAATTTCATGGAATCGGGGACAATAAAAATTCGGAATGTTTCATTAAAAAAACTTTACCTTGAGGTAGTCTTCACAAGCTAGCTGAACCAAGAGTGCAGGCATCCTTATAGAAATGTCCTCGTTATTTATGCATGTCAACTGTGCAAAGGCCTTTTTTGTCCTTCCTTCAAACTCCAAGCTGTCTACTCTGCAATTTTCCCCTCCATAGAAAGCAGTTGATCCAACCTGAGAAACAAAGAATTGAATTTTTATACAAAATATTTTGATCGGGCGCTGAGACATATATTCCTAACTTTATGACATCTGAAAAATTTGCGGCACACACTTCCAATGGTTGTAATTATTTTGTTAACAAACCTTGAGGACACCGTTGGAACAAGGGACAAAGGTCAAAGGCACTATGTCTTCTGTGGCTTCGAGAAGTGTCAGCATGTCAATTTCTTTTTCGTCTTTTTTAGCTCTTTTTGAAGGATTACGTTGATGATCCTGAACCTCACATGGCTCCAAAACTAAAGTAGCCGTGTCACAAAAAGATGTCTGAAACAATTCACGATTTCAAACAGATTATGAATGAAGTTAAAATATGTTTTTAAATTTCAGCTATTCAAAAAACTTCTTTTGAAGTTGAACTTCTTTCCGAGTGATGTTTTGAAAGATGTTTTTCAAAGCGAATAAGTACCTCAGATGTAAGCGTATCTTCAAAGAGCCCTTGATTTCGAAGTTGATTGTATTTTACAACCAATATGTTAGCCTCTGGTTCTTCTCGGGGGTTTTCATTGTGCTCCGAGTCCAAAATTCTCAATGTACATTCCCGTTTGAAAGGATCGTTGTACAGTACAACCCCTGTCATCAGAATGCATTTGTCAACGCAATCTGTTTCACAAGCAGCACAGAAAAAAACATCTGTATTGCGAGTTAAGCGTCTTGGGTTGAACAGAAGTATATCTTTTTTGTTTCTTCTTTTAGCCATATCTGGCTCTTCAACAACTTTGATTGTCTTTCTTATTTTTCAATGTTTCATCTTCCGATTGTCGCGAAGGTCTTCTGGAATTGTTATCTGTACGGGTGGACCCTTCCATTCAGTCCATTTGACACTCACACCCCAGTTACTAATGAAACCCAGTATTCTAGCGGCTTCCCAAATGTACGTCACTTCATCAAGAACTTGCACTTCTTCTTTTTCCTTGAACAATGATGGAAGCATCTTGTATGAGCAATTTTATCTAAATGAATAATATTTAGTACAACCATTGTACTCATGATGAAAAACTGTCATGATGAGTATAATTTTCAACAACCAATTTAAACCTTTATGTTTAACCGCATAAAACGACTATTGAAACAATAATTGAAGTTCAATTGGTGTTCAATTGGTACTCAAATTGGTTGTGATAATATGCCATATTATACTATCTTATATTATTGCAGTAATTCAGCAATTAAGAGTCAATTATATACTGTATAATATAATATAGTATAATATGGCATATTATCACAACCAATTTGAGTACCAATTGAACACCAATTGAACTTCAATTATTGAAAAATACTATTATTAGTAAGCTGTTATTAACACCCTCCGATGGTGATTCATTCGATTCTGCAATCCTTTCTAGTCACTTCTCATTTCATTCCAAGTTTCGTTAACCTGAACTATGGACTCCGAACTTCCTGCTGTGAATACTGCGCAACTTGAAACTCCTGTTTTCCATAGAGATCATAATGAACCTCCATCTAGTCAACAGTCTGTTACTAACAGATGTAGTACATCTCCGAGTTTCGACCAAAATTTTGCACAGCACCCATCTGTGGAAGTTCCTTTAGGAACCCCCATCCGACCTATGCCCTATGCTGATCCTTGTACAATTATTACAGATGTTAATCATAATGACAAAACTTACCACACATTGGAGACTCCGCAGCAAGTGTCTTCTCGAAGTGAAGGGTATTCAAACTTCATTAGCCCAATGCCAGTGGTGTACCCACACTTTGATCCCGCGTTTTTTCATAGAAATCAAATTGCCAGCCAGCCCACTGATCATCATGATGATTACACTGCCAATGGAACAGAACTCAGTCGTTTTTTTTCTCAACCTTCAGAATCAACTCCTTCAAACCAGCATTCATCAACAACTTTGTCATGAGAAATACCTCTGTTCACGCCGCAGTCGGCGACTGCCACTCAGGCTGGCAGTTCAAGTACAGAGCCTCCGACTGATTCTTCATCTGAGAATATGGCAAAACGAGTTATTCCAACGAACAATGACTCGCAAACCGAGGTAAGATTCCTTTTGTTTTGAAACAAAAAGCCTTTTTGCTGCTCAAACCGTGAAGAGTTGGAAACTTTCAGCTAACGTTTTTGTTCACTTTTGTAATTCATTAAAAGTTTTGTTTTGAGTTTAGATAGCTGCAAAACTTGCACGCGTTCAAGAACAACTTGAAGCTGCTTCGTCCAAAGACGACCAAAATGAACATTGCGAGAGGCAAGAAATCGAAACACTTGTTAAAGAGCACTTGGATGTATTCCAAGAATCGGGTTTTTTAACCCATAAGCAACGTGTTTCGTTATTTCAACTTGTGACAGCCTTCTTCTACTGTTATGTCGTGCCATCAATGCTAGAAAAAAACCATAAGCTGCATGTCTGTTCATGCAGTTGCACAAGCGTTTGTGGCATTGTCAGGTGAGGACGATACTTGTATAACGGTTTCAATTGAACCAAGTGAAAGTGAGTCATCTTGAATTTCTTCCGTATAACTTTTTTCCAAAATTGTGAAACTGTTTGTTTAGTGTCTACTGAACGTTCGAATCACATTTTGCCGCGATGGCTCGTACAGGGTTTGAAACTTTATCACACTGAAGTTCGACCACATTTCTTACCTCAGAGTGTCCCGGAAGAAAAGATTTCTTTCATCCGATCTTTCCCTGAGCAACCAATCCAAGTCAAAACAGAACTTTTTTTGTGAACTCCAGTAGAAACACCAAGTTTCGTGTGAATAGAATTGCCGCCACAGTTTCTGACATGGTACATTTCAACTTTTAACTTATAAGTCTGTGGAAGTTGAACTTCCTAATATGATTTGAACACAACGGGGAATTCGTTCTAGAAGGATCTGTTTAGATTTCTGCTCAAATGGAGCCTGCTAAGCGACCCAAGACATTGCTCGATCGTCAAGTGGCAAAATTCATACCTTTGTCAAAAGATCCTGCATTTCAACTGGTGAAATAGAAAACGCAGGAAATTCACAAGGTACTACTTTGATTTTCCAAGATTTTTTTTAATTTAAAAAACGTTTCGACTCGGAAACTTTCGGAAAGTTTCGACTGTTTCAGCTGATTTGTACTTCACAGTTTTTTTATAGCGTATCACAATTTATCAGTTGGATGTATGAAACAATACGCTCACGTTTTTCCAGATTGTCTATCACACCTACAAAGATGTTGAAAAAGCTGTGCGATGTAGACAAGATCAACAAAGATACATTAGACAGACAATTAGAGCACAAGCTTTTGTGAAACAGTATCCAAACTTTGTTGTATCGGAGACGCGCGTGTCGGGTTTTTTCCAGCGAAACAAATGGGAAACTCATCACGACCTAAAGAAAGTCATGTCCCAAATCGCCATGCTGCAGAAACAGAAAAGCAAGCGACAACAAAAGCCGCTTTCTGATTCCAGCGGCATTAGTTATAAAGGCACTGGAAACTTTCTTTCATTGGAAGCACAAACGCTTCTGGCCCACAGATGTGATACGCAAGAATGGGTTGGCATTTGTGATGTTGTTTTCCCTACCTTCGGAAGAGGTAATCTTGCGTTTCTTGAAAACGTTGACGACAAGTTTCCAAAACTTTAAAAGTTTCTTTTTCAAAAAAATTTCTTTTTTGATTCAAACGTTATAGTTAAAAGTTTTAAAAAGTCATAAAGTTTTCAACCAATACAGTTTTTTGAATTCCATTCAAAAATGCCATGTAACAGTGTTACATAATATAGAGTAAACTTTAAATGTGGAATATTTTCTGATTCAGGCGTTGTCAGCACACAGGCCTTCCAGAAGGATGATATTATCATGGACTACCATGGGGTTGCTGTGACAGATAAAACATATCAAGATTTGATAAGGAACCGTTCTGTTCCGACTGAATTTGTGCTGGAAATTGGCGCGCCTGTGAAGCGTTTTATCGATGCTTCTTCAGAAGTTTGTGTTGAACATCCAACCAACCGCTGTCTTGGTCGACTGGCTAATCACAGCACGCTAAACTCCAAGAAGAATTTGGATGCGAATATGAAGATCATAGAAGTTGTTCTTAATGCCTTCGATTCGCCAAAACGATTAGCTGTATTCAAAGCCCGAAGAAACACTGAGCCTTTCGAACAGCTACGATACGATTATGGCGATAAAGTTGCTCGATACATGTTCAACATGTGAAGTTCACAAGCTCAGCTTTTTTACCTTAGAAACTTTTCAAGTTGTGTTACACCCATTCAATGGAAGTTCCATATATTTTATGTTCAACATCCTGTATGTTACATACGTGTAGTTACTACTAGTAGTAGTTCAAACATTTGCACCCACAACTTTTTTCATCGAATTACATGTACAGTATTTCGGCACGCTCGAAATTACTAATTACTTAGTAACTAATTACTTAGTAGTTGCAACTACAAGTAGCCTACTTATAACTAAATTTGATCAAACAAGTTCAGACACTGGCAGTGTCTTAACCTCAGTACAGTATTTCGGCACGCTCGAAATTAACTAATTAGTTTGTAGTTGCAACTACAAGTAGTTATAACTAAGTTTGATCAAACGATTGTACCCACAACTTTTTTCATCGGAATACAGTATTTTAGCACGTAAGTTAATAGTTGCAGTTATAATAACTTGTAGGACAAACTAAACAAAAAAGAAGGAATAAAATTGCTTAAAAACTGTAAACTTCTGCCAGATTAATTCAAAAATATAAAAGTCTTGGATTCCATGCCATTTTTCTCACTGGATTCCAACGTCTTGGATTCCATGGTTATAGTGTATTGAATTTATCAACTATTTGTTTAGCAACTATTTGTTTAGTGGTTGAGTAAAAATGGCTCGGATTCCGGGACCATGTCCTGGATTCCGAATTCAAGTAATTGTTCGCTATACCATGGATTCTGGGATTTTGCCAATTTTCGGTGGTTTAATTGATTGTCCCGGATTCCGGGATTTTGCGTATATGCCTGTTCGTGCCGCCGTGCGAGTATTTGAACGCGGAATCCATGGCATGTGCATGTTATATCAATTGAATTCGGAATCCATGTACACTAATAGTCAAATCTGACTATTGAAATAACACGGATTGGCGACGTAATGTTCCTCAGTGGCTTGGGTCTGATTCAGTGTCCCATGTTCAGTGAACGAAGTTCTCAACAAGACCTCCTTCGGCATCCAGCTCACCAGTTGGTTGACTATCGACCTGCAATCCCGTTCAACATCTCGGCTGCGAATGGACACTGGCCTCTTCTCTGTTCTCTCAGTGACAGTCAACCGCTGCATGGTCTCTATCCACTCAAGATCATGCCTATCCACTTCCCTGTCCAACAAGTCACGGAGCTTCCCCATGACGCTCGGCGCCACGTTCACCGTCCTGTTCAATAGAGCCATGCTGTTTATACCCAGCCTGGTAAGTTCTTGCTGTACCAAATTGGATCGGACTAGCAGATCCAGCGGAACAAGCTCGTCTCTGGCTAAAACCTTTATCTCCGCGGCCGTCTCCACTGGAAGGTCAGGGTGTCCGGGTACAGGATGCCCTGACTTGTCTAACCACCTAGTAAGTGGCAGTTTGTCGTATTTTTCCTTGCCCAGAAATGAAAACCCGTCTTTGATTTCCGATTGGTTAGCCTGCTTCTCCTCTAGGCGTACATAGAATTCTGTCTTTTTACTGAGGCTATCTGCGTTCTGGTGCTTATCACGGGTACGGTGCTCTATGATCATGTGGTATCCATCCAGGCGCACGATCCAACGACCAATATAACTTTGGTCCATCGAATAGGTTTTCAGCCAGGCAAGGGCACGATTATCCACACGTAACTTGAAGGGACCACTCCCCAAGTAGGCCCTGTATTTTTCCACGAAAGTGATCACCGCGAACATCTCCGCTTTTGGTGCGCCGTACTTCATCTCAGTATCACTCAGGACTTTATTCCCGTAGGCTATCGGCCGAAGAACCGTTCTCCCGTTCCACTCCTGCTCCTGGTGAAGTATGCCCGATATCGCAACCACTGATGCATCCGTGTCCAGCACGAACATCCCCTTCTCTGTTGGCATACCGAGGATTGGTGCCTCGCAAAGTTCACGTTTGATGTTCTCAAATGAAACTTGTGCTTGATCAGTCCAATTGAACTTTTTGCCCTTGTTTCTCATCAACCGCTGCATGGGGTATATTTTGTCAGCATACCCGTTGATGAACTATCGATAAAAATTAGCAAATCCCAAAAAACTCATCAGCTGTGTATCTGTTTTAGGTGCCTTCCAGGTCAACACCGCTTCAACCGCTTCAGGATCTGGTCTCACTCCATGTTTATCCACCAGGCGGCCCACATACTTCATGGAATCTCTGAGAATTTCACACTTAGAGGGTTTACATTTCAGACCCGCCTGCTTCATGCAAGAAAACACCTCATCCAACCTCTCTATATGGTCTTCTAAGGTTGGTGTTGCAATCACCACATCATCGACATAACACATGATGAGATTCCTGTATTTCTTAGTGACGCTCGTGAGTACCTGGGCCATCAGTCGCTGGAATGTGGCCGTCGCGTTGCACAATCCGAACGGCATCCTCTTCCACTGGAACAATCCCAGCTCGCACGCGAAGCCTGTTTTTTCTCGATCTTGCTTTCGGAGTGGCACTTGCCAGAACGCAGAGCCCAAATCCAACGTCGTGAAGAACCTCGCGTCTCCCAGCTTGGATAGGCTCTCATCGATGCGGGGAATCGGCTACGCGTCTTTTATAGTCACTGCGTTCACATAACGGAAATCACAACAAAATCTGAGTTGCCCCCTTTCTTTTTCGCCATGACCACGCAACAAGCCCAGGGGGACTTCGACGGCTCGATCATGTCTTACTCCATTAACATCTCGATTTCCTTCCTACACGCTTCTGACTTGTGAGGGGTCATTCTTCTCGCCCCTTCCCTATGAGGTACCGAGCCCTCTTCTATCTCAATCTCGTCTTTTACAAAAATACAGCAACCTATATCGGCCTTATGTTTCGAAAAAACGTCTGCGTTCCGACTTAGCACCACTGTGAGCGAATCTAGTTCCTTGTCTGATATTTTACCCTTCAAATGTTCTATCTCAGGAAGGACCGGTTTATTCGCTGCTTACTCTGTTTCTGTCGACCTCTCGGGAAAGTTGGAACAACTAGACAACCCATCTTATGTTTCCGACTTCATTGAAAACAATTTCCTAGAAGATTTCAATTCATTTACTCTCTTCAATATACGTTCTTGGTTCGCATGCAAGGGACATTTAGTTACATCAAACTTTTTCAAGTTCTCCACACTCTGAAAGTCTGTGTTCAGAGGCAAAGCATAGCCAAGTCTCTTTCCCCTCTGTATAGTCACTGTTGTTGTTTCTGTGTTCAACAACACACTCACACACAGTCCGCTCTGAGTGAGTGAGAAGCTTCTTCCTACAATAGCCGAGCTTTTACTGTTTGGATTTGGTACCAGACACACCTGTCTGTCATTGCTGAGCTCATTCAAGTTCCTCATCCTAAACGTCGCTACTACGGCTTGGTTTGGTTTTAATCTAACTTTTTGATCCAGAAAAATCGGCACCTTGGCCTGGTTAATTAAAATCTTATTAAGGGGTTTCTTTTCATACTTTCTCTCAGGATCCTTGAACCTAATCAAGCCGTCAACGAGATTGATTGTGACATCAAAGTTGCGTTCGAAGTCCCTTCCTAAGATGAACTGATCGGATTCGTCGAAATTCTCCACTACTAGGAAGCTCATCCAAAGATGTCTTCCTCCGAGCTGCAATGAAATGATCGGGGTTCGTCCAGTCACATAGATCGCTCCCTGATTTGGGAGCAGCCAACCTGATGTTTGTCGATATGAGATCCGACCTCTCAAAACCCATGTCGGTCCAAGTTTTGACTGGCATGACACTAACCACTGCTCCCGTGTCTAGCAGTCCCTTTACTGAAAGTTGTCTGCCTTGCACGTCCAGCACGTGTGCGGCCAGATCGTTCTCGCAACCTATGTGCACCGCATCTTGTTCGAGCATGGCGTTGTGTCCGATTCGTCTGACCTTCAGCTCCTCTTGACCAATGTATATCCGGCCAATCTGATCGTTCGCATCAGTTACGTGAGCTTTTGTGTAGATATTGATGCCATCCACATTCATTAGAATCGGGTATGGGCCATGGACTTCGATGTAATGTCCATCCACTTTCATCAGCCTTGGACCTCCTGTTGTGAGCAGCGCTCGCACTGCCCTGGAGTCCAGTTTGGGATCTTTCTCCTTCAGGTAGTCTGCATAAATGTCCAGGTGGACTAGTGTAATCTCGGATGGTTCACTCAAGTTCTTGACCACCTGGTGCCCTGCGACTGAGATAATGGACATTATCTTCGTCCCCTCCTTCGTCATGCCGAAAGTTCTACCAGATATAACGTTCAGTTTTAGTCCCTGCTTCCTGGGTTCCTCTTTGTCTTCTTTTTTCGAAGTTTTACCCAGAATATTAAAATTTTCCCCAAGATATGTGCTCTCCAGATCCGACCCATTGCTCCACTTATTTCGTGGCTAGCTCCTGTTTGACATTTTGCAACGCTGTTCTTGCCGCCAGACCGTAATCCACCTTGAGTGGGCTAGCCGACTCTGCCTCCAGGTTCGAGGCTACCACCTCGTCAGGCAGTGTCTTTACCTTCTTAATTACCTTCTTAATCGTAAAGGTGCTCGGAGTAGTCTCCTCTCTCCGAGACTCAGCCTCGTTCATCAGACGTGTTCGACTGGCCTTGACACCCGAAAGCGCCTCTTCGTGGCGAGGATGTTTCGCGTCCGTCACTGTATCCCAAAACTGAGTGCAATCCGACTCGAAGTGTCCTTCCAAATTACAGAAGAAGCACCTCGGACCATATTTCATGATTAGCCCTCTGACGTACTCTTCGTGATCCTCGTCGGTCGTGTCGACATCGTCGAGAAAGTAGCCTATTGCCTTCATGTTCTGTTTGTATGCAGTACACGCGGAAACGTCATGGTCCATCGAACCACAATTCGCACAAGACCTCCTCTTATCCATGTCATCGCGAGGTTTGTACCAACTGGAGTTCACACCAGTGTTTGTCCCGCTATAGTTACCATAATTGCTGTAACGGTTTTGCGCCCTCGGTCTTATGAGTAAATACTCGCGTGACTTCATACGCAAATCATCGGGCGTGGGTACCTGGTCAAGTGACAGGGTGAAGTGTGTGGCCAACATCGTTTTCAACTCCTCACTCCTTACTCCGTCCATGAACTTCGAAGCAATCGCCAAGTTTCGCTCGGATATTCTCTCATCGGGATTGCCTCTCCTCCTAAGCAATTCAAGGTCGTCCAAAAAATTGTCTATGGATTCGTCACCTCTTTGACGCCTCTTTTCGAATTTCACCATAGCCTGGTGCCCTTGTACTCCAGAGCCGAAACGATTCAGCAGGGTGTCGAATATCTTGCGAGCGCTTTCTCTCTCATTGGCTCTTTTCGCCATTACACAATTTAGTGCAGTACCCTCCAGGTTGCTTGTTAGCGCGCTGCACTCTTGTTTCTTGGAGAGACTCTGTTCCTCAAAGTGTAACTTCATCACTTCTATCCAAGTATCAATGCAGCCGTCTGACTCGTCTTTGTATGACTTCGCCTTTTTTTAGTGTCCTTCTTGACCTCTCTCCTTTCTCGGTTGACTTCGAGAGTTTGGTGATGAATGTCTCGAGAGATATGTTCAGAGGCTCAAACATCGAGGCATACATCGTCGTGTCCTGTGAGACTGCAGTCAGATCTGGCACTGAACTGACTTGTGGCACAGTTGGCAACCTTGTCTCCGGAGTAGCATCTGCCTCCGGCGGGACTGGATTCGTCCAGCGAGGCCTCCGCGGGGCTGCCCTTAGCCGCTCCCTATTCCTAGGTTCGCATCATTAAGTCAGATTTGGCATCTAACCTTTTATCCAGGCTAGTCATCGTGTGGGCGTAGGTACTGTCATGATCGTTCAACAATCGCTCGATCTCTCTCGTCATCCTAGCCTCTCTTTCCTCTGACTCCTTGTTTGCCTGCGCCAGGCTTTCCGCTAGGCATTGATCGGTGTTGCGAATAAATTGAGCCTGATCAACCCTCGCCTGCGACTTCACGTGCGTTAGTTCATCTCTCAAATTCTCCCGACCCTGGTGAGCTCTCTCGTCAACTTGATCTATTATCTTGGTCATGTCCCGTCTCAGTTCATCCAGACCATTCATTACGCCAGCGAACATGTCACTTATATCGCCAGTGGCCCCAAATGACAGGTTTAGTCCCAAAGCAGTTGAGGTCAACTGCGCCTGCAGCCTGGTACTTGATGACGCACCGCCTTTTTGCTTGCTCATCGACGTCATCAACCTGTCGAACGTTGATGACGCTCCCATCGTTATCCCATCCGACATGGGCCTGGTCGGCGAGGCGGACGACGCATTCCCGCTCATGTCGTTTCTTGGGCACGGTGTGAAGTTCACGTCCGGATGGGTTATCTCCGGGTGGTCATAACTGGAAGATAAACCTTCAGTTCGTAGTGACGCCATGCGCTCATCGTACAAAGACTTCCAGCTCTTCTGTGCCTTCGAACCCGGTTGTTCTTCACTCGGGCTTATGCTCGACATCATCGCGTTGTTGCTCTGCTTGGCCAGAGATGAGTGGGTGTTAGCTGGATGTGGAAATTCTCTTCTCCACCTATGACTCTTGGTCTCCGATTTGGACATTCCCCAGAATAACACTTCCTCTCGCGGCTCGACCTCGGAACGCTCCGAGGTCTCCTCCGTCCTCTCAACTTCCTCCCGCTCGAGTTCCTCGCTCGGCTCAAAGTCGGGTCGAATACGCGTCCGTTCTCCTTCGTCAAAGGGGTCCACAAGCGTCCTGCTCGCCGGTCCAGCCTCGGCGCTCCGCCCGTGATCGCCATCGAGGTTTTTCTCGCTTCTTAGTTTCTTTTCGCTCACTGAAAGATCAGGTTGACCTTTAGTCGATTCGTTTTCAGCAAACACGTCGGAAGCGCTGCTAAACTAGGACTGGCTACGCCTTGTTTTAAATTTTCGCGTGCTTCCCTCGCTCAGCCTGGGAATCTTAGTAGTCGATCCTAACGAGTCCCTGCACTGCATACTTTGTGACAAATAACAATATTCTTATAATTTAATGGCGATGCACACGTGCCGCAAACAAGTTCAAGTTAAATTACTTAACGCTGCCTCTTCGATCTCGTAAGTGTCAAAAATGTCTCTTAGATTTCTCAATGACAATCTTAGTGACTCAGCTTAAGTTACACACACAGGGCCTACACAGTATTGATATAATGCTAACTCAACCCTGTTGTATAGTATAACGGTATCACAAAATTTTCACAAGATACAATCAATACACAAAACACAATTGATAATCAGATAAGAATATCCTACAGGTGACAGCGACCTTTCGTCAGTATCAATTTACCGCCACACTCTTATCAAGTCACGGCTTTGTTAAAATCAAACAATCTTTGGTAAAAAGCAGTGATGATTCAGAAACAGATCAATAAAACTAAGTCTTAAAGAAAAAGATTTCCCTCAATCGGAACGATCCGAAAGAACGAAGCCCAGGACACAGTCTTCTCAAGTGAGTGCGTATTTGCCTAATACACCCACCGAGGTCTTCTTTTAGATGTCCTGCGATTGTTCGAGCTGTCCTACTAAGTAGCTCAAGGCACTCTCTGATCGAAAATTTCTAAAGTCTATGAAAAAGCTCCCCCACACCCGGAACGCTCCAAGTGCACGAGAGCAGGGAACAACTTTTCTTCTCAAGTGAGTGTGTATTTGCCTAATACACTCGCCGAGTTCTTCTTTTATTTGTTCTCGGATTGCCTGAATTTTCCTATTAAGTAGCTCAAGGCAACCACACAACCAAAATCACGAATTTCCGGGTCAAAATGGGCTCCTATGATCCTAATAAACACGCCTAAAATCCTAATAGGATCTTAATTAAATTGATGTTTTCCGTTTCCCAAATTGCCACAGAAGGTTTCCTCAAGTTTCTAACAAGGAGGGTTGTTAGGAGGTTTAAGTCACTCCGGAGGGTTACTTCGGAGGGTTGTTAAGACACTTAGACTACTCCGGAAGGTTACTTCGGAGGGTACCTTAGTCACCCAAGAAACTTCGGAGGGTCTCCCCTAACTCACTAAGGAGGGTCAATAAGACGCTTAATGTGCTCCGGAGGGTTACTTCGGAGGGTTCTTCCAAAACTTTCAAATTTTTGAAAATGGCCTTCAACTAGCTTAAGAAAGCGTCAAATCAAGCTAAATTCCCTATGGGGTGTTGTTTTTAACATTTTCGACGGTCTCGTGGCAAATCTCTACTAAGGAGGGTTGCTAAAGGGCTTAGGTCACTCCGGAGGGTTACTCCGGAGGGTTCCGCAAAAATCAGAATAAAAAGGGTTAATTTACCGCAATAAAGCCTCTGAATGCGGTGCAACTTGCTTAAGACCAGGTTGGTTGACCCGGTCAACCTTCCCAGCAGGATAAAAAGGTGTTTTGATAAAATTTTCTGCCGCTCGGAGGATTACCTATAATTTGGACCCTCCCAACCAACAAACTCTAAAAAAAATTTTATCTTCCGAGATTATCAACCCAAAAACGGTTGTGGTCCGGAAAATTGGTCAAAAACGTCGACTTATGGTACCAAAATTATCCCGATCGATTGTCTTGTCTTTGAGAAATTGCCAAAAACGTGTTTGTCCAAATGGCCTTTTTTACCACCTATATAGGTTCTGAGAAACTTTTTCCACAATTCCTATTGAAAGTGCCTAAAAATAATTGAAACGAGCGTAGTAGCCCTGTACGGCACTGGAATTATGCAAAAAAACTGGACCAAAATTGGTTTGGAGACAAAATCTTGGCCAATAACTATCAAATTTGGACCCTCCGAATCCTTCCTTTTCCAATCGTCAAGTCGTTAGCTCTATCTACGGAGCTAATCGGAGGGTTACTCAGGAATTTTTCTGACAGCCGAACACGTTATGCTAACACGCTCCTAACACAAAAAATTTTATTGCTCTCACTCTAAAAACTCAAAAACTCGATCCCCAAAACAGATTGACAAAATTCAGAAAATTATCGAAATTACGATCGAAAAATTTTCGTTTTTTTTCAACTTCTACTGAGTCTCTTCTCACGCGATTTCTTTAGTCAGGGAGATCGAACTACGTAGCTACTCCCTATATAAAACATTTTTGCTGTTCCGAAAAGCTCGGATATCCAAAAATCTGGGGGTCTATAGTTTGGTCGAAAATCGAAAATTTTCGACGAAATTTGGGTGTTTCTTGGGTCTAAATAGGAGATAAATAATATATAATAAGGATAATAACCTATTAGTAGTCGTTAATGAATAGTACTATACCCTCCTTTGCACCAAAATACCCGAATTAAGACCCTTAACTGGGAAATTTGTAATTGATGGAGGGTACAATCGGAACGCGCCAATAGTGCCAGTCGTTGTGGATGTTTTCCCTGATGTCATTGTTGAGTGTGGATGGAACACGTCGGTCAGTTTGCCACTCTACCCTCCGGCCATCGGCAAAATCACCATAAACGTGTTTAAATGCTCAGGGGAGGGTATCCAACCCTTCACCAAAACACACAATCTTTCTATCCCACCACTTAAGTTTTGATGAAATAGTACCCGAACGATACCAAAATTGTTTCAACGATACCCAACAGTTGTTGTGGATGTTTTCCCTGATGTCCTTGTTGAGTGTGGAACACGTCGGTCAGCTTGCCACTCTACCCTCCGGCCACCGGAAAAATCACCATTAACGTGCTTAAACACTCAAGGGAGGGTATCCAACCCTTCGCCAAAACACACAATCTTTCTATCAGAAATGATATAAATCAATCTGAAACAACAACAAATACTGTTTTTGGTCTTTTTGGATTTCTTACTGTTTTTTGTTTTCAAATAAATTTATTTTTGGCTTTTTCTTGGTTATACACTACTTTTGTTTGGTTTAACGCTTCACTTTAATTGTTTTTGGTCCCGGGACATTGGGACAACCGGGCTCATGACTTCCCACCTAACCCTCCGGCCCCCGGAATTTTCGGTGTTAACTAAATTAAAAAGCTAAATAGTACTAGACGGAGGGTACGCACCTTCACCCTAGTAAAATAACGGTCATCAAGGCCTCTAACTCGGGCATAAGCCGGAGCAGAGGGTTCGTCGCTGAAACGCTTGCTGATCATGATGGTCTCATGCCTTTAACAGGCCCACCCAGGAGCGCCATAAAAACGTCTATGTAACATTCGCCCAATTACTACACAGCGACGGAGCGTAGAAAAAGTACCTATTAACGACTGGCAGGCGTCAGTTACCTTAATTCTACTCGTTTTTCACCGTCTCGACCTTGCCAGTTGATTTTCTGGTCTGTCTAGGGCTAGGTAAAAAGTTACTATTTTTAGGCCATCAGTCAAACGACTTTTGATCAGCTTTCGTTTACACCTCAGACTACATGATTGCTATTAAAAAAAATGGCTCGAATACCCTATTTTATTATGTTTTTGTGTGACAGTTCTATATTAAATCCATTGGAGATGGATTGACCCTTTCCTCTTTCTAGCTACTCATATTCTAAAATATCAAATAATACCGGTGTTAATTCAAAGTTCTACGACATCCAAGTAGCTACAAAGTCAGTTTTATATAGTCCCTTCACGCACAACAGTCTGTGGGGGACCAAGCCTCCGCTCCTGTAATCTTCCCGAGATATAGTCCTTATCTCTCCCAATTTGTGGCACGGGAGGGTTCCGTGGAATACTCCATCCCCACTGAAGCTTCCTTTTCCACTAATTTCCACTGCTAAGGTTCTTATCGCGTGTTATTGCCACGATAAGAGGCTTCGTTTCTCTCGTTCTTTCGTGCGACTGTTTTCTGCTATCTCTGTCGTTGTTGTTCTTTTTCGTAATTTTTAGTCAAAATGGCCGTCTTTTTGTATTTCTCAGAAATACTGGCCCGTCAATCGAAATTTTGAAAATTCAAATTTTCGGATTATCTAGACCCTCCTTCGCAGCATTTTTTTGTTTGTTGCTAGGGCCTTTAGTCCTCGCTTCCTGTGTCGCTGGAAGGTTGCGCTGTGTCAATCCGGCAGAATGGCACACCTGCTCGATTTCGTTAGTATCAAAATGTCTCTTAGATCTCTCGATGATTATATTAGTGATCCAGCTAAAGTTACACGCAGGGCCTGCTCAGTATTGATATAATGCGAACTCAACCCCGTTGTATAGTATAACAGTATCACAAAAATTTCTCAAGTTATAATCAATACACAAAACACAATTGATAATCAGATAAGAATATCCTACAGGTGACAGCGACCTTTCGTCAGTATCAATTTACCGCCACACTCTTATCGAGTCACTGCTTAGTTAAAATCAAACAATCAGTTGTAAAAAAAACAGTGATGATTCAGGAATAGATAAATAAACCTTAGTCATAAAGAAAAAGACTTCCCTCGATCGGAACACTCCAAAAGAACGAAGGCCAGGACACAGTCTTCTCAAGTGAGTGTGTATTTGCCTAATACACCCACCGAGGTCTTCTTTTAGGTGTCCCGCGATTGCCCGAGTTGTCCTACTAAGTAGCTCAAGGCAACCTTTGATCGAAAAATTTCTAAAGTTCTATGAAAAAGCTCCCCCACACCCGAACGCTTCAAGTGCACGAGAGCGGGGAACAACTTTTCTTCTCAAATGAGTGTGTATCTGCCTAAGAAACTCACCGAGGTCTTCTTTTATGTGTTCCCGGATTGCCCGAGCTTTCCTACTAAGTAGCTCAAGAAAACCACACCACCAAAATCACAATAAAAAAAAAATTTGTTGGGGTACCTCTAACAGACCCGATCTAGAATCCAAAGTTGATCAGGAATCTCCGGGTCAAATGGGGTCCTGTTATCTTAATATGCACGCCCGTTGGTAGTTGACCTTTTATTCCGACTCTAAATGGATATTCTAGTTGCTCAAATTGCCCCTGAAGATACCCTAAAATTTCAATAAGGAGGGTTGCTAAGGGGCTTAAGTCACTCCGGAGGGTTACTCCGGAGGGTTGTTAAGACACTTAGCTTACCTCGGAGGGTTACTTCGGAGAGTACCTTAATCACCCAAGTTACTTCGGAGGGTCCCTAAAATCACTAAGGAGGGTCAATAAGAGGCTTAATATGCTCCGGAGGGTTACTTCGGAGGGTTCCTTCAAAATTTCAAAATTTTCGAATATCACTTGGAAGGGTCTCCAAGCAGTCTCAGAAGGTGTCAAAACAAGCTAAGTTCTCTGAGGTGAGTTGTTTTAACTTCTTCGGAGGGTCTCGTGGAAAGTTTCTACTATGGAGGGTTGCTAAGGAACTTAGCTGACTCCGAAGGGTTACTTCGGAGGGTTCCCCAAAAATCAAGAAAAAGCGTTATTTCACCGCGATAAAGCCTTCGAATTTGGTGTAACTGACTTGAAACCGGGTTGGCTGACACGGTCAACCTTCCCAGTAGGATAAAAAGATGATCTTATAAAATCTTCTGCCGCTCGGAGGGTTCCCTAAAATTTGGACCCTCCGAACCAACAAATTCTAAAAAAGTTTCTCTTCCGAGATTATCAACCCAAAAACGGTTGTGGTCCGGAAAATTGGTTAAAAACGTCAACTTATGGTACCAAAATTACCCCGATCGGTTAGCTAGTCTTTGAGAAATCGCCAAAAACGCGTTTGTCAAAATGGCTTTTTTTCACCACCTGACCACTGCGCAGAAGTTTTTTGCTGTTCGGAAAAGCTCGGATATTCAAATTTTCTGGAGTTAACAGTTTGGTCAAAAATCAGTTCTTTTCGACAAAATTGGGCTGTTTATCGGGTCTAAATGGGAGATAAGTAATAGAGAATACGGTTAATAATCTATAAGTAGTTGTTAATGAATACTGTTATACCCTCCTTTACATCAAAGCACCCGAGTTAAGACCCCTAACTCGGAAATTCGTGATCGATGGAGGGTACAATCGGACCGCGCCAATCCTGCCCCCACCTCTTAAGTTTTGATGAAATAGTACCCGAACGATACTAAGTGCAAAATCACCATTAACGTGCTTAAATACTCAAATTACACTCAAGGGAGGGTACCCAACCCGTCAGCAAAACACACAATCTTTCTTTCAGAAATGATATAAATCAATCTGAAACAACAACAAATACGAAGGTCAGATCACATCTCGTCCGGAAATAACATATAAACTGCCACTTTATGTTTTTTACTGTTTTTGCTCTTTTTTGGATTTTTTACTGTTTTTCGTACTTTTTTGTTTTCAAATAAAATTGTTTTTGGCTTTTCCTTGTTATACACTATTTTTGTTTGGTTTTATGCTTTCTCTTCAATTGTTGTTGGTCCCGGGACTTTGGAACAAGCGGGCTCATGACTTCCCACCTAACCCTCCGGCCCCCGGAATTTTCGGTGTTAACTAATTTGAAAAGCTAAATAGTACTAGGCGAAGGGTACGCACATTCCCCTAGTCCAATAAAGGTCATTTAGGCCTCTAACTTGGGCATACGCCCGGAGCGGAGGGTTCGTCGCTGAAACGTTTGCTGATCATGATGGTCTCGTGCCTTTAACAGGCCCATCCAGAAGCGCCATAAAAACGTCTATGTAACATTCACCCAATTACTACACAGCGACGGAGCGTAGAAAAAGTACCTGTTAACGACTGGCAGGCGTCAGTTACCTTAATCCTACTCGTTTTTCACCGTATCGACCTTGCCAGTTGATTTTCTGGTCTGTTTTAGGGCTAAGTAAAAAGTTACTATTTTTAGGCAATTAGTCAAACGACTTTTGATCAGCTTTTTTTACATGCGAACACAACCACAGAGCTGAGTCTCAGATCCTCAGACCACGTGATTGCCCTTAAAAACACGGCTCGACTACCCTAGTTTAATGTGTTTTGGTGACAGTTCTATTTTAAATCCATTGGAGATGGATTGACCCTTTCCTCTTCCTAGCTACTCAAATTCTAAAATATCAAACAATAGCGGTGTTAATTCAAAGTGCTATGCCATCAGAGTAGCTAAAAAATTAGTTTTTTATAGTCTTTCACCATATATCAGTCTCTGGGGGACCAAGCCTCCGCTTCCGTGTTTTCCTCGACATAACGTCGTTATCACTCCCAATTCGTGGCACGGGAGGGTACTGCTCAATATTCCTTCCCCACTGAAGCCTCCTTTCCCACTAATTTCTTCCGCTAAGGGTCTTACCGTGCGTGATTGTCACGATATGAGGCTTCGTTTTTTTGTGTGTTAACGTGCGACTGTTTTCAACTAGATTTGCTGTTGTTCTTACTTTTTCACCTTTTTCAGTCAAAATGGCCGTTTTTTTCTATTTCTGAGAAAAACTCGTTCGTTAATCGAAATTTTGAAAAACTTAAGCTTCCACAATATTTCGACCCTCCTTGTCAGCACTTTTTTGTCGTTAAAGCCTTTTATCGTTCTTTCGTGTTCAGCCGGAAGGTTGCGCAGTGCCAGTCTGGCCGAATGGCACATGGCTTAATGTTTTCGTAATGAGCGGCTCGACTCAGTCTATAGAAGCGTCCCTCCTGGTGCACCTCCGTAATCATGAAGGGTCCCCTCCACTTTTTTAGGAGCTTTCGGTGGTATGACGTTCTGAAATACCCATACGTAGCCCCTACCGAATAAGCTTTTGCACCAGCTGATTTCTTGTCAAATCTTTTCCTCTGCCTTGCCTGTGCCTGCTAAGTATTTCGTCTACATAAGTCGTTTAACTCCTGCTGACGTCTTATTACATCCCTTACATAGACCTGTGGTGACGTCTTCTTACCCTCATAATCTGGGTAGAAGAAAGTCAAGGGCAAAGACTTCTCTTGCCCGGTTAGCATCATATGTGGACTAACTCCGGTGGTGGAATGCTGCGTGCTATTGTAAGCTTCCATCATCTGTGGAAGATATCTGTCCCAATCGGTCATGTACCTGGAACAATATACCCTCAGCATCGACACTAACGTTCTATTTTGCCTTTCCACTAAGCCATTCGCCTGAGGATGATATGTCGTAGAGTGGGCCTGAGCTACCTGCGAACGTCGCATTTGCTCAGCTCTTTTGTAAGTTCTCCCTCGAAAGCTGTTCCGTTATCCGATTGAAACGTCATCGGACAAACATGTCTCGCTATCCACGTAATGATCAGGTGGTCGCACGTCTCTTCCGCTGAGGCAGTTATACAGGGCACGGCCTCTGCATACTCCGTGAAGTGATCTATCATGACCAAGACTTGATTATAACCACTGTCTGTCATGCATATCTTTTGGTGATCTATCTGCAACACCTCGTTGAATTCAGACGATTCAACCGATTGTAAAGGAATACACACTCTCCTTGGATCCTTGACCTGTTGGCATGAGAGGCATGCTGTTACCCACTTCTCGCATGCCTTTTTCATTCCAGGCCACTCAAAGCGCTTCAGGATCCTCTGATATACTTTGTCGATCCCCTGATGGCCCATCTGATCATGCAACATCTGAATAAGAGTTCTGTCTGATAGAGTTGCGGCAACACTATTGCATTATACTTGTATAGGACTTTGTCTTCATCCCTTCTCTTGCAAGCCACAATCCCGTCCTTGTTCAATTATAACCTTCCCTCTTTCTGCATAAAATACTGTCTCAGAATGCGGTAACTGTCTTCCTCGAGGTCTCCTTTGTCCGGAGAACCATTTTCGATCCACCTTTTCAGGTTGCTTGTCATGCGTGTATTTCTCTGCGCTCTTAGTAGATCCGAGTATCTGTATCTCGCCTTCAAGTACGTCTTCATGACCCTCATTTGACTATTCAGTTCATTGGGCTGATGCGCATCTTCTTCCATCTTAACGCACCAAATCTTTGCAAATGGCTGTGTTTCCTGTTCGAATGGCTGAAGATCAGTCCTGACTATCTCTTTTTGTGGCAACAGACTCATCGAACGTTTCGATACCGCTATTGTTTCCAGATCATCCGCTGCGTTATCAAAGACTCTTTCACCTGGTATGAGGTAGCGATCACTGTCAGGGTCCTGGTATACCTCTCTATCCAGATCCCTTGCTCGAGTTTCCACTAGTAGTGTGTGGGTCGCTAGTTCTGACAGTTACGATCCTGAGCTCGAGTTCCTGTCTGAGTAGGTGTCAATTCCTGAGTTTTGAGAACCGTCATCTGTTGAAGAGTCTGTAACGGAGTCTGCACCTTCTCCTGTACCAGTTCTGTGCTTTCTTCGCATCCATCTGAACTCCCCAGACAAAACTTTGTTCTCCAGGTCTTGATTCTCATCAGGAACTTTTTCATCTACATCAGACTCCCCGGAAAACTTCCTTGTCCCGGGTTTTGATCTTGAACTCGCCGGCTCTTCTTACCGTTCGTCTCCCCGGACAAACAATCTTGCACCAGGTTTCGTTCAACCTTTTCACCTTCTTTATCCTAGTCCGCAAAGGTAACGGTTTTCTTCTTTTGCGTATCGTTCCCCTGTTCTTTCCGTCTGTAAGAAGTACTGGTTAAAACCTCGTGTGGTATTGAGGATATTAGTTGCTGAACTATTGTCCTACAATCCCTCTCGTTCACTTTGTGTTGTCGTCTGGACGGCATGATTTTCACCTTCTCACTGACTGTCATTGATGCCACTGCTGCTGCCCACTCTGGGTCATCTCTGGTCACTTCTCTCTCTAACAATCCACCCAGCATCCGCGTCACTTGCGGTGTGACCTGCACCGTTTTATCCAATAATGAGAGGCTCTTAATGTTCATGCGAGAGAGTTCCTGCTGGACCAGGTTCGAGCGCAGCAACAGATCCAAGGGCACCGGTTCCTTCTTGGATAGGATCTTTATCTCAGCTGCTTTCTCTACATGTAACTCAAGATGTCCTGGAATTGGATGTCCAGACTTGTCCAACAAGCGCTTCATAAGTTTCTTTGTCCAGAAACGAGAATCCTTCCTTTATTTTAGCCTGATTGGCTTGCTTCTGTTCCAATTTTTCATAGAACTCTGTTTTCTTGCTGAGGCAGTCAGAATTTTGGTGTTTGTCACGCATCCTGTGCTCGATTATCTTGTGGTAGCCATCTAATCTCACTATCCATCTTCCTATATAACTCTGATCCATCCAGTATAACTTCAGCCAGGATAACGCCCTGTTGTCCACGCGTAACTTAAAGGGAGCGCTCCCCAAGTATGCGCGGTACTTTTCCACAAATGTGACTACTGCAAACAATTCTGCTTTTGGTGCACCATATTTCATCTCAGTGTCACTTAACGCCATACCGCCATACGCAATGGGACAGAGAACAGATCTCCCATTCCATTCGTGCTCCTGATGCGGTATTCCCGAGATGGCGTCTGTGCTTCTGTGTCAAGAACATACATGCCCTTTTTAGTGGGCATGCCTAGCACTGGCGCTTCGCACAATTCCTGCTTTATGTTCTCAAAGGCCGTTTGAGCTTCATCGCTCCATTTGAACTTCTTTCCTTTGTTGCGCATCAGCTTCTTCATCGGATACACCTTGTCTGCATATCCTTTTATGAACTCACGGTAATGGTTGGCAAACCCTAGGAAGCTCATGAGCTGTGTGTCCGTTCTGGGAGCCTTCCGTGTCAACGCAGCTTCTACTGCTTCCGGGTCCGGCCTCACACCATGACTGTCCACCATTCTTCCTAAGCACTTGATTGAATCCCTAAGGGTTTCACATTTCGATGGTTTGCATTTCAAGCCTGCTCTTTTCATGCATCCAAAGACCTCAACGAGCCGATCAATATGGTCTTCCAGGATCGGTGTTGCTATGACTACGTCATCCACGTAACGCATCACAAGGTTCCCGTACTTCTTTGCCACTCTGGTCAAAGCCTGAGCCATCAGTCTTTGAAAAGTGGCCGTTGCGTTGCATAAGCCGAAGGGCATCCTCTTCTACTGGTACAACTCCAATTCACACGCGAATCCGGTCTTTTCTCTATCCTTCTTCCGCAGAGGGACCTGCCAGAAGGCAGAACCCAAGTCCAATGTGGTGAAGAACTTGGCATCACCAAGTTAAGAAAGGCTCTCGTCTAATTGCGGTATCGGGTACGCATCTTTTATTGTCACCGCGTTCAAGTAGCGAAAGTCGCAACAAAACCTAAGCTGCCCCCCTTTCTTCTTCGCCATTACTACCCCCAAGCCCATGGCGATTTCGAGGGTTCTATCATGTCGTATTCGAGCAACATTTCTATTTCCGCTCGGCACGCTTCCGATTTATGTGGCGTCCCCTATGGGGAACGGCGCCTTCCTCAAGTTCGATTTCGTGTTCGACGAAACTACAGCAACCGATATCCACCTTATGTTTTGAAAATACATCCGCGTTTCGATTTAAAACCTCCCGAAGTAATTCAAAATCTCCCTCGCCTCTTTTTTTCTTTTTAAGTGTTCTATCTCTGACAAAACCGGTTTGTCAGATTCTAGTTCATATGTCGAGGGGCGTTCCGGAAAATTTGAGCAGCTCGATAAGCCGTCGTCCGTCGTTTCGGACTTCATTTAAAACATTTTATAAATAGAGTTTAATTCATCAATCCTTTTTAAAATTTTACCTTTATTGGCATGATAAGGACAGTCTTTCACACTTTGTTTCTTCAAGTTTTGTGTCTCCTCATAGTCGGTCTTCAGTGGCAAAGCGTTACCAAGTTTCTTTCCACGCTGGATTGAAACCGTGGTGTCCAATGTGTTCAATGACACAACTACACACAGTCCATTTCGAGTTACCGAGAAGCTCCGGCCTAAAATCACTGAACTTTGACTATTTGGATTCGGTACCAAACAAACCTGTTTTACTATCACTTAACGAATTTAAATTTGTCATTCTAAAAACTGCTACTACTGCTTGTCCCGGCTGTAGTTTTACTTTTCTTTCTAAAAAAATTGTTACCTTGTTTTCGTCTGTTATTATTCTATTAATTGGTTTCTTAACATACTTCCGATCCGGGTTCCTAATCCTTTTAGACAGCTTTGTTCAAGTCAATCATCACGTTGGCTGTTAACCGAAAGGTTGGTGGTTCATGCCCACCCAGGAGTGCCATAAAAACATCTATTTAACATTCGCCCGGAAGTTCATATCGACGGAAAAAAGAGCTAAGCTATGAAATGACTGGCCAGTGTCTAAACAGAGCTCTACATGCTTTTCACCCTCTCTACCAAAGCCACTTCTTTTGGTGGTCTTTCCAACATCAGGTTGACAAAAACGTTGCAAAAGGTTGACAAAAACGTTGCGACCAGAACGCTCAAATTAACCTAATTACATGCAAAACTAGTGAGCTCATGGCTGGGTCTCAGTATCCCCAGACCACGAGGTCACTCCTAAAAACAGGGGCTACTACTACTCAATATATTACTATTGTTTTTGTTCAGTGGATAAAAATCAACGTCTCCATCGAAGATGGATCAACCCTTTCCCCTAACTCTTAGCTTCTCATCGTCGGAAAATAAATTCAAATTTTAGATAACTTCATTTCAGGACGTAATAGGGAAGCTAAAAAATTATAAAAAAAGGATTTCAGTTCAAGTCCCGAGACCCTTCCGGGTTCCTGAATCCGGGGAAATAACAACCTTATCTTGTTTCCGGAAGGCTGTTTTTCTACCCTTCACGTTGTTGAGAATGGCCTTGCAACGATTGTAGCGACAAAATCGTTGCAACTCGGAATGGTCTCTGCTAATTCTGCTATTCTCGTTGTTGTCGCCGTTGCAACTATTGTTGTTGTGTTTTATTTTGAATTTTTTTCAAAATGGCCAATTTTGACGTTTCTCAGAAATATGACGTCATTCTTCGAAATTTTAAAAATTTGAAATACCAGAATATTCCAGCCTTCACAGTTTGACTAATCGTTTCAATAACAATGTTAATCCTTCTCAACTGCTAATTCGGAAGGTTAGCTGCTAAAAATTCAAAATTGCCGAATCTACATTTTTGTCCATTCTGGTCGAATGTCACAAAACCAGTGACCCAACCCAAGCCACTTTATCGTGCAGCACATCTAACCGAGAGAATTGATGGTTTTGAAGGATTAGTGACGCTAATTGAACGATTAGACGAATTGGGAGGCGTTGGTTATGACAAACATGCTAATTGTTGAAAATTCGATTTGGACGTGAACGACACGTGACATTTTAATTTTTCGCAGCAACAGAAACTGCAAAATCAGAACGGGAGATTTCTCAGTGAAAACAACAACAACGGAAGTCGTGTGAAACTGATCGAGATTAAAAAAAGAAAAGGATTGTCAGAAACTATTCCGAGTTGTAACGATTGTGCCGCTAAAATCGTTACAAAACAATTCACGAGAACCAGGAAGGGTGTTGGGACGACGTGTCGAAGCCTTCCCAGAAGAAATAAGAGCGTTATTTGCCCGGATTCCAGAATCCGGAAGGGTCTCGGGAGATAATTTAAACATTATTTTATCAAATTTTTAGCTTCTTGGAAATGCCCTGAATTGAATTAATAATATCTAGATTCGTTTTCAGATTATGAGAAGCTAGGAGTGGAG
This sequence comes from Symsagittifera roscoffensis, assembly GCF_963678635.1. Taxonomy (NCBI): domain Eukaryota; kingdom Metazoa; phylum Xenacoelomorpha; order Acoela; family Convolutidae; genus Symsagittifera; species Symsagittifera roscoffensis. The sequence goes on from NC_087069.1 coordinate 24,073,273, forward strand.
GGAAGGGTTTGATCCATCTTCGATGGAGATGATGATTTTTATCTACTGAACAAAAGCAATAAACAGTAAATAAAAAGTAGCCCTGTTTTTTAGGAGTGACC
>NC_087069.1:24073573-24328392 GCF_963678635.1 Symsagittifera roscoffensis
CTGAAATTGCAAGTAATTTCAGCACTTACAAATAAGTGGATTGTTAGTTAGATGGATCGTGATTGGTTAATATTAAATATTTTATAGAGATAAAAAATCCAATGTACAACCAAAGAATAAAAATAGTTTTCATCTGGTTCCACCTATCCGGGGTTTACAGAGTTTTGAATCTTAGATCTTCTATTTGTAATGAAGGATGGATGTTGGTCGTTGTTGTTTGACGAGCATCATTTCCTGTTTTGTTCTTGAAGAAGAAAGCTCCAGGAAGCTGGAGTCATCGATATGAAGTTGTTAGTTATCGTTTGACAAAGACTATGACTGTCAATGAAATCAATCTGATTTCAAGTTGGTTTGCTATGATCAATTGTTTTTGATTGGTTGTGGAGAACTGTGTTTCGATCTGGTTTGGGAATGGCGTGAAGATCGTGTTTGGAGGGGATGCCTTGTAACTCGGATCTGTACGTATACTTGGACATCGAGATGGTCATTGGTCTGATTCAATGAAGTCCTTTTCTGCGAAGTCCATTCGTACCCTAAATCCTTTATGAGCTGTGATTGTGAGCGGCATGTCAGTTGTATTTAGCAATCCTGTAGGTTGAGTGTGATGGGTTTGCCTAGTCTTTGTATGCTTGTTCTTGTGGTTGTTCGTGATCTATTTACTGCATATTATAGTTTAAATTTTATAAAATTTTGTTAGTTCTTATTTTTAAGATATGATTTTGATTAATTGTTTTCGCAAAAGCGTTTTAGTTCAGTTATTTTTAAGAGTACCTCTTGGGTACCTCTTGTCAAAAATAGTGATGTGGTCACAAAGCGTGGATGTAGCACGGTGGGTTAGGCCGGCTATAGAGCATGCTCAGGACGTCCTCTCTGGTGGGTTAGGCCAGTAAGGGGAGTTTGATTTCGTGCTTGTTTTTTAAGGGGTCCTGTCTTGTGTTTACTTTTATATTGTTTTAATTTTGTTTTCCTTTTGTTTCGTTGGTTGTGTCCTTTTCTCAAAAATCAAATTGTTTGTGGCTTGGGGTTTGTCTTGCGACTTTTTGGTGTTTTATTGTTTCTTTTTTAGACTTGGTAATAGTCTTCAAAAGAATAATTTATCCAGTTTTAAGCTGTTTTAATCCGGTTTGGGTACTGTGGGTTTTCTTTTCTTAGTCATGCTGTTAGTTTATGGTTCATGGTGTTTAGTAAGCTGCGTTGGTTAGTTTGGTTATTATATAATTCCATTCCAACCGGTTAAAGCAAAAGTGAAAACTTGTTAGTGCTTGCTTGAGTTGTTGTTAGTGCAAACTTAAAACTTGAATTCATTATTTTAAACAATTCTTCGTGGGCGAGCTGTGCGATTGTGGAGAGAATTACTGTGCGTTTAAACAGAAGTTATAGAAAAGGTTAGAACTGCATTTAAATCGTATGAATTTACTGCTTTTAAGGTGAAATTTTACTGCTTTTGGGATTAAAAGGAAATTTATTTGCATCGTATTTGAAATTTACTACATTTGGGGGAATAATTTAGAAATGAATTTACTACTTTGAATTAACTTTTACTGTATCATTTAGTACTATTGTTTTAAAAGAGTTTAAAATGGAAAACAGCGTTTATATTTTTTTTGTCTTTTCTTGTTTTGAAGCTGACCGTGATGTGAAGGCTAAAGAGAATACAAGTTACTGAATAAAATGGTTAGTTTGGTTTTGAATTAGTTAGTTTGAAAATTATTAAATTCATAAATACCTTTAGTCATCTGGGAAAAAGCCGTGTGGAAAAATGTCGTGAATGGCGTCTGAAGTAGTTAGTAGTTTTGCTGGTATGCGTATTATGTTTTTAGTTTGCAACAGTGGCCAAAGCAATTGCAGTGCTGTGATGGTTCTTAGTTCTTCGGTGCCTACTGCAAACTCATGAGGTGTGTTATGGATTAGATTATAAATTTTATGGTTATACTTAGTCTTATGAATGAATTCTAAAATGGGTACTTCTATAGGTTGAATATATTCATGCGGAATGATCAGGGGTCGGGATTCTTCGTCGTTGCATCGTTGGAGGTCTTCGTGAGGGGACAAAATATATACATTTGAGTGATGGAATCATAATTTCGGAGGATGCCTTGAAAGTTAGTATTTTTAATTCAATACGTGAAGTTCAGAAAAAATGATGAGCTGTATTTGGAATTAATGAATTGAAATCTGTGGTGGGGTTGACGTGATGGTGTGTGTAAATGAAAATGATTTTGGATAAAGCGATAGTAAGTATAAGTATGTGTTCACTTAGTTCTCAACATGATGTCGTGTGAGCAGTGCAAATCGCGTTCTTTTGGTGTCAGAAAGTGAAAGGTTAGTGAAATTTTTCGTGAAATGATTCATATGCTTGGATGTCTGAAAGTGCTTCTAAAATTATGTGATCATGCTTTTTATCTAGTATGTTAAGTGTGAATATGTATGATGATTTAATAAAAAACTTTTCTGTGATTTGTGGATTAGCGAATTTATCGTCGTCAAGAAATTGGTCTTGATTAGATCTGATTATGTTATGATCGTAACATTCAATTGAGTAGTCGTTAGCGCGGGGTAAAGTGAATGTTTTTAGTAATTTTTTTTATATCCTACGTATGTAAATTGTCGTGTAGTGAGTGCTGTGGTTAATCTGAACAATTCGTCCTATTCCTTTCAATTTCGATGATGGTGTTATAGATTGGTAGTGTGAGGGGGATAGTGAAATTACAATAAGCTGTCCAATGACGTGTGGGTATTAATACATATTCATCTACAAAATGACGTGGTTCAGGGTTAAAATCTGATTGATTTAGTGTGTATTGGGAAAATGAAGGTAGAGTTATTTGAAGAAATTTCGTTGTATTGGTGTGGTCTGGATGATTGATACATTCTCGGGCGGTTCCAGGTTTGGATGGGAATGGATGATTGGGAAATTTACGTTTGAAGGTTCTATAAGCACGGTAAGTACTGTTGGATGATTCTGTGGAAGTGGATGAATGATGGAGTTTAATCCGAAATTCGTGTGGGTTTTGGTGGATTTGATGATGTTATTGTTGATGATAATCGGTGAATAGTGAGGGTGTGGGGAGATAGCAGTTGTTGTTGGAGTGTTTTGAAATTATCTAGTTCTTCCGAAAGTTGGATATTATCAGGGGAGTTCTTGGTGGAGCGTTCATTATTGAATGGGGAGTATGTTGGGGTTACTTGAGAAGGAGTGTAGGGAGATGTATGTTGGCTATGGGATTGTTTAGGTTGGAAAGGGGGTTTGGAAAAGGTTGTTGAGCTGGTCGGGGTATGTGTAGAATTGGATGGTTCTGAATTGGCGAATTCGTCGGGGGTTTCAATATCATAATTATTGAATTGTGAAATTGTTGTTTAAATTGTGATATCTGAGTTAGTGTACGAATTCATGCCGGATGATGTGTTAGCTTGTGGTGAATCAGGTGGCGGAAAAGCAAAAAGTGGGATAATAGGGAGTGGATTTTGGAGGTTGGCAGGGTGGGAGTTTGATCGGTGGAGTCATCCAATTTGTCTGCTCATCGTGGGCTAAAAAAATGATTATTTTGAGACTGAAAAGTGGTGGTATGGGGCTGTTCAATAATTTGTTCGTATGTATCGCCAATTGAAGGTTGTTGTGGCACTATGTGTTGGATGGGACTTTGTATGTGGCTGGGTCTTAAGTTTAGGGGTTTTGTGATTGCTAAGTTTCGAAAATTTCGTGAGACTAAAGATAATGGATGATTATTTGGCAAATGGGGTGCCGTAGGTAATGCATTTGTGTTATTATTTGAGTCATCCTATGTGTTGGGATTTGTTGATAGTTTTGTATTGTATTCTTTAATTTGTGCATCTAGGAGGATTTTATTTATTTATGATGGAAATATCCAAAAAATCCTGCAAATAATATGCGTGCTACGCTGGCTTGTCTGTTTTTTTTCGTGTATGTATTGCGCATGTGTTATAGATTCCTTTTAGTAATGAAAAAAGAAATCCAATAAAATTAAACATTGCGTATAAGATAGTCAATCTTTCTAAGATGTAATATGGTCATCCTAGAAAAGCTAAATCTTCGTTTTTCAAATTTACAAAACTAAAGATATTGATTGGTGATATATCTTGTGGTCGATATTTTTCACCGTTTAAATATATGTAATCTTTGATGTCTTTAAAATATCCGCTGTAAACTTGTGCGTAAATGTCTGAAAATCCTGCTGTTTCTGCAAGTTTTCGTAAATTTTGGTCTATTGATTGTCGTTGTATAGTGTCCATTTGTGTTAGTAGTTCTTGAAACTGTTGTATTATGATGTGATAATGTATATCGGATTTGGAATATATACCTAATGATTGTAAATCGATATTTGGGTTGCGAGCGTTAGCTTGAATGCTTTCTGGTGAAAAATTTTTTAGTGGCTGCATGAGTGTAGGGTATGGTGTAAGTAGATAGTATTTATCTTCATCAGGGTTTAATTGTACGACGTTGTGGCTATTTTTTGATCCACTTGGGACTGCGGTATCCCAAAAAATATGTTCTTCTTTAAAGTGTATCAACAAAATGTACTTTATTTTTGTAGAATATGGGGATTCTTTTGTAACAACGTTTGTCTTCAAACACATATAGTGGTGATACTTTTTTGGTTCAAGTATAAAACCATAAAATGTTTCCTTCATAGTCAAGGAAATTTGATCTATTTACGGATAACAAATTTCCTGCGTATGGTATTTTGAGTACTGCTAATGCGAGTGATTGTAGAATCTGTGTTCTTTATAATTCGCATAGTTGATGGAGTGTTTCTAAATCAGAAAGGGACATTTCGTGGAATATTCTTCTAATTGTGTAGTCTAATTTCATATCTAAGTGATTGGCATAATGTATTGCGCCAAAATAAGTATTTTTCATTAATGATAGTTCTTGTAAACGTGTACTTTCACTGTCTTATAGTTCTAGTCTTCCACCAGGATTTCCTGTGTTTTTGTGGAGGTTCACTGGGATGTATGATGTATCTTAGGTGACGTGTTGCATAGGGGTCGATTTTTTTTTCCGGTGGTCATTTCGAAACCTTCGTCGTATTCAACAAGTATTTCGGAGTATTGTGTTCTGTAGAGTGAGTTTTTGTATTTACATGCAAATTCTGTTTCGTGAAATATTTGAAAACGTGTCAAATTATTTTCGATATTATGGATGTTTTAAAAGTTAGTATCTAGTCTTTCAATTGGGTTGACTTTTTCAAATGGGATTGATTAGAAAAAGTATTTTTGGTGAAATTTAATCATTCTAGCGTCTATTTTTGCAACTCAGAAAACTGTGCAGGTTTCTTCAGGAAACCATACTATGGTTGCTTGTGTGCGTGTTGTAGGATCGCAATATCCTTGGTCATTTTGCAAGGGAGTCTAATGCCTTGGTAGAGGATTGTGTCATCTTTTAAATATCGTGTTAATTGTACTTTTTCAAATAGTATTTTCCAATCAAAAAACATTATTTGTTGATATCCTTTAATTTTTGTTTCTGCTTTGCAATTTGATGGATCATTAATACCTGTGTGTGGTATCCAGTGTTTATCATGGAGATCGTATGTCAGTCTTCCATGTGTTCCATGAAAGTGAAAATTTCTGTCTAGTTTAATGTGACCTTGGTGTTTTTCAAGTTCTGCTTGATGTGCTGAGTCTGGGAAAACTTGAAAATTCACAAACGTTCTATTTGCTCCATCTTTTTGTGTTTAATCGTCTAAGTTTAACCGTCTAAGTTCATTCTTACAATCTTGGGGGTTAAGATGTAGTAATTTTTCTATATTACTCTGATAGAAAGATTCGTGGTCTAGTCGGTTTTTATTTCCGTTTGAGACCTGTGAGCAATGTGCTTTCTTTTCGGAAAATGTTGCTGTAAACTTGTAACCTGTTAATGTTGTTGGTCAGGCTTTTGAGTATAGTGTTGCTATTACATTTGAGCTTTCTATGGCTTGTGGTTCTGATTCGCATTGTGTTACTTGAAATATAGCGTATTTGTGTAGTATTTTTGGTTCGCTTTCTTCACAATCATAGTATGTTACTGATAAATCCTGAGGTCCTGTACAAGGGGATGGATTTGTAAATTGTTCTGAAAAAATTAGAAAAAGAATGTGTTGAAATGTTAATAACTTTAAAATATACATGTGTACGATAATCCGGTTTGTGTTTTCCAATAGTATTTTTAGTGTATCAATTGTATTTATATATTACTTCAGTTGTTATAAATGGAGGAGGTAGTGATTGAGCTGTTATGTTTGGTGGACTTAGGGGAAAAGGATGTTGAACAATTTTATTAAGTTTGACTGTGATATCGAAAATTAATTGAAGACTGTTTTGTTGAAGTGTTTGAATGTTATGCTCTCGGATATCTTGGTGGATATCTTGTCTATATTGTAATCTATTAAGTGCCCAACTATGGCGTCGGTAACTTTCTTGACGTTGTCCAAATAGTGGGGGAGGTGCTACGAAAGTATTCCAATCTAATCGTAAAGGGATATTTGACGATGATTGTTCTCGGTATCTAGCGTCGAGGTTGTTTGGAAAATTTAAGAGGAAAAGTGTTGGTGAGACTTAACTTACTGATGGTGTTGACAAAAGTGAGAGTGTTTCTGGTAATGATGATAGTGTTGTATCAGAAGAATTATCTATTGGTTCATTTACTATGTTCGGTTCACCTTGTGTAAATGAGTGTGTTGTCCAATATGGTGGTCTTTCTGTGGTGTCTGGGGGATTAAAAGGGTTTTCTCGGATTTGTTGTGATAAGGGGGGTTGAACCTAGGTATATTTGAGATGCTTTTGAATAGGGTGGGGTATAAGTTATATGTTGGTTCACTTAAAGATGCTTGTCGTTGAACTGGTTCTAGTAGTTCTGATAAGCGTGCGTGTCATTCATCAAAGGTGTATGGATTGTCTTGAAAAGAAATGCGTGTTGATGTTTGAGGATTGTTTGTAGTTGTGGGTGTTATTGGGCTTTCTTGGGATGTGGTTGGTGGTGGCTGGTTTGGTGGTGGTTGGTTAGCAATTTTGGAAAATTATCTGAGTTTTAATTTTTTCTGTAAAATTTGTGTTTATTATAATATTCTTCAATAAAGAGTATCAAGAGAATAATTGCTAGGGCAAAAGTGACTATTGCTTTTTTGATACAACTGCATATTGTTATGATGTGGGAGATTAAAAACGTGAGAAAAATTATGAATAAAAGAAAAATATCTGTTCGACTGAAATTAGTTCGTATCATTTAGATAGATTATACGTATTCGTACATGTAGATGTGTTCAAGGATTTGGGAGAGTTGGAGATATATTTCAAATAGGGAATAGAAAATTTAAAAAAACTGCAAAAAATTATAGAAATTATTATTATGAATTCAAAAGTTTCAATGAAAAAGTAAATCAAAATTTGAAATAGATTGAAAAATTTTGTGAAAAGGTTTGGAAAATTTTGTTTTATGTGATCAACTGTTATGAAAAGAAGCATTTACGAAGTGATTTGTTCGTCAACTTTTTTTTAAAGTTTTGAGGTGAAATTCAAGTGTGGTCGGATTATTTATTGATTTTTTGACAAGTGGGTTGAGTTTCGTGAAAAACTGTTGGAGGCTATTTTATTGATGTTCGAGAGGTCTTCATAGTATTGTTTTCAATTGTGTTGAATAAATGGGGGTATCCTTGAAATATTTGAACTTAAGGCCAAATGATCATGGGTTTTTTTACCTTAGGCTAATTTGCCATTTTTGGTTGGGGGACTTTTGAGGTCTGAATTGGGAAAATAGTGTTAATTTTTGTATAATATGATAGGGTAGGGTTATAATATTGAAGTAGTATTTATTTTAGTTGTCAGTTTTTAGCGAGTTGCTTATTTTTGACCTGAAGGTTGTGAAGTTAGAGTTATAGATATGCCTGGAGATTAATTTTTATCGGCTAAATAAGTTTGTGTTAGAAATAGCAAGGTGACAATTTGAACAATTTCTAGTGGTTGAATTTGGACTAGAATTGATCGATATTATTTTTAGCATGTTTTTACAGAATTGTGAAGGAATAAAGTGATTTAAAAGAATGTTTACCTTAATCTTAAATCAAGGATTTTTCTGAAATTCAACTTTCTTTAATATTTTAGAGTGTGGGATGAAAGTTTTATAGTTTTTCCGTGGTTGACTTCTAAGACGTGGTGATTCTCTATGTTCGGATTTTTGTTGTTGATTTTGTGGTAAAATTTTTTCTGTTGATTTTCTGTTTTTCTTTTCTTTTTGAGGTGTCTTTGGTTTTGGTTTGTTTGATCTTTGAGGGTCTATATTCTGTTGTTGAATTGTTTTTGTATTTTTGGTAGTATTAACATGTTGATTTTGTTCTATTTGTGGGTTATTTTGAACTATGTGTAAACCTGTGAAAGAATATAATTGAGTTTAATCGCGAAGTGCGTATTCCTTGGGATAAAAAGGTAAAAGGTTGTTACGGTGTTGTATGACTTCTTTCTTGCTGGAGTCAGTAAGTTTGTATGGTATTTCAGTAGGTTTATAAATTATTTGGTATGGTCCTTTTCGAAGTGGTTGTAGTTTTTTGGATATTCCTTTTTGTCTATTAAAATTAGGTATTTAAACAAGTGTTCCAATTTTTAAGTCTGTGGCTGGCATGAAGCGTGAATTAATTTGATTATTTATATTTTTTCTTTGTAACATTTTTTTGTTATTTTTTGGTAGATTTCATTGTGTTTTTTATCTCTTTTTAAAATCCAATCGGTATGTGTACCGGAAGCTAATTTCAAAATTTGTGGATGATGAAAGTGGTTTTCATCATGTGTGTGTAACGGTAGGTTATAACAAATTGAATACTTGTTGGGTTGACAATAACCTTGTGCATTTTTATGAGCGTTTGCTGTAAACATGATTGGTTATCGTGGATTTCGATTAAAAACCATTACGTATGGTGACATTCCTAAGGTTGTTGTAATTTGTGAATTATAGGATAATGGGAATAATTTTACATCTGTTGACCAATCAGTATGTCGTGTATCATTTACATTAATGATGCATCTGAGGTATTCTTGTAGTGAACGGTTCATACCTTCGACTAATCCATTTGTCTAAGGTGCATGAGATGTACGTGGTTTATGTTTGATATTATATAGATGGCATTTTGTGATGATTTCGTTGTTAATGAATTCTGTGCCATTATCTGTGACTAGTATTTCTGGTAGTCCGAATTTAGCTATCCAATGTTCTTAAAGTGTTGTGTATGCGTAGTAAGCATTACAAAGTGGTACTGGGTTGAGTGCTACGTAAAGTGTAAATGCATCAACAATTACCATAATATAAGAATTTCTTTCGGAGGATGGTGAAATTGTCCCCGTCCTTTTGTGTCGAATGAAAGTCTATGATTGAATTATAGACTTTGTCCTTTGAAATCTTGTTTTGTTGCTATGTGTTTTTGATTTGGATAAGGTTTATTTAATTGACATATTATGCAATCGTTGCATAATACTTTAATCCAAATTGGTGCATTTGGGAAGTAAAAATTTGTGTAAAATTTGAATATGTCTTTTCTGATCCTGACTGTCCTTTTGTATGTTGCGTATGAGATATAACAAATGCTGTTAGCATCATGCTGAGGGGGAGACAGGGTACTTTAAAATCGGGTGTCTGATATTCTAAAAGGTCTGTGGTTTCATTAATAGTTGTATTATTGTATTATCTAAAGTATCGGAGGAGTGTTTTATTTCCTAATATTGTTGTACCAGCTTTTGTTGGTTTTGTTTTATATTGGTTCCATGATTTGAGTTGGCGAATTACGGGATCAAAGTTTTGATATTTCTGCAATAACTGTAGTGTAACTTTTTCTGTTGGTGGTAGAAAAATATTTTCAACTTCTATTTTTGATAGAGGAATTGTGTCGAGTGGGTCATGAAGATCGAAAACTTGATTTATCGTGTATTTTGAATTATTTATTGATGGTCCTGATAAATTTATTTCATCAGTTAAATTTTCTTTTTCTATCAATGGAAAGGTGTCTTTTTTGTGTGGTTGTTGTTTGATTGTTTTTTGTTGAGTGTTATTTTTTATCCAATGCGAATAGGGAATTGGTTTGAATTTGGATGTTCCTAATAGATCTACTTCATAGTTGTTATTTTGACAATCTAAACAGAGTGGAAAATGTTGTAGGTTATTTATTTGTGACTGATCTATATCAGTTTTTACTGCATATTTGCTTTCCAATCTGGGCGATGTTTCATTTTTTGCAAGATAGAATTTAATATTTTGCGGTATTTCAACTGTAGTTTTTCGTGTAAGTAGTTCAGGTGATGTATTCCTTCTTAATTTATCTGGTAGTGCAAGATTTTTTCCTGCTGTCCAAACTATATGTAAGTTTGGGATATTCATTAAAATTAATTGAAATCTATAGACTCTATGGTTTGGGTTTGATTTCTGAGTGAAGAGAAAAATTATAGGTTTATGATCTGTATATAGAACTGTTGGATGTTTAGATCCAAGTATAAGAAACTCTTATTCGGTAAGTATTATAGCTGTACATTCTCTCATGAGAGTAGAGATTCGTAGTTCAGCTTGTGTAAATAAGCGAGAATTTGCTGATATTAGATTCATTTTGTTTGTTCCACTGTGTGATTGTAGTAATGCTGCGCCGATGCCAAAGTTTGAAGCCTTGCACATTGCGTAAAATGGTTGATTCGGATCAGGGATTGTATTTGATATTTATTCTGTTAACAACTTTTTTATTTCTTCGAATCTTGTTTGATGTTCGCTGGTCCATTCGAAGTTGTTTTGTAGTCTAAGGATGTTATAGAAAGGTCTTAAGTATAATTGCATTTTGTATACATATTTACTTAAGAAATTTATAATTCCAAGGAATTCTTAGATTTTCTTTTTATTTGTGGGTGGTTGAAGTTTCTGAATCGCGTGTATTCGTGATTTCAAGGGAGTTATAGTGTGACTTTAGATTTATATAATGTGGCCAAGAAAATTTACACGTGTTAAGAAAAAATGTGATTTGTCTGGGGCTGCTTCCATGTTTTTATTTTTGAGTATTTGATGATATTGTTCTAAAATGATAAACATTTCGTCTTTCGCTTGTGATTGCATGAAAACATCATCTAAGTATGTGATTGCATGTTTTTTGAGTATAAGTGGTCTAAAAATTTTACTCATAAAAGCTGAAAAAGCTGCTGGTCCTATGGAAATCCCATAGAATAATCTATTAATTCGTATTGTTGATTGCCAATAACAAATTGTGTTAGTCGTCGTGACTGTTCATCTAGTGGAATTTGATTGTATGCTTTATTCATATATGCGGTTGTGAAGTATTTACCATTTATTTTGGTTAGAATTACTTGAAACGGTTCAATGGGCCAATTACATTTAGTTTCGTCAATTAGTGAATTGAGGTATCCAGCATCTAGAACAATTTTTAGTGATTCTCCTTTGGCTAAGATGATGACTGGGTTGATAAAGGTGTTACCTTTTGGTTGTTCTTCTTTGTTTACTGGTGATATAATTTCATATTGTTCTAAAATGTCAAGTAGTCTTTATACTCTCATCTTGTAAATGTATCGGTACTTTACTTGCTCGTTGTTTTTTGAAAACTGCGTCAGGTTTAAAAGGTAAATGTAGTGGTGAACTAATTTTTCTAACATCGAGTTTGGATGTTGCATAAACTGTTGGAAACTTTACTAACAGTTCGGCTATTTCATCAAATTCTTTTTGTGTTATTTGGGAATGCTGACAATTAAACATTGTTAGAAACTTTTGTTGTTCTTCTGTACAATGTGATATTTTTAACGTTGGTTTAAAATATGGTGTTTTTGTGAAGTAGTCAGTGTTTCTTTTTTCGTTGCTTATTATGTTGTTTATTGATAATTCTTCATCAAGAATTGTGGATTGACATATGTCTAGTAATTGTAACATATTATTGACTCGATATGCTACTTCGTTTGTGGGTGAAGTTGTAGCATTTGTTGCACATTATCCTAAGAGTCCTAAGGATAGTTTTATCTGGTATGGTGAATTGTTATATACGTGTAATGAAATAATATCTTGAGTTTGAATGTTTCATGTATTTTATGGATGAGATTGTGATTATTTATGGATTGGTCTAAATTCAAGGTCTGACATAAAGAAATGTTGTTTGTTTTGGTTATTATCATACTGGTGGACTTGTTTAATTGATAGTGGTTTCAGGTATTTTCGTTCCTGATTATAAATAGGGTAAAACTTGGAGAAAAATGGTGGTTGTTTGTTTAATCTTTGAAAAAATGTTAAGGATGTGTTTTTTGTCCTTGTGTATTTATCTTTTATATGGAGTTTGCTATCCAAAATGTTTATTGTGGGAATATACTTGGTTATAAATGGTATGACAATGATATTGTGTTTTATGTCTGTGATGTGAAACGTTTGTTTAAATGGTTTATTTAGTATTTTATTCTGTTCCATTGTTCTAGTGGGAACAAGGAAAAGTTAGATTTTTCCGTAATTTACTTATGTTGATCCTTTTAAGCTGTTGCTAACTTACTGGCAGTTTTTTTAGGTGTTAGGATTGGGTGTAACGATTTGATTTCATTCCAAGTAGGGATGTTAAAAATTTTCGATTCTGCTCCTGTATCAATTAAAAAATCTATTTCAAGATCGGGTGGTTGAAATTCTTTAATTTTTGGGCTTTCTATGAGAATTTGGATTGTCCAAAGTTTTTCTCTTGGCTGTTCTTTTTGTATAATTTGGTAAATGTGATTTGTACTTGAGCGTTGTTTTTCGTTATTGACTACTGTATTTATTTCGTTTACATTCTGTTCAATTGATACATCGTTTCTTATGGGTCTAGTATAGTAGTCTTGAAGAAGTTCCGATTGATTTTCGTAAATGTGCGAACTAAAGGGTTGTTTGTATATAATGGGTTCGTAGTCTTTTTTGACTGTGATCATATTAACTGAGATAGTGTTATTTGTATCACTCTCGCTGTCTGTTGATTCACAATTATTTGATTTAAATGTAGTTCGGTACTTTCTGTGTTGTCAATACCAGGGGAATCTGAACTTGTTTCTTCAGTTGTTTGTACCTGATTAATTTGTCGCTGATGTTTTGGCGTGTTATTTCTAAATTTGTGTTGGGCAACCAGGTTAACGATTGTTGTTTCGATAAGGGGATTGAGAATAATTTCTTTGATTATTATAGTTAGGTTTCGTATTTTGTGAGTTGTTTCGTGACTTATTATAGTAATTGTTATTGTTTCCTTGATAATTAGACCTGTTATAGGAATTGTTTCTTGATCTGTTGTTTTGGTAACGTTGGTTTCTGTTATTTGAATAACTTCTATTCCTGTTATTTGAGTAGTTTCTATTTCTATTGTATGATGAATTACGTGATCTATTGTTTGAATAGTGTCTATTCCTAGAATTTGAATGGGAACTGGTATTAGAAATTTCTCTTCTGTTTGAATCTGATCGTGAATAGTTGTTTCTATACTGATTATTTTGGTTATTTGATCGACTATATCTGTTTTGTGAGAAATTTCGTGAATTTCTTTGTTCTGGTGATCTACCTCTATAATTAGAGTTATAGGGTGATTGGTTTGTTGAGTAATTTGAATTATTTGGGAGTGGTTTACCAGAGCTGTTATTACTATGTATATTTTTGTTTGGTAAATTTTGATCCTTTTTCATGTATTGGTGGAATGATTTGTTTGGTTCTTTGTACTTTTGTGTTTTCTTATTTTGGTTATCTTGTTGGTTTTGTCTACATTCGGCAATGCTATGTCCGTATCTTCGACAATAATTACACCATTTCCTGAAAGATGACTTACATTTGAAAATGAGATTTTTCTCATATATGTTCAAAATTTCAGTGATTTTTTCAGTTAGGTCTACATCTGAATCGTGTATGTTGTTTATTTGTGTGATATTGGTTTCGATTCTATTAACGTACTTTAGTTTAAAATTTTCTGTTTCTTCAAGTTTCATTGTGATTTCTGCTTGTTCCAGTTTGTCAACTAGTTTTCTGAAATCTAAATCTGGTTCTCGAATTGATGAGGGGTGTGATGCTCTCTTTTTTATAGCTATTTTTCTTAATTGGAATGTTAAAGTCATCATTAAATTTTCTGTCATTTTCGTGTTTTTATAATCATGAGTGTTTAGTGAATATGCTTTTCGAACTAGTGTTTCGATTCTAACTACCAATTGTTTAATTGTTTCGTTTGGTAGTCTGCGAATTTCATTGCATAAAACTCTTTGCTGTAGTTTATTTCTTTCAGAATCAAACATTTTTGAGCATTCTTGTGTAAATTTTTTCCAATTTGTTTTTATATCTATTGGTAGAACTGAAAACCATTTCTGAGTTGCGCCATCAAGTGTTGTTTGGATTAAAGCTGTGCGTATATGTATCCAATTTTGATGGAGATGTGTATTAATTGGTTCAGGTCCGATATTTAAAATTAAATTTGCTGTGGCTGCATTTAAATAGTCTTCTACAGAATAATCAGGGTCTCTGCCTGTGAATACCGTTAGTGGTTTTTATTGATGTTATTGATAATCCAGTCATGAGGTATGGATTCATAGTCATTTGTAGTGATTCTGCGGCATTTGGCATTTGTGAGAAGTTTGTCAGTTGGTTTTTTGTTATCTCGTGTTGTTGTAAATAATATGGTAGTGGTATTTCGTTTTGCATTTGCGTTGGTTGATAATAATCAGTATTTGCTGGATTTTGTGAATCAAAATTATTATTTTGAGGTTCGTAATTTGATCTAGGTTGTCGCATATGTTGTTCTCGTGTATATGGTTCAAAAATATCTGGTTGATTTACGTGATAAGACTGGAGTCTTTGGTTTTGAGACTTTTGTTGATGGTTTTGGTCATGAAAATCGTCATCACCTGATGAATGATATTTAGGTGTATAGTAAGGTGTTTTTTGTTTATATTGGAATGATTTTTTATGATTTATTTTCTGTTGAAAAAATGGATAGTTTTCACTTGGGTCTGTTGGAATACGTGGGTTATCATTAAAGTTTACGAAATTTGATGTGTTTTGCTGGCAATTTTGTCGTTGTGAAAATGAACGATTATGCTGATTTGTACGAGGGGGTTTAGATAAGTAAATATTTTGGAGCAACCGAGGGTTTAACTGTAGATTGTAATGTTACTTGGGGTAACATTGAAATTTTTGGTTTTGGAGTTGTAAGATTTGGATGTATTGGTGAAATACTCTGTTGTGTGGTTGTTACAATGATTTCAACTATTTCTTCATTTATAAAATGTGATGGTGTTTGGATATCTTGTTGTGTAAGATTTCTAATTCCATTTAAGTTTTCTTGTTGTACAAGAGTTGAATTTAAACTATTATTTTGTTGTCTATTAGGTAAAAATGAATTATAGTTTAAAGGTGTTGCATCTATTCTCAGTGGTATTATTTTTATATAGTCTTTGTGTATAGTTATTGTACTGATTGCTTGACTTGAGATGTCTATTGGAATATTATTCAGAAATAATGGATGAGACCATTCAGGGTCGCAAACGTAATCTGATTGTTCGGCAATGACAGTGTCGTCATTTGTACTCTGGGGTCTAAAACTTTTTCTTGCTTGTGCAATTAAATCTATATTGTGGATAAAATAGTCTATTATAAACCATGCTAAGATTTTTTGTAAATCGTGTTTAACATTTGGTTAAATTTCGTTATTTGAAAAAATTTCACGGATTGTGTTTAAAAATGCTGAGAATGCGGCAATTTCATTTCTTACATTTGTGTGTCTTGATGTTTGAACCGGTGATGTGCTTTCGGTTTTTTTCTTTTCTAGTATAGATAAATAATTATATATTATTGCAAAACATCGTTAGTGAAAATTGAATTTGCTCTCTGTGAATTTTGATGTCGTATGTTTTTAATGTATTCTGTGAACACTTTTGAAAATTCTATATCGACCTCATCTGTTTGGATAACATAATTGCCATGAAAGTTTCTTGTTTTACTGAGTTCTATGGTGTAAATTCCATATTGTTGTGTTAAGTTACATATTCCTTCCATGTAATGGTCGACAATTTGTCTTTTGATTTTTATTTCTGGGAATTTTGCTTTACATGGGCTAATTCCTTGTTCAAATTTATTTGCGATTAGGTTATGACAAAATTAATTGTGTTTGTCCTCTGTCTTCAGTGAGTGAAATGATGATAAATGGGAAAACCGAGTCTTCGTCTGGACTTTCGTCACTTGGGCTTTGACTCATTTTTTCGTTTTATGACTGTCAGTGCGTTATGTTCAATGTGTCTGATTGGTTGGTTCCGACTGTATAAACGTACTGGTTTATTTTTGTATATCTTTTTTGTTCTTCTTTTTTCTTGTTTTGATGAATGTGATGTAGCTTCTGAACCGGAAAAATATAATTGATCATGAACTGGGTAATTTTTATTTACTGTATCTTTTAGTTTGTAGAGTGCATCTAAATTGCTGACTTCTGATTCGGAGACTGCGTTTCTACGTTTTGAAAATCTTTTTCGTGTAATTTGTCTTTGTTTGCTTAAAATTTTTCTTTTTACTGTTTGACGTTTTGTGCGAATATGTCCGATTGTTTTTATGCGGTGTAATTACAAAATCGTAGGTTTCGTTATTTATTTTACAATTGTGTAGTACGATCGTTTGTTTATTTCCTAAATTGTTCAGTGACATAAGGTTTAGGATGAGGGTTGCAAGTTTGTTTTTAGTGATTTTAAAATCCTAGACTGTTAGTCCTTACAATTTTTTGGTTAGCCTAACTTGGGTCTTTTATGTAGGGTTGGAGAGAAAAGTATATATCGATTCCGAAGAATGATTTTTACTTCCTCGTGGCTATTCTAAGTTAAGTTGTTAACTTACTTAATCTTACTTAAGGGTAGTGATTGTGTTCAAGGGTTGGAGAATAGTAAATCGATCCACAAGGTTCAGGTATAATTAGAACACAGGTAGTTCGTTAGATACTATTTTAATTCTTACTAAGATTTAGGGTTTAGCCTGGGTCAGGTAAGAGGGGGGATTAAGTGAAGGATGAATAACCGAAGTTCTTCACTGTTTAGCTTAATATGAATGGTTAGTGTGTTTGAAAAAATTCTATTAGTCTTGGGTCTTTTTAGAAAGGGTTGGAGTGTGAATCGACGTTTGAGGTCGTTAGACACTTTATTATTGGGTGGGGGAGAACAAAATTGTTCTTTTTTGATCCAAGGGTAGGCCTTGATGATCGGTATATAATGTTTAATGATTTAAAAAGGATTCAGTTTAATTTTTAATGGAGATCTAAGGGAAGCTTTGATGATCTCGTTTAAAATTGAATAAATTGAGATGAAAGAAGGATAAAAGTTTAGATAAGAATAAAAAGATAATTTAAATTTATTTGATAAAAATTTTAGTATTTGATGATAATAGTGATTTAAATGATTTCTATTATGTGTAGGTGATGAAGCGGGGGATGCCAGGATGATTTGTATATACCAATAATTAATGATCATTTCAACTAATTTTTCTTTTTTCTTTTAATAAATGTATTTTTCAGATATCTTTTTCAATTTTACTGCAGATTTAGAGGGAACGATTTGAGATGTTTTTATAAATCGTTATTGTACAATAGTACATAGGATTTAGCGCCTGTAGTAATCATTGAAAAAACATATTGCATGGTGAAAACAAACCAATTTTTGTGAACAGATTTTCTCATACCCCCACCACGTAACATCACGCGTTTAGCCATATTCACACGTAAAATGAAAGTTTGAAATTTGGGGGAAAATGGAAAAGAGGCTAGATTTTTTTCCTCAAAGGTTCTATGTTCAACTCTAAATTCTTTGCTATTGAATTCCTAAATATAAAAGTTTGGTCTGGCTTTTACTGTACGACCATGAAACTTAAATGGTAAGTTTCTTCGTAGTCGTAGATCGTCTCTTGTCCGAGATCTTCTTCCAATGCCTGGTAGTTCTATTATTGTGCGGAATAGCGGTTCTGATCTATTGAGTCGTTGAGACATTTCAATTAGGTTATTATCATGTAACATTTTGATAATATTTTTGTCTAATTATAATCTTATCTGTTAGTTCTAAACTAATTTGCTTTTTAATGTTTTGATCGAGACTTATGGTCGCACCAGATGAGTTAAGTTCGAGGTGTAACTCATAGCGTAATTTCGGATAGGGTACACCGTCTGCTCGTCACGCTATCTTTTTTTCGGTCGGATAGATTCGTGCAACTTCTTAGTCTAATACCGATCCTAATCTTACTCTTATATCTACTAGTCTCAGGTTGTTTAACTAGTCTCTGCTAGGCTCAATAGATCTAGAGTATACTGGCTTATTGCGATTGCTAAAAGTTCTCTGGGAGAGGTAAATAATTTCTAAGTTAAATTCAAATCTCTCTGGTGCTGAAATTACAAGTAATTTAAGCACTTTCAAATAAGTGGATTGTTAGTTAGATGGATCATGATTGGTTAATATTAAATATTTTATAGAGATAAAATATCCAATGTATAACCAAAGAATAAATATAGTTTATATCTGGTTCCAATTGTTTCACAATTTACCTGCATCCAAAAGAAACGAAATTAAGACTAACTGTCATACTAAATAGTGTTACACTTTTCGGCTAATTTGGTGCCTGCATCTACTTTATTGTTCGGTTTATTGTCCCTCAATTGTTCATTAGTTAACGGTTTGGATCAGATCACCGTCCTTGTCATTCAGCAAAAACATAAAAATTTCGAGATTTTGGTCAATAACGGTCTTTTACAACCCCACCTCATTGCATTATGACAACGTGATATAAGCTTTTCAAAATTAAATTTGAAAGGGGGACTGGAAAAGAGCCGGATCTACTTAACAATTGCCAACCCCCCTTTCAAGAAGGGGGGGGGCAATTATTAAGAAGATTAGGTTGGTCATAATTTCAACAGTTCTTGGCTCTTTTCCCGTTCCCCCCTTATTTTTTTCAGTTTTGAAAAACTAATTTATCGTTGTCATATTGTAATGTAATGAATATTTGCATGGTGAAAACAAACCAATTTTTGTGAACAGATTTTCTCATACCCCACCACGTAACATCACGCGTTTAGCCATATTCACACGTAAAATGAAAGTTTGAAATTTGGGGGAAAAAGGAAAAGAGGCTAGTGCTTTAGTAGATACCAGAGGGGTGGCGACTGTAATCAGATGCCAAATTTAATTGCGTTAGGACAACAATGTTGCGATAGTTTTTCAATAATAATTTCGGCTCTTTTCCAGTTCCCCCCTTCAAATTCAATTTTGAAAAATTTAAAAATTTAACGTTGTCACAATGCAATGAAATTTGGCGTGGTGAACAAATCGACAATTCTGAACAGATTTGTTCTTCATACTTTACAGCGTAACATCACGCATTTAGCCGTAATAACACGTAAAAAAATTATAAAACTCGGTATTTTGAAAGGTGGGGGAAACTGGAAAAGAGCCATAATTTCGAAGGTGAGGGTGAAAATTACAAACCCAGCACAACAACTATGATAGTAGACAAGAACTAACCCAGACAAGAACTAACCATAATAAAATCAGAATAAAATCAGATAAGATTTGTCAAATATAAATCTGGGACACAAACACATTTTTTTTATTTCAGTGCGCTTTCGGTTTGAATTATTGGCTTTTTCCACTCCCCCCCCCTCCAATATGAAGTTAGACCGTATTTTGAAAGATTTTTTTTTGAAGTTATACCTCCTACTTTGAAAGAAACTTTTAAAAATGTCTCAGTGCAAGGAAATATCAGGTGCTGAACAAACTAATCATTAGGAACAGATTTGATCTTCACACTTTATTTCATAGCATTGCGCATTTTCACTTACAAGAATTACCCGCATCCAGTTTCAAGCGTTAACACTCGATTATATTACAATTTTAGTACCAGTCATAAAAATTGAGAAACAATCGATTTTAATCAATTAATATTCTATTACAATCTCTCTTTATAAGATCAAATTAAAATTAAATATAACCCATTATGAACCATTCTAATCGATAATTTATTCGTCCGTATTTCGATCAATTATAATCAATTATAATTGATTATAATCCATTTTTTTCATTCAAATTTCTGAATCATTAGTTTTACACAAAAATCCATTATAAGTGATTATGATTGATTATAATCCCTTTTGTATATCCATTTTGTCTTCAAAACTGCATGTAAATTGCTTATTTTTTATGCTTTCTGTAGACGTTGGTTCCTATGAAAATTGAGGAAATTGTTTTTACAGGTTTTCAATCAAATGAAATTTAAAAGGTTTTTTTTTTCATTTCTTACATATTAGAGTTGTTTTGTGATGCATATTTTAAGCTTTTTAACCACCAAAACATCAGCAAATTGATTTAGTTTTATGATTGATTTGAATGATTCTCATCTACCACGGAAATCTTTCCACCAATTTGAAAGGATCTCTATAAAACTTTAGTTTCCAGTTAAAACTTTAAGTTAAGGAGTTAAAACTTAGTGTTATTACAGACTTTCTCATTGAAACAAAAATAAGAACTCGTAAGATATAACTCGAATATAGTTTTGAATTGACAAAAATTTGGCAAATAAGAGATTATAATCAATTATAATTGATTATAAGTGATTTTAAGGGTTTTTTTGTAAGAACTATAATCAATTATAATCGATTATAAGACATTATAATTCCCTATTTTCATTAAAAATCTAAATCATTAGTTTTACACAAAAATCCATTATAATTGATTATAATCCCTTTTGTTTGTTGATTTTGTTTTCAAAATTGCATCTAAATTGCTTATTTTTTATGCTTTCTGTAGACGTTGGTTCCTATGAAAATCGAGAAAAATTTTTTAAAAGTTTTTCAATCAATGAAATTTAAAAGGTGTTTTTTTCATTTCTTACCCATTAGAGTTGTTTTGTGATGCATATTTTAAGCTTTTTAACCACCAAAACATCAGCTAATTGATTTAGTTTCATGATTGATTTGGAAGATTCTCATCTACCGCGGAAACCTTTCCACCAATATGAAAGTTTCCCTATAAAGCTTTAGTTTCCAGTTGAAACGTTGTGTTAAGGAGTTAAAACATAGTGTTTTTTACAGATTTTCTCATTGAAACGAAAATAAAAACCCTTTAGACATAATTCGAATATAGTTTTGAATTGAAAAAGTTTCAGCAAAATAAAAGGTTATAATCGATTATTCGATTATAACTGATTCAAAAGTTTTTTTGTTAGAGCTATAATCAATTATATTCGATTATAAGAGATAATAATCTCTTGGAAATTATCACGATTATAATCAATTAAAAATTTTTTAAACACCTGATTTTGGTAATTATAATCAGTTATAATTGTCAAAAAAATCATCATAATCGTTATAATCGATTATTTACGCCTAAACTTGGATATGGGTTTCTATATTGATATCCGATCATATGGCTAGTTTTTGTTCGGTTGACAGTTTTTATCCTCTTAAATTTATTTACTTGACAGTTTTCGGCAATAGACGAGAGTAATACAATTTATATAAGAAAAAAATAGAAAAACATTTATTTTGGCACCAGATCTAAACTAGTATTTATAATTGGTTTTTATTATGATATTTTATCTATTTATTTGTAAGGAACCTTTTTATTTGTAAAGTTTTGTAACTACTTGATGTTTCAACACCAGAACAATTTGAATTAAATTTAAAGTACAGTTGTTCTCATTCTGAAACTAACTCGCGTAAACCGAGGTACACTAGATCTATTGAGACTAGGAGATATAAGATAAGATTAAGATTGGTATTAGACTAAGAATTTGCACGAATCTATCCGTCCAAAAATAAGATAGGGTGACGAGCAGACGGTGTATTTTGTCTGAAATTACTCTATGAGTACAGTAATCTATACATAACTCATCTGGTGCGACCAACAGTCTCGAAAAGACCTTAACTCACCTAGCACCAGACAAAAATCAGATTAGAGTTTGACAAATACAATATTTCAATAAAATCTTATTTGACAAAAACTTAGTAAATATGTCTCTACGCGTCGATAGATCAGATCCAATATTCCGAACAATACGAGAACTACCCGGTATTGGAAGAAGACGTCGAACAAGAAACTACATACGACTAGGAAGAAATCTACCAATTGATTTCATGATAGTACGACAAAAACGAGACCAAACTTTTGTATTTAGAAAACTACCAGCAGTAAATTTAAAGTTTCATTTACTGACATAATATTTGAAATGAAACCTACTTTCAAATAACCTTTCATGGCGCTAAACCTATTATTTGAACAAAAACGACTGATAAAAACAACCCTTGTCGTGTTCCTTAAATCAGCTGTAAAGTAAATGACATCTTGGAAAAAAAAATTTTAAAAAAATTTACAAAAATTAGTTAGTATAAATTATAAAATGTTAGTATTATAATTCGTCACATTGTCCCAGCTACATCACCTAAAACATAACAGCGAAAAGGACGTCCTTAACGGAGATAGTCGCAGCTATGGTGGGGATGAAAACGAAGAATGAGGAAGAGGTGATAACAGAACCGACAAAAGCAAGACCTTTGGAACGGTTTTCGCGATAGCAAGGGAGGATGGCCAAGGAGAGGAGCAGGTCACAGAGAGAACTGCGGGTCACTCAGAAGTGAATGTAGCAAAATCGAAAGCACCATTAGTTGACTGGGGAGAATTGATGCTAAAGTTAGAACATATGTACAAAAACTCAAGTGCAGCGAGTAGGACCACCAGGAAATGAGGAAGGAGCTGAGACATAATAAAAATGAGAACCTTGACAACTACTCCACCTTAGCAAGAACAACTGAAGAGAAACTACAGCAGATGGTCGAAAGAGTGGAGACGGCTGACAAAGAAAGGGGGATGCTTATCAAGAAAGATATGGATGAAATGAAAAGGCTAAATGAAACCGTGAACGGCAAATTTTGATACCTAGAGACGAGAATGGACACGATGAGAAGAGACCAAGCAGAGAATTCATGTGCATTACAGTCCAAATTGGATGTCCTCTTGAGAAACTCTATTACTCAAGACAAAACGCTTTCGGACAAAACGGTGAGGCATAAAGGGTGGAATTTGTGGAGCCTCATCTCAAGAAACAGGAATTGACTCCATTACCTCAGATCCATAACAGCATAGGATCAGGGACGACGAAAATGGTAGTAAAAGGAGGCATGCCGAAGTCAACAAGGATATCAGGGGAATCGGGCACACACACTAGTGTAGCACCGGATGCCATGACATGGGCAAACACTTGGGGAATTAGGAACACGACAGTAGAAACATTTGCCACGAAAAAAAGGAATCAAGCGATAGAGATGGGGGGGGGGGGGGGCAAATCGAGAAAAACCCTCAAGAAACCAAAGGAGTTTAAGGACGATTTGGATGGTTGCATAGAAACCTGGGTTGAGATATTGAGACTACATCTTGAGCAAGATAACTGGATGATGAAAACCAGGCGTGCACATCAATACTAAGGAACCTGGAGGCCACGGCACTGAAGTCCGTGGTAGCCAAGAAGGAAGGAGAACGTAACACTGCTGACAAAATTTTTGAAATTCTGTTGTTTCGTTTCAAATCCAGAATGAAGGGGCATCAAGCGATAATGAAATTTGAAAAAAGGAGACAAAGAGATGACTAAACGATCGATCGATTTCTGGACGACCTAGAGAGCTTCAGAAGAAAAAGTGATCCGGAGGAATCGACCAACAGGATGAACTTTAGCCTTGCGTCAAATTTCATCGATGGGCGGAAAAGTGACGACCTAAGAACGATGTTGGCGACATACAATACGCAATCAAAAGATAACGCACCATCCCCAGAAGAGTTGAGACAGCAATTTAGAGAGTACATGGTAAAGAAACTGAAGAAGTATTCATTTCCAGACAGTCGAATTCTGGAAAAGGCAAGCCAACAAAAAAGGTCGACTTGGAAAAAGCCGAGAGACGACATGGACAAGCGAAGGTCGTGTGCAAATTGTGGATCGGCAGATCATCACTTAGCGGGCTGCACGTCCTACAAACAAGAGATAAAAAGCTTGGGATATGCAACAGATGAAGTTGATATGTGTCAGATGGAAGAACATGAGTTATTATTGGCTTGATTATCAAGATTGATGCGAGATGATTTCCGAATGGACTGTCCCCGGTTTTGGGAAGCAGTTAAGAATCAAAATCACCCAAAACACAAAGTAGCGCTTGCGACGGTGCAAAAAACCAGAAATAGACAGGCTGAGAATGACTAGCCGAAGACCTAGTAAATATAGAGTTTTTGACGAAATCGGTAAAATCAGTGACCCAAGAGAGAGGTACCGAAGGGGCAACATCAAGGGTTCGCTGGAGATAAACTATCAGAAGGCGGCAGTAGACGCAATCAGCAAATAGAAACAAGACTTGGCAACAAAGAAGATCGAACAAAAGCTGAAACAGGAAATAGAAAAACAGCAAAGCAACGAGACGCTTTCAGCGGCAAGTTTCGAACCTGAGCCAGGCGACAATCTGAATATCAGGAGCAAATGCAACACCCTAAAAATGGAAACGGGAAAAACTTTCGGGATCACGATAATAGGGGCAAGAATCAAATCATTAATCACCGTCGGTAGCCACGAGGTAACGAGGAATCTGAGCGAACCAAGTGACCAAACACTGATGCACATAGATGTATATGCGGACTTTTTGCGTACCATTAGCCCACAGACACAGAGGTGGCGGAGAATCCACATTTGTGGTGGAAATCGGAGAACCTATCTTGATGGGAACTGGACTGGATGAAGAAGCGAGAGAAGAGTTACATAGCAACTTGATTCATATGCGGTAGACGAGGCCGAACACTTAACCCAGATCCTGTAAAGATAGCTCTATCCCAAAAAAAAAGAAATTCAAAGTAAAAAAGTTAAGACTAAAAGTGAGGACAAGGATAAATCTATTACCATAGCTATAAAGTTTAATATACATAAGACAAAAGAAGGGGGATGCAAGGATCGGATGAAGATGGTCCAGAGAGGGAGGCAGCTTCGGTCATGATCGTGACTACGGCTGCAGCTTACAAAGACACTCGACGCCTAGGAGGTTGGCGGAAGCAAAAATTGAGATGGAGGTTACAGGTTACACCTGGTCCAAGGACAGAAGAAGACTTTAAGCCTCAGAGGGTGAAGATACAGAGAGGTTCCACTAGTGAGCAGACATGGGAAGTGGAAGTTGGCAAGAAGTGGATCTCGAGTCAACGTCAGAACATCGGAGGACAAGTCTCAAGTGATCCCTTGAGAAAGATGAGGACCTTCGAAACTTGAATGTGATACACAAGCTGATTCTACCTCATCGAGAAGAGTCTAAAGAGAAGACGGATGAAACACCGAAGAGGATGGAGGCCCGTACTTGTCTTCATTTGGCAACTGAAGATGGATGACACTCTTGTGATGGGGGATCTAGCATCAGAATACAGCCGTTTCAGAGGAAAGTTTTAGCTACGTGGTTTGGTGACGTTACTGAGAAAGAAAAAAATGAAGTGCCCAAAAAATGGGCGATTGCTATGCGAGTACAACAGTGAAATTGGCGACGGCGCTAATGTTTTTATCGAGTATGCGCAGTCAGGAGTCGTAGGAAATGCTGGAGTCAGAGCACCATCTGGTGACGGCGTTAAGTGTGGAGTCCTGGCCTGGAGTGCTGCAGATGATCCAGAAACACATCAAGAGATGGAAAGTCGGCTTGGAAGCAGAAATGGGGAACCAGTGAGTGAAGCCTACAGTCTGGCAATGAATGCAAAGTCCTTAGTGGGATCGGTCATTGCGAACTTGAGCGGAAGCTATTACCCGCTGCACATGTTGATTGTGGAAGCGTCTAGTCAGAGGGTGATGTTCAAAAAGGCCTTCTCGGTGCCCATGTGCGTACGGCTAGCCAGAATGTTGCACCACTCACAACAGTTGCTTCGGAGAACGCTGGGAGCGGTGCCAGGATCCAGGGTGGAAGACTTGAGCGATACCTTGGGAGAAGAACTCTTGAGTTTGGAGAAGGAAAATTCTAGTGACTCTGAAAAACAGAGTGCGAGCGGCCAGACACTCAATAACGCCCAAGCTGTAGATGAGAATGATTTGATACACGCGAAAATGATGGAGTTTGAACCTTTGCTGGAAGCTTCTGGAGAACGCAATCTCTGGAGCATCAATCTAACACATGGAGACTATCCATGCCACTATCTGCACTGATGCCGTGGTATCCAGAGAAAACAAACCTATGCTTGATATGGGACATTGAAGAGAATTGGTCAATAGTAAGGCCAGATCATCAACAAAAGGTTACTCTCCTTGAGGTGAGCTCGATGCTGGCATTGTGATGGATTGAATAAAACATATCGAAGTATCGGAAGTCGAAAGCACCAATAGTGGAGGCGATACACGCTATTGATTATAGCAGGAGACTTGAATTATTTGAGACTGCCTGCAAGGTATTCACTGTACCTATGGAAGTGAGGCGCTTGTGGAGTCGCATACAATTTTCCCATGGTTCAGAGCGACATTGATCTCTTGGCTGTATGTACTGACGAAAATTCACAAAAAGAAGCATCAGAAGGAGTATTGTCAGTTTCCGGCCAAGATAGGGCCGGAAGCCTTCAAGAGACGACTGCTCACCCATCTGAACGGGATAACTACAGGATGGAAGCGGGTTGGTAAGGTGTCTAGAGATAATACTAAAGCAAGGGAGTCGATACTGGAAGAAGATCTAGCAAAAAAGCGTGATCCCGAGCTTACATCAATCCTTTTGCCTGAACAGGGAGTCCAAGGTAAAATAGCTTCTAAACCATTCAAGAAAATTTTAAGAGCAAAGGGAATGGATGCGGGCCTGTGAACAACTGAAGGCATGGCAGGAGATTGAGTTTAGTTCTGACAACGAAGAGGAGTTGACGAGGCAGATCACAGTATCGGGCGCGTCTGGACCTAGTACTTCAAAGACAGGGAGACGAATTAGGCCGGGTACTTTGAATGGATTTTTGAGTCTTGAGCAGGGAGAGGAATGGGCACTTGAGTGTGGACTCGGACGAAATCCGAGGGCACGGAAAAGAAGTTTTAACATATGGACTATTGTTATCCAATATACTATATCTACTTATATATCAAAATTTGAATGACAATTTTCAGACTGGGTTGAACAAAAGAAATTTTAAAAACTAGCTTACCTAACTGAAATCTAGGGTGCAGCTGGATAAACATTTTGATTGCTGTTTAGCTATAGAGGGACAATTTTATATGGCTGTGAATTTTGGGAAGGTAGATAAGGTTGAATCTGCTGCAAACTTCAGTAAATTACCACTGGCACTGTATCTTGAGGCACACTCGATATTCTGGAGGCTCACTGACTTGACGACGACGCGCGATGGGGACATCAATTTTGAGTCCGGGTAGTATGTGCTAGTCAGTCATATTTGGAATTTTGACCTTGACATGAAATTTAATCTTGACTTTGGGGATCAAAGTGATTTTGGGGATCAAAAGTGAATCAAATTTCTCGCAAAAACTTAAAATCAGAAGCTAATTATATCAGAAAAGAAAGATCAGAAGAGAGGGAGAATCGATAAAAACTAGTCGAGATTAAAATTGGTGTTCGCAATTTTACTGGAATCAACAACTCAAGTAGAGCTGTCTTGTTCCTGATATAGGGCAATGAGAAGTCTTACGAGAGTATCATCGTTGGGCGAGAGAAAAACATGGTTGGGCAGGCAGACGAATGAAGCTGCGCAATGGTTCAGAAAATGAAACTATTTGATTTTAAACTAAATGTTACAAAAAAGATCTAGAGTTGCTTTATTTATTTTCTCTACCTAAATCTAGAGCCGAGTCACTATGTGAGTAATTAATTGAACTTCATGAGTGCATTTTATGTGATTATTTTGAGATAAGGCGAGTTTTAGGTTGATCCATCTTAAACGGATCGAAGGTGATCCACAGTCCAAACAAACTAACAGTACAGTAGAGCTCCCGACTCTGTTTTTAATGGCGTTCACGTGTTTTAGTTTTTATAGACCTATCCATGGAAGCAATCTTATTTTTAGAGTGGGGGATATTTTGGTAGCGGCCTTTTAGCGGTAACATGATTTGTAGTCTCACGTCTTACGCGAACCGAATTGGCTCCGACTGAATGAGGTGAAAAAGCACAAAAGATAGTGTCCCTGACCCTTGAGCCAATGGTTACAGGACCTATTTTTCTTACCTCATATGTGACTTAAGTAGACGATTGTTACATCCACAGACCAGTTCCTTTCAATTCAATCTAGCCTGATTTTACTGGAGGCAATTTTTGCAGCTATTTTCGACGTGTTGTATGTATTGGTATTGTCCACATTTGTTGAGATTCGTAGATAATGAAGGCAACTTTTTCAATTTCTGAAGTTTTTTTTTAAGTTGACTCTTTTTCAGTTATACTTCAAAATAAAATTAAAAACTTTGAATAACTGTTTGGATTTTTGTAATTTACCGAATGATTTCTTGTAGTTTTTTGTTGTTTTTTCTTTATTTATTCAAGTTCGAATGAATCGAGTTTGAAGCTTTTATTCGAAATCCAAAACTCTATCTATTTATTATGTTTTTGGTTTGTTTGATATTATTCAAATTCGTCAATTTTTTTTGTGATTGGAAAATGTTGTAATAAAACATTGAAAGGTCACATATTTACCTTTTTTAGTTTGTTTTCTGTTAAATCGTGTTTGCTTTTGTTTCCAAATCAACTTTTCTGAAAAAAAACCTTAATGAATTATTATTTTTTGTTAAACTCGAAATTAAAGGCTTTTTTTTTCAGTTGTTTTATCGCAATCAACAGGATACACTGATTGATACAAAGGGACGACACAGGGAAAAGAAACAACAAGAGGAAAACGCATCTGAACAAAAACACACTTTAAGCAGAGACAAGGGAACGACAAATATATTCATTCAGACAAGAGAGAATCAATCAACAGGCTCAATAACTACTTCACCATTTTTTGTTTTGAAAAAAACTTCGTTTTTTTTTCTACAAAATTCAAAGTTATTTGTTTTTAGGGTGTTTATTTAGATTATAATGGAAAATGCAAACAGGAAAACGCGAAATTTAGTTTATTTTGTTTTCGTTTTTTTTCTAAGTGTTTTTTGCAATGTCAAAACGCCGAAAAAACGTTCTTTGGAAAAGGAAATTTTCGAAATTTAGAAAAAAATAATTACGAGAGAGGCAAGATTCGGTTTACTGAAAAACACAAAGTCGCGGTAGCGTCGTTTCAAATCATTTTTTTTAAAAATCAAATGGGCTCAGAATGCTTGGGTTTTTTAAAAATATTAGAGGTTTTCTTTTAAAAGGAAGCTTCGGATTACTCTCAAACTTGGTCTCCACGAAACTTTTTTCAATTAACTCGGGGTTACAAAATCATTATCAGAAAACAAGCAAAAATATATTGGTCAAATAGAACATTTTTTTTTCTTTCATGAAGTTGTATATGTTTTGTCAGATCATTTTTCCTCTTTTTTTTGATGATGTCCTTGTTAAAAACTATATCTCAATTTTTTGCTTTTGCTGTGTCGTCTGTTGTTGAATTCGTTGACATTCAGCACTTCAAGTTATTTTTCAAATAGTAAGAACCGTACAGTCGATTGTGTAGTTTCGTCTTCACGGTATACTGTCAAAGTCAAAGGAACAATCTGGTGTACCAGTCTGAGGAAAATATACCGGGAAAGATCAGATACAATAAAGGGAGTGTTTTTTTTTGAAAAAACAGTGAAAAAAGAACATTTTTTTGCTCAAGTTAGTCGGCTGTCGATAGGATGATAGTGATCGCTATTCAGCATTCGCCAAAGCGTGTAATGACAATCTCTCGTATAGACAACTTTCAATACAGAGTTTCCCTTGGTATGTTACAAATCACAGTGATTTTCAGAATCAATTTTGACCTAGTTCAAGATTTTTCAAAGTGCGCGAAAAATGCTTCGGCAACAACGTGAAAAATCATAACTGTGGTAAAAAATAAAAAGCAAATTAAAAAATATGCGTTGCTAACAAATAGATATGACAAAAACATTACGAATGCTCGAAGTTTGATTGACAAGAAACATTTAACTTCGTTTCTAATTGAAATCAAAAGCGTTTTTTAGGACATTTTTGTTGTAAGAAACAAGGCAAATCTTTTTTTCTGCCTGGACCTAGATAGACAAACTTTTTTTTATAAAAAAAACCAAACTGATCGAAATCATAGCAAGCTCTAACAAAAACTTAAGAAAGGGCTATATGTGTATTAATATCATCTATGGAACAAAATGCTTCAAGACTGTGATCATCTCAAACTAACTGTTTCGTTACTACGGTTTACAGACTGCTTGTTGTAAAACAAGGTTTTTGAAAATGTTTACGACATAAGGATTCTTAGCTTGAAAACAAAAGATACTGAAACAAAACCATACGTTTGTGGCAAATTTAGCAAATACCCATAGCAAAATTTCTAAGAAGCCATGTTCGAGAATTCGCTGAATCACTTAAAATTGAAGTGATTCTCAAAAAAATTGCTGTGTGTCTATTATCTATAGTTAGGTTAAAATAAGACTGCAATTCTCTTTGTTTCCTGTTTCTTAGGGCCCCTATCTAATTCTGTTTCTTATTCACCTATTTCTAAGTTTATTTTCAGCGTGGGTAAGAATTATCTAACTACTGGGACCAAAACATCCAATGACGTCCCCTTCGATTGCCCATCTACCAGTTCGACGCTCGAATGTATTATGGTCCGTCCATGCAGCCCATGGGAAGTGGTTTGTTTCGTTCTTGATGTAATTCATACTCTAGCGACCCACATCTTGAATCAAAAGGGTGGTTCTTCTGGATCATTTTTCAACTCGTTGAACCATTTCAAAATTCGAAAGTTCGCGAGGTCCTGATCATATGAAGTTTGTAGCTCGTCGTCAAAATCTGTTACTAATTGGTCCTTAATCAGCTCATTGCATGGTTAATTTTGAGGTCCTTTTCATAGGATGCTGACATTTCTTCCAGACGTTCCAGGGCTTCAGCTATCTTTTTCAGATCCATCCTATAGTCCACAACTCATCCCTACAAGGATTGCGATTCCTAAGGTGTCTCCTTTTCCGGCTGGTTTTGGGGTCCCCATCCCTAACTCAGTATTTTTCGGAACTTCATCGTGTTCTGGATCATTTCAGTGATCCTCCGTTTGAGAGATGTGGATGACTTTATTCAAATTATAATTCAAGTATTTTTTCAATCGAAAAGTTGTACCCGTACTTGTATGCTAACAAGGGTTTTACTCAAGGAAACTGACTTATTTATTGAAAAAACTCCAATTTTGGAATTTCATAGAACAAAAATTCTGCCCATAAAACAATGAATTTCACGAACAATGTTTGATTGGTGCGTTTAGGATAGAATTAACCCAATAAGAGCATTTTGCTACTCGATAGTGGAGTTTGTCTTCCTTCCTTTTAACAAAGGAAATGAACTGAACTTAAGAAATTGAATTGAAGCCGTGAAAAACCAAAAATGAGCTCGAACAAAATTTTAGACATCCTCCTAAAAACAAACAAAAAATCACCAGGACATATACAAGAGTACTAACTACGTTCATTACTCTCAGAAAAAAAATCTGGAAAAATTAAATTAAAATTCAACATTCATCTTAAATTTTGTTTTTCATCATTAAAGTTGTTTTCAATTGCTATGGGCGCCATGTTTTATTATCTTTAAGTAAAAAAATTATTGACAATGTTCATTGAGCTGAAGCAGCAATTTTCTCAAACTTTCGAATATCGAAGTTTAATTTCTTGTGCATTTCTTTCAAAAATTTCAAATTTTCATTCAAGATTGTGGTACAGCACTTACTGCAGTAGCCATTGTGATATTGCTGCACACTGACCTTGGGACTCATATTGTTTTTTGTAATTATGCTGTTATATTAATATTAACTTAGTATCAAGGTCGCTCAAACGTTGTTATGAGCTGGTTCGCGGAACCGAGAAAACAGAAAAGACAACTTAACTTCAAAGATTAAATGAACGCTTTGAACTAAACATTTGTTTTAAAATTGAGTTACACAATTGTGTCCCCTATCACATGGCGCAGCCAGCAGGATTCAAGGCACAGGATAATCGAACGGACATGGGTATCCCAGTGTTCTGGACGTCAGCTAGTTCAGACCCACCGTGGAAATTTAAAGTTTTGTTGGATCAATTTATGCTAGCAGTGACGGTAAAAGAAAATGTGAATCTGAGACAATACTTGAAGACCTAAAGAAGTGGTTGATGAACCGATGCCTCGTCCAGAAACTCCGGGAGAGGCCGAAAGCGCACAGGCAGTAACGGACCGAGAAGCAAGGGATAGACTACGACGAGATAAAGTAATACTTGAGAACCAAGAAAGAAGGGAACGCGGACCTAAGGTTGGACATAACGTATTCTATAATGAAGTTCAAAAACGCCTTATGTCTCGTCTATTATTGGCACTTGGTACGTAGGGGAAAAAAATTGTACAGAAAAACCCACATCCGGAAGTTTCAAAACTAGAATTTAGAGAAATGGTGGCACAGGCCAGAGCATCAGTCGAAAAGACACGAAATATTACGTGCGAACGATATAGACTGTTCACCAGAGCTCAGGAGACAGGGGAGACGTTGGAATCGTTTCACGCGGCATTAACTGCACAAGCAGCTACGGCCGAACTGGGCGGTCTAGAGGAGGAATTGGTTCGACACTTGTTCATATCTAGAATGAAAAAAAAAACAGTTTTACAAGATACTTTGACATTTGAAACTTTAACGCCAGGCGAAGTACTCAAACGAGCTATAAAATTTGAGCAGAGTTAACAAACCGATCAAGCGTTTCAGAAATCAGGGAACGGAAGCACAGGAGTGGGCCAATTGCGGGAGACAGATTAAAATAAAACAAGAACCTATAATGGCAGTTGGTAACAAAAACTCAAGATATCGAAGACAGAACAAAAACCAATCTCAGAAAAGATGGAATGACAATAAAAGTACGAATCCTCGTTCCGAATAGAAACCTTGTACGATGTGGAAAATCATTCGGACCTGGTCTTTTGAAAAACTGTCCAGCAATGAGGAAAGCTTGTAAAAATTGCAGTAAACCGAATCTTTTTGCAAAGATGTGTCGCTCAAATCAAGTGAATGAGATCGGGGAAGACAAACCTAGCTCAGAGAAAGAATGTAACTTAATTCAAAGTTTTAATTCATATGATGAGTTTGAGATAATGATGGTAGAACCAAGAGCGGAGAGACCATTAAAGAAGGGAGTAGGACAAATGAAATCAAAAATAAACGAAGAAAAGAGTAGTACTACTCAAGTTATCAAACGAAGCGATATCCGGCGAGACCCAAGATCGCATCAAAAAAAAAAGCATTGAAAGCGCTAGTTCGACTCAAGAACCTAATAATCAATTCGACGATTGATACAGGAAGCCCAGTATCGTTTCTAAATTGGACAACCGCGAAACAATTATTGGATGGATCGTCCGAAATTGAATTCATTCCAGCCGAAAAACTGAATTTGACTATGCAGTTTATGGATTACAATAAACATCCAATTCAGAGTTTAGGAGCATTACGTGCGAATATTCGTTCGGCGGGCTGGGAAGTTTCGAATCCATCATTGTTGGTTACAGAAAGACGAGCAAGACGTATTCTGGGTCTAGATTTACAGGGGAAATTGGGGATCCATACATCACAGAAATCAGCTACTACTAATAGATCCAGGTTTGACGTGCTACTGTGCGAGCAGTCGGAAGGTATGAAACAAGAATTTTATTAAAAATCTCTATCACTATTTGACCGTCAGGGAGAGTCAAAAATCATGTAGTCAACACGAAATTTAAATACCCGTTATGTCCGATTCAGGAAAACGGTAGAAGAATACCTATTCATATTCAAGGGAAAGTGAAAGACGAACTTGATAACTTGTTGTCAGAAGGTCGTTTAACAAAATTAGACAAATGCCCAAGTGACTGTTTTAATGCTCCAATTGTAATAACAGTAAAAAAAGACGACTCTATCAAGCTGGCAGTAGATGCAAAACCGATAAATAGACAATTATACAAGAATAAATATCAAATGCACAATGTTGATGAATTACTAGATGGGGTGAGTCAGATAGTAATGGCTAAAACACAAGGTACACTTTACTTCGCGGTACTTGATTTGAAGTATGCGCAGAGTCAGCTTCGATCGACTGCTGAAACAGCTAAAAAATGTAACTTTAACATAGTTGGCGGTCAAGCTACGGGAACTTACCGATTTCTGAAAGGGTTCTATGGACTGGCAGATATGCCCGCAGAATTCCAAAAAGCAATGGATCGCACCTTAAACCATGCTAAAAACACATTTTGCTTTCTGGATGACATACTGATTGCCTCTAAGGGAGAGAAAACAGAACACGAAAAATTGGTACCAAATGTACTGAAAAAATTCGACGATGAAAGTTTGGCATTAAAATTACTAAAATGTGAGTTTTTTGAGTCGGAATTCAATTATTTAGGTCATAAACTTACACCGAGTGGGATAACACCTGAATTTACAAAGACGGAAGCAATTCTGAAACTACAACACCCAAAGTCGCTTAAACAGTTAAGATCGTTTATGGGTAGTATCAACCACTTATCTAAATTCATTCCTAACGCAGCAAGTCTAACTGATCAACTTTGACCATTGCTCAGAGAAAAGAATGTGAAGAAGAAAATGAAGAATGTAAAATTGCCAGTTAAAAATTCGAGTGGGGGGAGAAACACTCCCTAATATTCGAAGAGATTAAAAAGGCGGTGGCAAGGATCGCACAAACTAATTACTACGATCCTCTCAAAGAGACTCGGGTAAAATGCGATGCGAGCCATAGCGGACTCGGAGCAACTTTAGAACAATCGATTAATGGGGACGACTGGGTAACAAGTGCATTTGCATCACGTTATCTCAATGCTCAAGAAAACAAGTATTCAACAAATGAGCTGGAACTTCTTGCAGTCGTTTGGTCAGTTGATCGATTCAAACATTATTTATTAGGAAAAGAATTTACCCTAGCTACAGACCATAAGGCTCTTACATCAGCACTAGGGGAACACAAATCTAATAAAACGTATCAATCTAGACTCACAAGATGGGTAGACCGTTTACTACCTTATCAATTTAAAGTGGTTCATATACCAGGGAAAGATATGGAGATTGTAGATTATTTCTCCAGAGACCCGATTGGGGGGGGGGGGACCGTGGCCTGAGTCAGAATTGGACCCGATTGGGGGTGGGGGGGAACCGTGGCCTGAGTCAGAATTGGACGAACATTTTGTGGTCGCATCGATTGATCAATTTCATGAAGCGCTTGACTGTCTAAACAGTCGGCTAGTTGATACAAATACTTTCATTAATGATGAAATTATTCTAGAACAATCTCAAGAAAGAAGCGCAATGAATGAAACACTGAACACGTCATCCCACGTTTGCTATAGCAACCGTCCTGTTCAAAAACGAACAAAGCTCTACCGGAACGAGAACGGTCAAAGATAACGACTCTCAAATTGCGACCAAAACACTTTGAGCAAGATATCTAGTTGTATACAGTCGGTTGATATTAAAAGCAACGAAAAAGAGAAATATTGAAGTGACACTGGAAAAAAATGTACGAAAGAAGAAATGGAGAAAAAATCGAAGACAGTAAAACTTGCGAATGGGGAAAGTAGACGAACTCAATTGCTGGAACAAATAACAAACAACATTTCAGAGAACGAGAACAATACAGAGGGGAGGAACAGGAGATGAAAGTGAGTTCAGACTCTGACGTACCGCAAGTTGAGTGGAGCGTGACAACGAAAAAACGAAAGGACAGAAATCAACCAACATCGTCAGGGGAGGAACCAAAGAAATTAATGCGATTTTGGGATCTAGTACGATCCGAAAGAACTGACAGAGTCAAACCGGAAAATATGTTACAATTAGAAGTGTCGACGGAGTTGATCATTCCCCAAAGGGATTCTACGAGTGTGAACGATTCAAAAATCATCGAAATAGACCTTACAGCGGATACGACCTCAGAAAGGAGCCTAGTTGCTGGAAGTGAGAGAAAATCAAGACAGCAAGAATTCAGATAAGCAGAAAATCGAGAAAAAAAAATATTTAGCTCAATCTTTCGAAACTGTTCGATAGAAATCTTTCAGCAGAACTGACCACGGAGGATACGTGGATGGACAGGTTGCGGAGGGTCATAGAGCGAAACGACCGGCACAGTTTCGAGCTAATGGGGGTTACACGAATTCTTCATGGCATCAGAGGACAGTAGTGGACGATTGCATCGTAGTAGACGGAAGACTGGCGGTGCCAGGACAATTGCGTCCCGCAGTTTTAAAGAGAATACACCGCGGCCACCCAGGACAGGAGGCGATGCTAGATGTGTCCAGATACCTGTGGTGGCCACATATGCACAAAGACATTATGAACATGGCGGAGGAATGTAGAACTTGTACTCGCTACGGTAAGAATGCTAAATATATTATACCAAATAACGCTCTCGCAGCCGTGTCAAGAACTTCAATTAGACTAGGCGGGACCGCTAGAGGATACTAAAGGCAAGAAAACCTACCTACTAATAGCCATAGATAGATTTTCGAAGTTCCCGTCGGTAAATCATCAGTGAAATTTCTTCGAACATATATTGATACACATGGGATCAGAGAATCCATTAGAACTGATCAATTCTCGAGCTTCAAAGGCAAAACGATGAAGAAATTTTGTACGGAAAATAACATTGAACAAAAATTCTGTCCCGTAGGGGACCACAGAGGGTGTGGCCTAGTTGAACGAACAATTCAAACGATTGGACGAGATTGTTTCGTCAATAAAACTTGCACTGAGCACAATAGTTCGAGATCTTAGTTGGAGCAAACAAAAAACGATTCAATGTTTGCCAATCGAAGCGCATTTCGGACGACTCCCGAAAACTGAAATTAAAATTCTAAGGGATTCGTTTATTAAAAATTCTGATCGAAGTGGAATCGGCGAGAGATAGAGCCCGGGCGACAGCGCTGAAAACGCTATTAGAAGCTAATGCAAGGTGGAATGAGACAAGACGGGACACCTCCGCCAATGACCTGAGAAGAGTGGTCGACGAAGTCAGTACAATCAATCCGGAATTACGAAAGGAGCTTTGGTATTCGTGGTAATATGGTTTCATTGAAGATAAACCCCAGGAGGCAGAACTCGAACTATCAGGGTCTCCAAATCTGTTGAGAACAGGAAGAGTGAGAAAGCACTTACAAACCCATTAAAAGGCAAAGGACAGTCAGAGCCGCCGCACACAGTGAAAACGGCTGCTGGTGCAGTATTAGAAAAACGATATCGCGAAAGCAAAAATTGACATAGCGAGCAAAAAGAAAAAAATTAGGAGAAAGGAAATACAAGTAGAAGGCCACACAGCGGAGAGCCTAAAACTAAATCCAGGTAGAAGGTAAATGACAAACAACCAGTAAATAGTGACTTAGACGCATTACCTGATTCACCAGAAAAATCGACGAAAGCCGCAACGCTATTCCAAGATAGCGATTTCAAAATTCAGCATCACTTCGAAGGATACGGAGGTGAACGGGGGTCTCAATCTTTCAATAAAAAGGGCAAAACCAAACAATGCGGGACCAGTAATAGAAAATTCGACAAGTGTGGTACCCAAAGGAACCAAACAAAGTAACAAGAAACAAACGTGTCAGGAGGCAAGAAGGCAAAAACCTGCAGCAACAGCTCTCGAGACAAATCAACCCAACACAAAAGATAAAGGATTATCGTCATCCACTGCAGAGGCAGTCATTCCCAGCACGTCTACACTAAAGAAAACAAATGATGATAGCAAAGACATTACAAGGGACACACCAGCAGAAAAGATTTTAGAAAGGTTTCAGAGCCGAGATTTAACTTCAAACGAATGGAACAAATTAGCGGACCAAGTATTAACGAGAGGAGTTCAGAAAGCAGCGGAAGACATTTTGAAATCTACAGATAGAGAGGGTGATTGCAACATCAACGCTCCCCAGGATTTTCAGATGAGTCCGGTGACAGCGACGCTACAGTGCGACGAAGTGAACGGACCACCAAGAATAAGGTACCAAGCAGGTATGGGAATCCTTATAAGCATTCAGTCAAGTTGGTCAGCTCTAACCAGGGTTTGATAGATACAACAAAGCAGCTCTCGAGGCTTATCGAATAAAACTGGCAAATTTTCGATCAGACGTGAACAAACCGGAAGAGACAAACTTGGGCCTACATGAGAAACATTTGTTAAGACGAAAGTTCGGCAGTGAAGCATTGGACATTTCGAAAAGCTGGAATGCATTGTGGCGTGTTCCTCTGATTGTAGAAGATGATATTCCTGACAAATAAGAGAAATGCTAGTAAAGACAGCCTGAAACAAATTTGCTCTACAAAACTCAGTAAAACTTAGTATAAAACTCATATTTAATTATTAAATTTTGTAAGTGTAGTATAGAAAATTTGTTTAACCCAGGGGGAGTGTGGTACAGCACTTAGTGCAAGTGCAGTAGCCATTGTGATATTGCTGCACACTGACCTTGGGACTCATATTGTTATTTGTAATTATGCTGTTATATTGTTATTAACTTAGTATCAAGGTCACTTGTTCTACCTAAAAAACAAAACACACCTTATTAATAAGAGAAAAATCGCTTCTTTCATTGACACCTAACAAGAAAACTTGAGCGCAGTTTGAATCGTTTTCATTTATGAACACCAAGCAATTGGTGATTATTTATTGACAAGGGCTGCAATGAAAGTGTTTTGAAATTTTCACTATACAAAAGGGTCAAGGGTTTTCCTTTCGGGTCAGCTAAAATCTGAAGTTCATAAGTGATTAGGAGAAATGACTGCAAGATTTAACAAAACTTTATTCATGAAAGATTGAATTGAAGTCGTATCAAACTAGCGTTCAAATGGAAACGATATTTATATTTATTTTCAAGTTAGCATCTGGAACAAAATAGAAGCCGAAAGATAAAAAAAGAAAGTATTTTACAAAGCAAGCACTTCAGTTATAAATTCAAACAAGAAATCAAAAATCCATGTTTATGATTTGAAATTGAAATTCAATGTAGATCTCCACCGACCAGATGATAACCCGTCAGTGTCTGAGAAAGTGAAAACTACCTGGAGGGAATAGTGAAATTACGACTGTTTGAACATCCACTTATTTTAATTCAATTTAGCAATTCAATGCATCAACACAACCTGCGATTTAGTATTACAATTCATTATAATCCTTTAGTTGTCAATTATAGAATTTGCTATTAAATTATCACATTATGCAGCATTTAACTTTCTCATAATTTTTTAAATTATATGTTCGTCCGCCATAATACAAACTTTTGTTAATTTTTGTTTCATATTTAATTTCTCGTCGCGTGATTATATTTATTGCCGTGAAAACAAACCATCGTGATATTGTGATACATTTATACATTTTTGTTGCATGTATTTGACAACTAAAACAAAGTTGGAGCATCAATGATCTAAATTTAACTCAAATCGGGACATTATAAATCTGCTTAAGGCATGAAATTTGAACTTGCTTTAATATATGGCTGGTGAAATCCATTACTAGTTAAGTTGCATATGCAGTCAATGAGATAAACACATAAAACTGAGCACATTATTACATACACTTCCAAACTGATGTCAAATAAAAGGGATCCGCTAGATTCTTTGAAATATGTATGGCAACCTATTAAAGTGTGTTTGCCGTGTGTAAATTTTGGGCATCAAAATCAGGATTTCACTATATAGCTCAGAATATAACTAACAAACGAAAGAAATAGGTTTATAAATACTGTGTTATAGTTTGGGTTATAACAAATGTGATCTATTGATTTTAGGGCAAACTTTATTTAAGAACAATCAGAACAACAATAAACTCAAAATGAACTTGAAAGAGGTTCTTCCACTTGTTTTGAAAAAAAAAAATAGCTCCTATTTACCACAGTAAACTTCGACAACTTATTTGTAATTTTTCTTAAAAGCCCAGCGCGTTATTCGTGAATGAATTTGATGAGAACGTTGTCATAATGGTGAATGTTTCGAAGCATAGTTTTCAAGGAACACTTTTTTGAATAGTAAGCACCCAAGCAGACGAAACAATTGATTGAATAAAAACATCTTGAAGCATTTAAAGCGTGGATGACAAAGAGCAATAATTCATGTCAATCAATTCATCAAATTAAGTTCAACATTTCAAAAATATTTCAGGTCACAGTGTAACAAAATTCATAAAAATTCAGCGCAATATATTTATAATTCA
This sequence comes from Symsagittifera roscoffensis, assembly GCF_963678635.1. Lineage (NCBI taxonomy): Eukaryota > Metazoa > Xenacoelomorpha > Acoela > Convolutidae > Symsagittifera > Symsagittifera roscoffensis. The sequence goes on from NC_087069.1 coordinate 24,113,823, forward strand.
TTCTGCTTACACATGACAATATTTTGATCAAAATTAACAATTTTCGAATTTTTTTTTCTGTTTTTGAAGGTTCGCAATCAAATTTCATACTCGTAGCATGAATGAGGACTGATGTTTCGTAACACGTTAGTTCATCGGAAAATGATTTGAAAATATTTATCGCCAAATTGATCTTCAAATGCACATAGATCATAATAATTTCAGGGAATTGTTGTTTCGAAATGTTTTGTCAGTCGATTTTTGGTATTATTTGAATCAACATTTCTATTATTTGTTATGAAAGGAAGTGATAAGAACATCCTTTAAATTGTTTTTCTTGATAATGATGTTGTCATTGCTCGCTCCAGGAGGTTCGGAGAGAAGATGTTGCTCTTTCCTATCCTGTTTCATGTTTCGTTATCAGCTGTCAAATTGTGCCTTTATTTTATCGGTCATTTGGGGATAACATTGCGACATTTGAGACGGCTAGGGAAGAAGTTGCTCGTTGTTGTTGTTTTGATTTTGTTGCCTTTGTTTTGTCTGTTTTTATCAGCTTTATTTTTAATTTTAACTGTAGGCACAATTATGGACTACTAGGCTGCACTAGTGAAATCAATTGGTTTCCTCGTCATCTCCTGGTCATCATCCACGTACTCCTCATCTTGGATATCATCTTGTCTGATCAAATTCGGATCCCTCTTGGTGAAGAAGCCTCTTCTGTAAAGCACGACTATGACGATGGAGACTACGGCAATTGATACCAGCAGCGTCACTATCACTATCCACCAGGGGAACGGAGCCCCGGCTGAGATCACCTCGGTCGTCAACGTCTCCCCACCTAAGATTTAACCAAAGTGAAAAGATCATTAGTGGAGTGTAATTCAGCTGAAAACATCATATCTTCGTATAAACGTCTTTCTTTCGGATGTGAACAAAACCAACCTAATTTACCTTTTCTTTATGTCATATACCTTGACCAAAACTGGATTTAGGGTGGAGGGATGCGCCCCCTGGGCAACCCAACTTCGTAAGGCGCCAATATACTTTGGAAAGTTACTAAGTTATTCTGGTTCAACGATCGATAGAAGAATGTAGACAAGATATAGATAGTTGTAAAAAGATATCAACAAATTAACAGTAACAAATTCCATATACCGTCGTCTGATGCATCGCTGCTTAACCCTCTGGCTGAAAAAAAAACGCTCTCACATAGCTCCAAGCTCGAAACTTTTCGCAAAACTTATCAAAAACAAAATCATGTAGGTTTTGAGTAGTTTTAACAGCTAAATAAGCGCATACAACAATGCTTACCTGTCTTATTGGCTTTTTGTTCCGACTTTCGATACGAGAGTAACGGAATATTTGTGCTCGGGGTAGGTTTTTTTTTCTTCAGACAAATTTCGACTTTTTAACTAGCCATTTTTGACGGAATTTTTTTAATATCATTCGAAAGCTATTGTTGTCTTGAGCCTAAATTTGAAAATATATTTCACCTGTGATCATTTTTCGTAAAGTTATGAGGGTTTAAAGATTGACATTTTGACCAATTTGGGACAATTAACGCGCGATATAATTCGCGCTATTAACGCGTAAGCGGAGATTTTATTCGTCTTAGAAATCATTCCAAATTGGTTGAAAGAAGCTTATTTGCCATAATTGATTTGTTACAAGGAGCGAAATCTATTGTTTCGTACTTTAAATGGTGTGTGGGGGATGATTTTCATAGAAACATTTTCAAATTTTAGAAATTTTTTTTCTTCATTTTATTTCATTTCAATTAATTTTTTTTTTTTTTATTTTGTTTATGTTATTACTGCTCTATAAACTTTAAAAGGCAGCCGTACTATCTGGGCTTCGCCCTGATACGAGCAGTCTTGTTTATCTATAAAATGAGACTGGTCTACAAACCGGTTAAACTCGAGTTTCCCGAAGTATCGATTTAATCACGAGTGAACGGGATTTAATATAATATATCATTCGACACCAATTGTTGTTTTTTTGACAAATTGATGCAATAAAACACAAATTGTCAATTTTTCATACTGCCACTTAATGCAGTTATTTACGCTAGAAACTTTTGCTTTTCTAAACGGTCTGATTTGTCATTTTTAACCAGTTGTTGCTTTTCGATCGATTGTCGCTTTCGGACAATTGTCGCCACACCACAACTTGACTGGCAGATGAACTGACCTGAGGGATTTTCGGGTTTCTTGTAGAGATTGGTCTGGTAGTCTGGCTCTCCTACCACCTGGTAGTCAGTTTTGAACCACAAATCACTCTGTCTGTTAACAAGAGAAGTCCACGCCTTCTCGTCAACATACGTCACCTAGAAATGTAGGAAACATGAATCTTGTTAGCAAAAAAAAAACAGTTACTATGAAACGAAAAAATGACCAAATAAAAATGAACATAACAGAAACGTATTAAAGTTCGTTTATAATCAACATTACTCCCCCCCCCCCCCCCCCCTCCAAAAAAAAAAAAAAAATCCCGCACACGGACTCTTTTGGCGCAGATTGGTGGAACCACCCTTGACTAATTGAAAAGTGTCTGTGACGCCATATTGTATTTAAAATAGTCAATCTTAATATTTATCTTTGCATAGCAAATAAAATTTGAAAATATTCGTAGTATTTTAAGATTTTAGAGCCTTTGGAACACCAGGAAAAAAAAACTAAAAAAAGGAGAAAAAGGATATCTATGAATCAAAAACCAAAAACACACAATAGTAAATACCCCTTGAAACTCAATGATAAGCATTGTGTGATTACTTTGATTCCGATGGTGGTCTTCGCCTTGCTGCCCAGTTCCTTCACAGTGCATTTCACAATCTGGCACTTTGAGCTGGAACACTTATTGTCACTGTCAACTAACTTGTCCGTTGTGCACTCGTCGCGCTAAAACAAGACATACTCAATAAATGGATGCAAGTTAACATTCTCCAGCCGATCCTGTACGGGACGTGTCAAAGATTCTTAGAAGCAAAAACCAAACAAACGGTATCAAAAATTTGCACAATTTAACGTCTGAAACTTAAAAAAAAAACAGAGCTTCGAAAATACAATAAAAAAGTTTCTTTTAAATTTTTAACGAGTTCCATTTTTTTTCAAATAGACAAGAAACAGATGGAAAAGAACCAATGAACGCATGAAAAAGAAAAAAAACCGAGAAAAAAAGCTCTTTGAATTTCTAGAACAATTTATGATTGCCGCTTTTTTGATAATATGAACCCAACCAGAGAAAACTGGATCGAATAGTAAAGTTTTTATTCCTCTGGAATTCTAAAAATTGAATTCCATTTTCGAAACTAGAAAACGTTCACGTTTTTTCGCGCCATTTCCATGTTCGTCTTTGGAATGATATTCAATTGAACTCAAAAATGGCATGTATACCTGATTGCGTTCATAAAGGCATCATTAGGCATGAATGCACATCTGTAGTTATTAGAGCATTTTAAGACTTTTTCCAAAAAAAAACACCAAGACCTTTGTAAGAGTCTTCAATGCGTTCATTACTCTTAAATAACTAAATCCAAAGGTAAAAAGCTTATTATGATTCGGTATCTGAAAAAAAAAAACTCATTTTCATAACTGAAAATCGATTGCGTTCCTTGTGACCTTTTCACTTTTGCTGTTCGATAGTGGAGTTCGCCGCCTTCTTTCTAAAACAAAGCCAAAGGAAGTGTATAAACAGAGGTGAATCGGAGCTTCCACCACTAGCGATACCACACAGGTATACATAGCATTGCAAGCTACCAGACAGAAAATGAGACAAAAGCCACTAAAAAAATAGAACATTTCTCAAAAAATATAACTACAAAATTTTCAGAAATTTGTCTGGAATGATGTTCAATTTGACAAAAAACAGCCAAAAAACACAATAAATGGCGTTTAATAAAAATTCAGACACAAAAATTGATCGGCAACTGAGCCGCCAAAAGTTGTTAAGATTCCCGCTGAGCAAAACAGTTTTCAATTGAAAAACTTTTGAAAGTTCCAAAAATCTATTTTTCCTTCAAAAGAACGCTTAACTAGGTCACTAACTCGATAAAACATAAGCAAAAACAATTGAAATCAAACAAACAGCCAAAAAAACATAGCCAATCGAAGATTGGAACAGAGTAATGAACGCAAGTAAACATAAAAAAAAACACTGACATTCTTGAAAAAATCTCAACTTTCGAATTTCAAAAAAACAGATGCTTGTTACGCTCCTTGAATTTCTAGAACAACTTATGATTGCAGCTTTTTTGATAACATGAACCCACCTAGAGAAAACTGGAGCAATAGGTAAAGTTTTTATTTCGCTGGAAATCTAAAAGCTAAATTCCACTTTCGAAACTAGAAATCACTTTCAGCCGATGAATTTCAATTGATCTCAAAATGTGCATATATACCCAAGTGCATTCATAAATGCATCTATACGTATGAAGGCACATTTGTAGTTATTAGAGACTTTTAAGACTTTTCCTAAAAAAACCAAATAAGCAAGACCTATAACAGAGTCTTCACTACGTTCATTACTCTTAAAAATTACATCGACCAATCAGACTACTTCCATTGATCTAAAAAAAATAAAAACTATTTAAGATGTGATAAATCACTTCGATCTTAGACCCTCGAAAGATTTTTCCTCAGCTTATTCAATTAAAAATTGACTTTTCTAATTAGTGCACCTCGAACTTTGGAACAGAAAATTGCCATCACCAAATCGTTTTATTTACAGCTTTGAAAAGGCAAATTGGTGTCAAAAGTGGCCATTTGCTCTTGAGGCATCTCATAGTTATGCAATTTGCCTTTTACGACTCACATGCCCATTTTCGCTTGTATTGCAAATTAAATTGATATGCCTAATTAATCTGTTTAACAAGGAACTTCTCACCTCTACTGTGACGTTGAAGTCTTGACTGTATGGCGTGTAAATGGTTACTTCGGTCTCGCCAATCATGGATGTTTTGGTGTTCTCCAAAGAAAATGTATACTGCAGACTATTTTTCTTTGCAAAGGGCGTCTTCTCCGCTACAACTCCCGATGTTTTATGCGACTGAAGCATTAAAAAAACTAAACATTGTGTCCTTCTATATATTTTCCAAATCTTATGGTTTTAAAAGACATTTTTATTTCTCTGACTTTCGAAGAAAGTATTAACTATTTGTGATTCAAATCATTCCACATTATATTGAGCCAACCTTTACTTGATTCTAATAATTCTTTACAAGACGCAAAATGAATCACTATGTACATGATATTGCGCGTGCAGACGGACTATTGCAATATATTACTAAAAACACTACCTAAATAAGTATTTTATTAAGGTTCTTTAACATTTAACCAGTGTGAAACTCACATTTAATTGGGCCTCGTATTGGATAACAATCTGGTCATTATCTTCTTCCACCCCTTCGCCCTCCTTCTCAATGTTGGCCCAAGTCAATCTGTAGTTCAGAGGCAGCACTGCCATCCCGCTCTCTCCTCCCGCCAGCCGATCCCCGCTCATCGCAATTGTGATTTTTGCAATTGTGAATTTTCTGTCCTGCACGAAGAAACAACTGATCACTTCTCCCTCTGAAACACAGCCAACAGACTGTTGAAAAAGGCAAGAGAACTCGGCAAACAAAAATATCACCAAGTATTAAAAAAAATAATTATTTTAAAATTAAGTATTTTAATTCCATTTATCATTAATTAGCAATTAGCTGAAATACGAACTAGTATGTGTTGAATTTTAAGATTTTTCCTGAAAATAAAGCATCGCGATCTATATAAGAGTCTTCACTACGTTCATCGATTCTTAAAAACTGTGTAAATAGGTTACTTTTTATTCCTAAAAACCTCTGAAGTTTGAGGTCATTCAGGTTTTTTTCCGCGCAGTCTGTACTTTTGCTATTGCAGCGTACTTTTGCTTCAATTTAGCAAATGAAGTTGAATTGAAACTAAAATGGAATCAAAAGTCAAACGAGGGAAAATCAAATTTACAGCTTAACGAAATTTTCAAGCTTTTTCCTACAAACATAGCCAACAGAAATTGAAAAAGAGTCAATAAACGCAAGGAAAAAGAAAAAAATAACCTAAAAGCTTTTTGAATTTCAAGACCCATCTGTTTGAACTTATCTGATAAAATTCAGTCAATTTGAGCAAACTGAATCAAAAGATGGAGTTTTTAATCCTCTGCAAAATTGAACATTTAAACCCATTTTCGAATTAAAATCCACATTTCAAGTGACCCTTACACTTTATCTGTTCGATAGTGGAGTTTGCCTTCCTTTTAACAAAGGAAAAGAACAAAACTTAAGAGAAATGTAAAATCAAACCGCCAAAAACCAAATTTGAGAATGAACAAACTTCAAGACTTTTTCCTGGAAAAAAAGCTACGTTTATGACTCTGCATCAGAGCAAGAATTGGCTTTCGATTTTGTATATGACTATGAAACAGCTTCACATTAAAAAACATGCAACCTACAAAAAAGAATATCCACTCCGTCAAAAACGTACAGTTGTGTTGCTTCATATTGATTTCGAGTAAGAATTAGTTGTTCCGTTGCTTTGATGTCAATAACTGTAGATATATATTTTGAAAATTGGTTAAAAAAACTCCACTTTGAATGAAAACTTAGACGCCCGAAAAACTCAAAACCCCAAAAACAATTTCCAATTAAAAATTAACTGAAAATTTGGTCGATTCAAAAGCATAAAAACATTGAATACAGAACTTTTTTTGAAAATCTACAATTTTAAAATTTTGCGCAGATTTTTGTCATGCATGGGCATAAGAATCGAGCATCAGCATCCAAATCAGCAGTGAATCTTGTTTGTGCGAAGAGTTCTATTTTGAACTCACGCTTTAACTAGGCCACCAAAAACGTGAAGTGAAACCGAATTAAAGGCTCAAGCAAATCATTTGACAGGAATCAGACTATAATCAAGTGATTCATAGTCAGTCTACAAGAAAAAACGAAAACGAGCTCAAGAAAAAAGAAAACGTAGCCAACAGACAGTTGGAAAAGAGTCAATGCACGCAAGTAAACGTAAAAAAAACTAACTTGTTTTTTGAAACTTCAATTTTCAATCTTTAAAGCAAAACTGATGGCATTTAAGCTTTTCGATTTATTAAAAAATTTCTGATTGACAGTTTTGATAAAAATTAACTAATTCTGAGAAAACTGGATTAAAAGGTTCAATTTTTTTTCCGTTGGGAAACCTGAAAAATTAATTCCATTTTCGGAACTTGATCACGTTTTTTGTGACCTTTACTGTTCAAGTGGAAACGGAAAAAATGTTGAGATGTATACCAGGAAACAAAGCCAATCGAAGCTTGGAAAAGACTAGTGAATGCAAGTAAACATATAAAAAACGCTGACTTTCTTGAAAAAAACTCAACTTTCGAATTTCAAAGACAAAAATAGATGCCATTTAAGCTCTGGTATCATGAATCGAACTAGAGAAAACTAGATCAATAAGTAAAGCTTTTATTCCGCTAGAAAGTTGAAAATTAAATTCCACTTTCGAAACTAGAAATCGTTCACTTTTCGCGCCATTTTTCACGTTCGTATTTTGAGAGTGCTTTTTACGTCACTTTCCAAAAAAACGGCCAGTAAAACAAACAACTTATTTTTTTCCGAGAACCACAGCTTTTATTGTGAAACACTTTTGGGCGTAGCCTCTTATACAGAAGAGATTCACACAACCTGTTGTTTCGATTGAACGCAAAAACTCAGATTAGAGAGGGTAGTTTTCGAAAGTCTTTTTTGTCCTCTCGAGGGTCCTAACTTTAGCGTTAGTAAATTGGTCTGAGTTGGTTGTGCAGGGGAGCATTCAACGTCAGGTTATCGATTGAACCCAAAACCTCAAATTTTATAGTGTAGTTTTCGAGAAACAACAATAAATTTCAAAAAACGGTGAAAATTCACAGACTGACTTTTCCGAGGGCCATAACGTTTACTATACAACAATTTGGTCGTAGCCAAATATGCAGGGAACTTTCCCACAAAACTTTCTTTGGATTGAACTAAATGTTTCAAATTTAGGCGGGTAGTTTACGAGAAAGGTCAAGAAGAATTTTAAAAAATGGTCAAAATCTCAAATATTTCTTCTTTCCGGGGCCTTAAATTTTGAGTAAAAAAATTGGGCTTGGTTGAATGCAGGGGAACTTCCCACAACCAGTTGTTTTGATTGAACATGAAAAACTCACCTTGTAATTGAATGTATAAAATTTTCTAAAAAAAGATTATAAGATCCTGCAAGTCAGCCGAAAAAGTTGGGACGAAATCCATGCAGCCGACTAACATTAATCCATGAAGCCGACAAAGTTTCCCATTAACAAACATTGCACACAGAATTTAAGCACATCAGCAGGCATGAGCATGCCATCAATTGCTTCAAATGATTTTAACCTGTTAACCTGAAAAAAGTCTACATTCCGATTTGATAGCGCTTGCTCATCACAAGCGCAGAGACTTTTTCAGAAAAGAAAAACGAAGAGAAAATCATCGCGACCTACATTCTGCACTACGTGCATCGACTCTTAATAACAGAACCATCAGGTTGTAAGAACTTACGCAAATCGGTTTGACAAGAAACCAGTGATTCCGGATCTGACTTCGCATAGGTAAAGCCAATCAACTTAGTTCCCAGAGTAATCCTCAGTTCCCCATTCACAAAATTCACTTCATTTTCACTTTTTAGTGTTATGACAGCCCTCATCTGATTTTTGGATGAACCCAAAATTACTTTCAAAGGGTTGCTTTGCTCCTCAGAGACCTTCATTGATACTTTTGCAGGCGGGGAGATTGAAATATCGATTGGTTTTGTTAAAAGAGGCGCCAAGACAGTTGGTCCTTTAACATCGCTGCCTTTCTCCACTATAATTTCATTGCCGCTTTTAACAGTGGTTTTCGCTTCCAGCTTCAGAGTGGCACCGTAAATCTCAGGCACCGTTCCAAACACGTAGAATGAAAGCGTCTTCTCGTTCGGTTGATTGGGGCCGAATTCGGCAGACAGAGAAGCACCATACACCTCAATTTTAGTCTCATCCGGAACTTTAGATATCTTCACGTCAATTGTGAAATCCTGCTCAAATTTCCACGGCGTTGGAACAGGTCGCCAATGGAAATAATCTACGTCACTTTTCAAAAAACCTTTATTTTCAACAACAATTTGGAGAATCTGGCAAAAATTAATGTCTTTATTGTTGTCCAATATTTCAGACGGACAACGCGCGTGATTTTTAGGAGTTTCGTATCGAAGACTGTTTGGAATTCCTTCCGGATGCAGAAGTCGAATAAAGGTGGATGAATAGAAGACATAGGCAGCTTGGTTGTCCTAAGCAAAACCAGCACTCGAACTTTCAACAGCCGCGTTAAATTACATCACGTAAATTGATATGCTGCCTCAATAAAATGAAATTTCTCCAAGCAAACATACACACCTTAGTCCAATAATTTCGGATAAAGTTGTGAATTTGTACGTTATAAACTTGTAAGTTAAAAGTGTTATCAGTTTAGTTAGGTTTTTATTTAAACGTACTCATTTATTGAAAGGGAAGACCAAATGTCTACATGAGAAGGGGCTGTGTATCAAACCAATTTGCAGTAGAAGTGCAATTAAACTTACCTTTCCTGGATCTCCCACAACGAAGTCTTTGAACTCATTCTCGTCCAAATCAACTGCATTTGAGCCCACGCTGAATCCGAACAGTTTTCCCTCAGTCTTTGTGAACTCCTGAAAGCTCAGAGAAATAAAACACGAATATATTGAAAAGAAAAACGAGCAAGAGCAAGTTAGAAGATATTTCACAAAAACTACAAGGCCTTCATGTCTTTTTTTAATTTTTCATGAAATTCCATCGCTTACAATACAAACATATATCCCAGGCTTCAGACACAAAAAAATGACTACCTGATATTTTTCAAAATTATGGTGTTTTTCAAGAGAATAATCAAGCCATCCATTCTCTAACCCTTTTAAAATTAATTTAAATACCAGATTTTTCTCTTCCAGTGACATCCAGAACATTCAAGGTATAAAACTCTTTTATCATTGCTTTGAGTAGCTAAGACTATTAGAACGACGCAATGAAAATTTCATTCTTAACATATTCGCTTAAATTTTTTTATTTGGCTATTTGTCTCGAAACTAATTTCCTGCTCCAATACAGGATATCAACACAGAGGCGAAGTTGCACTTCGCATACACAAGCAAAAATATGACCGATAACGCTACTGGAAAAAATGAATGAGTAAAACTTCGAGTCTACAAAGTGACGCAAGCCAATTCGACAATTATGAGTCTATATTATTATTAGTGACGTAAGCCAATTATGACGCATTAGCAGTACCAGTAAATTTTTTTAAAAAATAACCAACTAACATGCCTCAATTTATAGAGCGGACGCATTTTAACTTGTATACGAAAAAGTTCATTAGAAATATCCGACCCTGCCCAGGTTCGAACTCTCTTATTTTGTTGTGGGTCTCATTCGCTACAGATCCATGATACATTGAAGCTAAAGTGCTATTTGTAAAATAATCAGTAGCGTGCCGAGGGGGGGCGACCGTCCCCCTTAATTCTGGTTGCCAAATTTTTCCAAAGGGTCTCCCCTTTGGTATAATTTTAAGGAGATCCATAATTTTAAGGACATAATTTTAAAGACATCCATTTTTGGCCTCTATACGCCCAACCTCAAAAACTTTCTAACTTTGAGGGAAAGCGCGCGCCGAAAAAACACGATTTTTTGGTCAACCTTTTTCAAAAAAAGCCCAAAAACTCCTTGTTTGCCTGTTTTTTTTGAAAAATTTGCCTTGCGGGGCAGATAATTTTTGACAAAACAGGGGCCTTATAGTATTTTTGGGAGAGCTCGGAAAATAAAACGATCTAAAAAAAAATCATGAAAAACCGCCCCCTCCCCCTATAAAAATTTCTGCGCGCGCCACTGAATACAATAGTCTGTGTTAATACCCTTAGCATTGGCCGTACTTATTAGCTGATTAATGATCAAATTGAACACTTTCAAAATGAACACATTTTGTCGCAACATTTGCGCCGCAACAATATTTGAGACTTAGGTTGGAAAAAAAGATAATTCATACTATAGCACAAGCTTTACTTGTGAAAATAAACTTTTAAACAAGGTAAAAAGTAGCATATTCATAAGATACTCCAAGGTCACAGCATGGGCATTTCTTATGGTTATACTAATTGCTATCAAATTCAAAAGTCTATTTGTTATGCTGTAAAGGACCAGGTAATTGAGTTCCAGGAAAAATAGCCAAATAAAAAAAATTGAGTTACGATATTAAGAACGACTATTTTATTGCCTCATTCTATTTTATCTTAGCTACTAAAGAACTGATTAGAGTCTCATATTTTGAATAATCTGAACATGACACGAAGAGAAAACTCCGGTTTTTCAATGAAGTGAATTTTAAAAAATCAGAAGTCCAACCGCGAAGTTTTAATTTTGAGCGTGAAAAAATCAAAATTCAACCCGCAAAAACATCAAATTTGAGCGTGAACAGAATCATCAAGACAAAATTTTTCTTGGTAAAAAAGCAAAAACAATCATAACGATGTATTCAAGAGTCTTCACAGGATAACGATTATACAGAGGCGAAGCTGTGCTTCGCAAACACTTGCGAGAACACGACCAAAATTAGCACCAAACACAAAAAGACACAATTTTATTTGTAACAAATTGAAAGCATCAAGCCAAATTATGAAAAAATTGCGAGATACATTGAGTTGAAAAAAAATTTCTGAAATCGAGCTTTTTCATTGTACTGCTGTTTGAAATAAATAACTTTTTTCGGTTCATTTGATGAATAAAAAATGCATCAGCTTTGTTAACTTTTCACTAATCAAATGTCGAAGCACATGTATGATATTATACTGTTACCGCAGCCTGCCGATTCAAATGCGCCGCCAAAAGTAGCGCTTTTATTTGCGACTTAGGTAAGTGTAAACAAGTAGCATAATCATATAAGAGACTTGCTTTCTCAAGAGTGAAGAAAACTCCGTGATCACAGCATGGAGTTTTCTTATGGTTATACTAATTACTACCATATATAAAGTGTTCTTGATATCTTGTAATGGATTAGCTAATTGTGTTCCAAGAAAAATAGCGGAACATGATTTTATTAGAGCTACAACATGAATGGCGATTAAATTTTCAGTTATTCATTTGTATCTTAGCTACTAGCGGAGCAAAATTAACTAGTTGGCTTCAAATGGACACGAGGCCACAAAAATAGATCCGCGCATTGACTATTTCTGCCAATGACTTGTTTAAAATGGACAAAATCTCCACTTCATTTACATATTAAAACATAGCCAACGGATGGTTGCAGTAGAAAAATAAATGGACGGAAACATTTGACTTGTTTTTTTGAAAAAAAAACTTCGATGAAGGTAGAGAAAACTCTTATGTTGGTAATGATGGTTTTTCTTGTTCACGCTCAAATTTGATTTTTCGCGGTTTGACTTCTGATTTTGCTTCAAGTTCACATTTCTTTTTTTTTTCGTTCAAATCATGTGTAAAATTCACAAAATATGTGATCGAGTTCTAGTTTCAGCAATCAAATACACTTATTTTTATCTAATAATTGACCGTCATAATCTGTTCTTGAAATTCAAAGAACTTTAACCGCAAACAATTTTTTCTTTGGATTCTAAAATTGCAGTTTTTTTCCGTCCATTTAATGTTTCCATTCATTTATTTTTCTTTTGCAACCAACCGTCGGCTATGTTTTAATTTGTGAACGAAGTGGAGATTTTGTCGATTTTGAACAAGTCAAAATGGACAAAACTTCAAATTAGCGGAGCATAACTCTATAGTTAGCTTCAAATAGAGTATGAAAAAAAACAAGACTGCTCGTATCAGGGCGAAGCCCTGAATGTTCCGACTGCCTTTATGGTGCAGGTTTATGAAAACAAAATGAAAAAAAAAATTCTAAAATTTGAAATTTTTTCTATGAAAACCATCCCCCCTCCCACACGCCGTATGAAGTACAAAAGAATATATTTCGCTCCTTGTTACAAATCAATTAGGGCAGATAAGCTTCCTTCAACAAAATTGTAACGATTTCTATGATGGATTAAATTACCCATTACGAAAAAAGATCACAGGTGAAATTTTCGTAACTTTACGAAACAGATTACAGGTGAAATATCTTGTAATATTTCAAATTTGAGCTCAGACAAAGACAACAATACCTTTCGAATGATATAAAAAAAATCCGTCAAAAATGACTAGTTAAAAAGTCGAAATTTGCCTGAAGAAAAAAATACCCACCCCGAGAAAATAGGCGAATCGTTTGCAAAAAAGTTTCTATTCCTGTTTTAGAACTATAATTAATTAAGAGCATTACCATCAATTTTCAACAGGTATAAAAAAATTGTATTATTTGCAAGAAGGAATTAACAATCAAAATATTTATAGAAAAAAGTAACTGCTTAACTTGATAACAGAAACGTTCGTTGATGAATATAAAGGCTCAGCATAAGCCGAGATACAATCCAACATGCTGATTTCGGTTATCTTTTTCTTAACACAGCCAATTGCGGAGCAAAAATATATTTGACTTCAAATTGAAACGGTGCCAAACGATTTAGATGCTCGCATTGATTATTTCTGCCTCTGCCTTGTTTCAATTCGACTCAATCACACAAACTCAAAGCTCCACTTCATTTACACATTAAAACATAGCCAACAGATAGTTGGGAAAAGATCAATGAATTGACGGAAACAAAAAACACTTTGTTTTTTGAAGTTTGACTTTCAAATTTCATAGAAAATGTTGCACTTGAAACTCTTTGAATTTCAAGAAGAGTTTATGAATGGCACTTATTGGATAAAAACAACCCTATTTGAAAAACATCCAAAAGTAATATCCACTGCCGAAACTGGAAGTCGATCACTTCTGTCAAGCTCTTTACACTTTCGCTGTTTAATAGTAGCGTCTGCCTTCCAAACTGATGATTGGGGAAAAAACAATTACAAAAGAATTATCAACACAGAAGCGAAGTTGCACTTCCCATACACAAGCAAAAATATGACCAATAACGCTACTGGGAAGAACTGAACGAGTAAAACTTTGAGTCTACAAAATTTCTTTAGTGACGCACGCCAATAATGACGCATTAGCAGTATAAAGTACAAAAGAATATATTTCGCTCCTTGTTACAAATCAATTAGGGCAGATAAGCTTCCTTCAACAAATTTGTAACGATTTCTATGACGGATTAAATCTTCGCTTACGCGTTAATAGCGCGAAATATAACGCGCGTTAATTGTCCCAAAAATGCCCAAAATAGCAAATTTTAAACCCCTGTAACTTTATAAATAACGATCACAGGTGAAATATCTTTTCAAATTTAGGCTCAAGACAACAATAGCTTTCGAATGATATTAAAAAAATCCCGAAAAAAATGGCTAGTTAGAAAGTCGAAATTTGTCTGAAGAAAAAAACCAAACCGAGCACAAACACTCCGTTACTTTCGTTACGAAAGACGGAATAATAGTAGTCTGTGTTAAAATCCTTAGCATCGGCTGTACTTAATAGTTGGTTATTGATAAAAATGGACATTTTCAAAATGAACACATTTTATCGAAACAATATTTGCGACTTAAGTTGGAAAAAAAAGATAATTGATACTATAACAAAAGCATTGCTTGTGCAAATAGCAAAACCAGCTGAAAACCATTTCATTTTCAAAGAACTGATTCCGTATTTTGGTTCGGAGGCCAATTGATCTCCATTTCCGACTGAAAGAATAATTTTATGGTGCATACTTTTGGTGTTTTTTTTCTCTTCATTGAACAACTTTTTTAATGCGTTAAAATAAAGCTCGTCGATAAAACACATCGTAAAATACACAGTGGCACGGCGGATTTGCACAAATTTAACTCAAAAATTGATTTCAAGATGCATTCTCTAAACTTCTGCTTTCTTCTGAACAGATAAGTCACTCAATCTCAAATAGTATTTTCATAAAGACTACTAACTATATGATAACGTTACAGACAAATATAATAAAAACCGAGTAATAGAATAGTTAAGAATAGTAACAAAACATTTCATTACAACACCAAGGTAGACAGAAAAAATCACTTTCGAAAAAATTCAATAGTGATTACTCGCATCTTATAATATACTTTTAAAAGAGATTTATGAGTCAATTATATGTTGGAATAGTAAAAATTATCTCCGAAAAATTAAAATAGTGATTATTCGCAGCTTATAATATACTTTGAAAATAGATTAATGAGTCAATTATATGTTGAAATAGAACTTATTCAAAATTCGGTCTCTAAAATACGAATTCCATTTGATCTGAGCAACTATTTGACTTCTTTGGAAAAAACTTATCGCCATTTTTCTTTCCTATTGGGAGCCAAGTTTACCACTGTAGAAACCAAATTGATATTATTTGCTCTCTTTGTATTGAAGAGCACGGAGGCCACTTCACTCAATTATAAACGTCGACTCTTGAAAACTGGCTCAGACGGACAAACACAGATTTACCGACTATTTATGAAAACTATTTCGAAACATGCTGAAGCTAGATCTTCAAAAAAACCTGACCAGTAATTAAAAATCTGAGCATTTCTGCCTGGTAGTTAAATTACTAAGATACCATCATTATTAGATTAACAATCGACAGCAAAACTATTAGAAGTTAAGAGTCTACTGATCACAAATGTTAGTTTGCTCACCATTTCAAGTTTCATTGCAATATGCCATTGTTAAACTAATTTTTCAAAATTGAAATTCAAAGGTAGGTCCGTCAGCCGAAAATAATGGAAATTTCAAAATAGTTCATATTGGGGACCTTGGGGTTGAAGTCCTGAGGGGAGGAGGGCGCCTACATATCACCGCCCCCCTCCCTCATAAATCTGTTACTACACCTATGGGCATTCAGATCTGCATTTATAAGTATAATAACGAGAAACTAACGTAGAAAGGGTTTGTTAATGTGACTGGAATTTGATTAACTGAAAAAGGAGGTTTTCTGTTATACGGCCTAAAACTGATTAAGAGTCGATGAATATAGTTCAGAATTTTATTTATGTCGTGATAATTTTTGTTCGCGTTTTTTTTCAGGAAAAGTCTTGAAATGCTCTAATAACAAAAAAAAATGCATTCAGAGCATTTCAAGACTTTTCATGAAAAAAAAACAACGAACAAAAATTATCACATATATAAAATTCTGAACTATATTCATCAACTCTTAATCAGTTTTGGGCCGTATAACAGAAAACCTTCTTTTTCAGTCAATCAAATTCCAGTCGCATTAACAAACCAATTCTACGTTAGTTTCTCGTTCACTTTAAAAAAAAATTTATTCAGTTGATTGCTTGCCTGCAGAATAGTAGGGTAGTCGTTCTTGTAAACTGAGTACGTGTAGACTGAGCTGATTGATCTGCCACTGAACAAGTACACTTTACCAGATGATCCATCATCGTTCTTCTCATTCAGAGCTGTGATCAGAATATCCTCTCCACCTGAAACGAAACATAATATAAGCATTCACACAAAGACGAAGCTGCATTTTGCACACAATCGTCGAAAGGGAGCTTCAAAACGCAAGAAAAATTAAATGGACATGAAAATTTTGCAAAATTAAAACAGCGTACTGACTGCTGGAAAAGAGTAATGAACGCAAGGAAACAAAAAAATAAAGCTCTTTGAATTTCACGAACAATTTACATTGTGGCTATTTTGATAACGATGTTTTTTGACCCAACTGGAGAAAACTGGGTCAAAATTTTAAATTTGTATTTAGCCGAGAAATCTGTAATTAAATTCCATTTGCGAAACTAGAAGTCGATCACGTTTTTCGTGGCCTTTACACTATTGCAATTTGGTAAGGGCCTAACAAAAGAAAAGAACTGATCTTAAAAAACATATCAGAAGTTAAACCGCAAAAAAGTCAAAATTGAGCAGGAACAAATTTTAAAACTTTTACCTGAAAAAAAAAAACACGAAAAAATCACCAAGACCTATATAACGGTCATTACTCCTACAAAAATAGTTGATTACAATTTTCGCACCACATGTCTCCAAAATTAGGGTCACTCGCATTTTCTACGGAAACCTCCGCCTTGCTAACACGACCACTAACAGTAAATACCAGATAGAAATGAATGCAAACAAACGGAAAACATAGCCAACAAACAGTTGGAAAGATTCAATTAGCACAAGTAAACAGAAAAATATAGTGTCTGAAATTTTTGAAAAAATCTCAACTTTTGATTTTCAAAGAAAAAAAGAGTTGGCCATAAATCTCATTCAATTTCTAGAACAATTTATGACTGACTCTTTTTTTTTATAAAATTAACCCGATGTGAGAAAACTGGATTAATAGATAAAATTTTAATTTCGCTGGGAAATTTCATAAATGAATTGCATTTTCGAAATTAGAAGTCGATCATTTTGTTCGTGACATTTACACTTTTGTTGTTCGATAGTGGAGTTTGCTTTCCTTTTAACCAAGGAAGTGAACTGAACTTAAGAAATCAAAATTCAAACCGCGAAAAAGTAACTTTGAGCCTGAATATTTTTCCCGAAGAAAAAGAAATCGCGACCTACATAGGAGTCTGAACTACGCTCATCGACTCTCAAAAAGCCAACAGACACCTCGAAAAGCGTCGATGAACTCAAGAAGACCGCTTCAAAATTTTCAAAAATGTTTCTCTATTGATACCATGGGTCGGGGAGAGTTCAAAAACGTACAAAATTTTCTATAATAAACTACATTTGTTTTACAGCCAAAAAACGTGTCGAATGTGGGATGAAAAAGGAAAAGAGAACAGAAGGAAAGAAACTTACCATCGGCGTCTGCGTCGCCCAAAAGTGCCACTTTGAATCCGAACATGTTACTCTTTGAGGGGGAGGGCGACTTCAGAGTGTACTTGTACTCGTATTCGCCTCTCTTTTGGTTGTACACGTAGATAGTCACACATCCCGAATTGTACGTGTCCGATGTATCGTCCTGTAACAAAAATGTAATCACTAGATTTTAAATTATCAAATGTTTATCTATTGTGATTCATACTTTCATTTGACTTTGTTTTTATGCTGAATTTCATTTTTTGATGATCATACTTTTAGTTTAATTATCAACACAGAGGCGACGCGCAGCTTCGCATCATTTGCGAAACAAGAAATTACCGATCCAAGTATTTATTACGTTGGATAAAAGCAATTGCTTTAAGTAATTACGGAGCGGCAACTAAGCCGACAACATCTTGGTAGTGTCCAAATTGAGCCAAAAACAAAACATAGCCAATCAGAGATTGCAAAAGAGTACTGAACGCAAGTAGACATAAAAAAACACTGACTTTCTTGAAAAAATCTCAACTTTCGAATTTCAAAAAAAAAATAGATGCTTGTTAAGCTCTTTGAATTTCTAGAACAATTTTTTAGGTGCTTTTTTAATAACATGAACCCAACAAGAGAAAACTAGACAAATAGGTTAAGTTTTTATTCAGCTGAAAATCTAAAAATTAAATTCCACTTTCGAAACTAGAAATCGTTCAACTTTATCGCGCCATTTCCACGTTCGTATTGGGAGAGTGCTATTTCCGTCACTTTCAGCAGATGAATTTCAAGTGAACTCAAAAAGTGCATATATAACTAAGTGCATTCATAAATGCATCAATATGTATGAATGCCTATCTGCAGTTATTAGAGACTTCTAAGACTTTTTCCTGAAAGAAAAACAAAAAAATAAGCAAGACCTAAAACAGAGACTTTACTATGTTCATTACTCTTAAAAAAGCTAAAAACTTGTCATGAAAATATTGAGCGTTAAGTTTTAAAATTTACACCACAAAAGACTTGAGAACTTCAATCGGTTAAAATAAGTTCACTGATCAAAAACACAGCAGCAGTAACCATTTTAATTGGAAAAAGAATTAAAACACGGAAGAAGCTGAGCTTCGCGCCACTTCGGTACATAACAAGAAAGCCGCAAAAACGGGGAAAAATCTAAGACGTTGAAAAAACTAGATCCATCAAAATGAATAATGCTAGTTTTGAAAAAAAAGAATAGAAATAATGAGAAATTAGCATCGGGAAAAAAACACACAGCGGTAGCAAAGCCGAAACCCTTTAATCCGAAAAAAAAATCAGCAAGACTTAAGACTTATAAACGTTTACACAGAGGCGAAGCTTCGCTTCGCAAACACTAGCGAGAACACGACAAAAAGCAGTTTTATAAAGTGCAATAAGAAAAAGTAGAGAAGTAAGCCTCTAAAGGGCAAAAAAATCGGCTTCGTCTGAGATCGAACCTACGACCTTAAAATTAAATATCACACACACACACTACCCACTCATCAACCACTCAGCCACGGAAGCTTAATATTAATTCGAAGATAGAACATTAAATACTAGTCACAATTAAAGCAGATTAAATACTAGTCACAATTAAAGCAGATAACAACTCAAAAATAGGACACTACGTCGATAAATCATGAGGCAGAAAAATGTTTTTTGGCAATTATAAAAGCAAACATACAAAGCCAGGTTTAATAAAACTGCAGACAGCAGAAAAAAAAAACGCAACTACAATGTAACTTGCGTTCAACAAAAAAAATCTACGATGTGGCAAGTAAGCCGACTTATTATAAGCAGACGAAAATTAGGCCGACAATTTATTTACAGTTTGAAAGAATAACAGGTTCTATCAGATTCGAACCGAACCCAGGAACTTTGCAATCTCAAGCGTATTCGTTACCTCCAGACCAAGTGCGCTGAACCTAATTTTACCATTTCTAATTTTGGCAATTCTGTGAACAAAGTTTATTTAGGGGAAAAAAGTCCAGTGCCCGATTGCTATACCCTTGCTTATCGCAAGGGTTAAAAAGTCATTCAAAATCCGAGTTTTTGTTTTGACAAAATAACAGGTGATAAAATTACAGGATAAGTGATGATCGTCCATCATAGTCAGAATTGTTTGAATCGGAAAAAAAATTCCATGCTTTCTAAACTAAGCTGACAAAAATTACGCAGACAAACGAAGCCCGACAATTCAATTTTTTCCAGAAAAAAATCAATTTCATAAATACTGAAAAAAAGAGTCATTTCATAACGCTGAAAAAAAAACGAAAAAAACTGCCGGTAGTCAGACCCAAAACCTTAGGGTGCAAACGCAACCGCGTTACCTTGTGAGCTATAATGCAAAAATAGTGAATAGAAGAGACGGAATAAAACCTTCATAGGACTTTTTTGATCGATAAAATTTTTGAAACTTAATGTTTTTTTTTACAACAGCTCCCTTATGAAACACAAAAAATATATCATAAATTATTTCCCCTCAAAACTACGCAATGAGGTCTCTTAACCGATATAACATAAGCCGAAACAGTTTAGAAAAAAAATCTTCCAAAACAATTTTCAATTATTAGAAATCCGCAAAACCTATGCATTGTCAATATAAGCCAATCCAACCGTAGCAGATTATTGCATTTTAAAAATGGTATACTAATAAACATAGCCAACGAACATTTGGAAGAGAGTAATCAACGCAAGGAAACTGAAAAAAAAATTGACTTGTTTTTTGAAGAATCTTCAACTTTTGAAATTCGAAGAAAAAATATATAGCCTTAAGGCTCTTTTACTTTGTAGCACAATTTATGATGGACACTTTTTTGTTAAAATTAACCCAATTTGAGAAAACGGATCAATCACAAGTCAAACCGCGAAAAATCAAACCTGAGCGTGAACAAATTTTCCTGATTTTTTCCTGAATAGAAGAAACTCAAGAACAAAAAAAAAAGTAAGACCGATATAAGAGTACTCACTACGTTCATTACTCTTGCATACCAGGAAGAAACAAATGCGCTTTAAAGAAAAGCGAATATAGCTACTGGTATTTAAATAATGCATAAATTTGCAATTAAATATGCGACTTCGTTAGGAACACACTCCTCGAGATAACACACTCCATTTATGGAAAAATGGCAACTTAAAAGCTATTGCACCGTGTAGTATGGTTCTCCAGCCAGCAGTTCATCATATCCGTCTCCGTCCAAATCAGCACCCACGATGGTAGTTCCGAATCCGGTATTGAAACTCGCGCCCACCAGAGAGTCCAGGAACTCAAACGAATCCACGATATAAGTTTTACCCGGAATGAAGTGGAACAGCTTGATTTCGCCTTTCAGACCTAGAATTACAAAAAAAAACAATAACAGATACTCGAAAAATAGAGGATTCACTTTATAAAACTTGCAGACCAAAATGAGTGAAAATTCAAATTTTTCAAACACTATCATATTGCTGTTGCTAGCTAATTTTACGTTACATTTTACAGTCAACCAGCCCGGCACCTGAGGACCATCGCTATTGGATACGCCACGCTATAGTTTTGACAACTAAGTTGCTAAAAAAAGCAAATGAATTAGTTAACTTGCATTTCAAATTCATGTCTAGTTTTCAAAATCTATTTACTGTGCATCGGCGTAGATTGCAGAGACATCAAAATTAAAACTGATGAAAAGTTTGACATCCAGTTAAACTGCGAATTCGGTTGAGAATAACTTGGGTGATGGATTGCAAATTTAAGCATAATAGGTTGCTTTCCCAGAGAAGCCTATAAGTTGCTATTTTAGCAATTTTAGCAACCACTAAAAGGGCGGATTTTCAAAAACAATCCAGAATTTTGTCGACATTTTTAGGACGACTGAATTGATTTTCCGAGCTATCCCAAAGTAGTAAAAAGACCCTGGTTTGGCTAAATTCTCTGCGCCGCAGGCAAAATTTTGAAAAAAAAACAGACCAAAATAGCGTTTTTAGGCACTTTTTGGAAACTTTTGACCAAAAAATTGCCGCTTTTTTCGGCGAACGCTCCCCCTCAAATTAAGTATATATTGGCGCCGGCATAAAATTTTGGGTATAAAATTTTGGGGTCCGTCAGCCGAAAATGGATATCTCAAAATAGTTCAAAGGGGACCCTTTGGTTCGGCAAGGTGTCGAATCCGCCCCTGAGTTCAAAAATCAACTATCGATTGTACTCGAATGTCAAACTAATTCTCCAATACGGTTTGCTTGTGTATGGGGAACCGTTTTTTTTCTGTTGAACTAAATTTACTTGTTACAGCTCAAAATTGTGCCAATGATTTTTTCATGAGGAAGTATGATTAAGTAACGTTATATTTTTGATTAAAAAAGTGTTAACGGAACATGAATATTACGTATAGATTTGTTGAAATTCTGCTTCCATCCTTTGAACCATCGACTTCAACTTTTTTTTCTTAATTTCGATGTTCTTTTAGAAAAACTTACCACTTAAAACCAGAAATTCCAAAAATTGATTCCTTTTAAGTGCTAATCAACCGAAATCATGCTCACTAACTAAAAAGGTACAACATTGCTGAATATAATGAGCAAACAAAAAAAATTTGTAATATCAAAAAAAAACAATTTTCGTTAATTCTCAAGATAATTTTTACTTGAAAATGATTTGGTGCGATGCCTTTGTAGACCTAATTTCCCGCTCTTTAGAAAATGCCTGTAAATTATTCTGAAATTTCCTTGCCCTTTTCGGCACTGTTGTACTTCGGCGTTGTTGAACGCCCCCCTTCATTGTTAATGCCTGTAAATTATTCTGAAATTTCCCTGCCCTTTTCGGCACTGTTGTACTTCGGCGTTGTTGAACGCCCCCCTTCATTCACTCATTGACATTGCTTGCTCGGCTCTTTTGTAGACCTAGCATAAATTATTAACCTAGCATAAATTTTTGTTTTTTGAACCCATCGGTAAAATACTATCAAAGCACCCTTTCAGGGTTGCGATTCTAGCCCAAAAAATGACTCTCCAAATCCTTCTTGTTATCCTTGTTTAAATTTTTGCTTAAAATTAACAATTTTGCATCAGCGAGATGATAATTAGCAATCAGGTGTTCATGAACAGAAAGAAGTAGTTTTTTCTTATTCAAAAAACTAAATTTTCGATTTCATAAATACCTGATTGCTAATGATCAACTCACTGGTGCGGAAGTGTAAACTTGAAGTGAAAATTAACCACACAGTAAGTTTATAGAACTTCAATCAGCTTCCAAAAATTCTGCTAATTTGAATGAAATCAAAATTGAACTTTTCACTAAAAAATATTCTATAGATTATTCTTATTACTAAGTATATAGGATTAGAAATATGACAGGAAAGTTTTTTTCAAAAAAAAATTAAATTTTTGCTTTCTTAAATGTTCGTAAATTTGTATGTTCTAACCGCGCTACTTCATTCGGGGCAGTACAACGGTGCCGAAGTACAACAGTGCCGAAAATGAAAACTTTGTTCAACAAGGCCGAAAAAAGGAACAAATTTCAACATATTAAGTGCGGCAATCAAAAATTAAACGGCGAACGTTTACAATCTTAAGTGATACTTAAAGATTTTGAGAGACCAAACTTGCAATAATTTGGCGCCAAAATAATTGTTTAATTTGCAGTTGCAGACATTTTGGCGGCGAAATTGGAGTGATTTTCTTTGATAATTAGCGCTAGTAATTTCCCGCTCTTTAGAAAATGCCTGTAAATTATTCTGAAATTTCCCTGCCCTTTTCGGCACTGTTGTACTTCGGCGTTGTTGAACGCCCCCCTTCATTCACTCATTGACATTGCTTGCTCGGCTCTTTTGTAGATTAATTTGGTATTCGTATAAAGAAAAGTACAAATTTTTTTATCTTTTTATATTATTCAAGTTTGTCATCAATATGTGTTCGGGTAGTCTCAGTAGGCGCGTTTTGACCCTTCATTCTTTCCGCTCCATTTTGGTAATATGTACAGCTCCTAAATTGAGTTTCCTAAATTAATATTCAAATTTTACTTTGGTAAATGTGCTTATACGATTTAAGAGAAATAAATTGTTTCTTTCTTTTTTAGAAAACTAGTGTTAATTCAGGACAAGAGGTTGCTGAAAATGTGGCTGCAAGGTTCCAAGGCCTTCTCTCTTCCTATTAGATTTCTGTCTGTTTGAAAATTCTCTTCGATATCCAATGACGGTATCGACTTTACACACAATTAGGCTAAAGAGTAGGGTACTCATCGTGTTACCTTGTGCTCTGGGCCCTCCAGTTGCCAAATAAGTCTTGTTGGTGCCCTTTTCGCCTGGGATTAGGACTGAGGCTACAGAGTATCCGTAGGTCAAATCAACTGGACACACCAATTTGTTCAAGTCCACACCCTCGCGAGCAGAGGGATCATAGCCAGTGTATTTTTTCAGCGCCTTTGCGTCACATAGGTAGAATAACCGCCTTAAAACATACCGGGATCAAACTAACATCCATCTCCCAAAAGCGGTTGGGTGGCAAATATAAACTTCGCACAAAACGTAGCACTTTAATGTATCACTTGCGTTGACAGAGGTCACAACCAAAAAAGAGTCTGATCGTATAACTACGCTCGCTAACTCGC
This sequence comes from Symsagittifera roscoffensis, assembly GCF_963678635.1. NCBI lineage: Eukaryota > Metazoa > Xenacoelomorpha > Acoela > Convolutidae > Symsagittifera > Symsagittifera roscoffensis. Next base: position 24,138,212 of record NC_087069.1, read on the forward strand.
TTGTGTAAAAACTCACGAAGTTGCATTTCGCGAGCTCAGTAACTGCATTAATAAACAAAATAAAATAATTGTGAGTGCTCATTTGGAAGCTCCTTGACTTAATTATGTTTAAATTTCACAGCTGATTTACGAATTTAAATAAATTGAAGTTAACATCCCCCTACCCAGTTAGACCAACTTAATATCTTCCAGCCCAGAATTTAAATCAGAGAAATTTTTGCTGAGCGCTGCATGTAAAATGCTCGATTCTTATTGGCTGAAAATTGAAACTTTGAAACAAGTCAACATCGTTACATCCTCCACCCCAAACTGCTTGGGGGCGGGGGCAGGAGGAGGATGTTACCTTGGTCCAGAAAGTTATTTTAAAAGGTTCCTTATAGCCGTTCGATCTTATATTTATGTTTTGTGGATTTTAATTTCTCATTTTGAAATCTTTCGGTTCAATCTAAATTTAATTGCTCAATGATGTCAAAATGCTATATTTCATACGAAAACTACCAATGGCGCGAAATAAACAGCTGGAAGTTAACATTCGTATGTACTCTCAGCAGCTTCATAGACAAACACTCATAGACAGACAACCCACTAGATTACTCGCTCGTCCACGAAGACCTTATCGTCACTTATTTCCACGCATACGTGAAAAGTAATTATCTGACATCAATGAACGGGGTTAAAAAGACGCGAAAAATTTCTATCGAATCGCATGGTAAATTGAGCTCTATAATGAAACGGAAATTGAAAAAACAGGAAACCGACAGTTGGAAAAGGGTCGATAAACTCCAGAAAACAAAAAATATACTAGACAATTTTGAGACTTTTTTTCAAAATTTTTGAATTACGAAGCAAAAAATTCATCTTTTACACTTATTCGCTTAAATTGACCCAATTTGACAAAACTGGATAGAAAAATTCTGCTGTGAAATATAGCATAAACGAACCCAAGCAAACAGAAAAAATATTGCCTGTTTTTTTTTTGAAACCATAGATGGCCTTAAACCATATGGAAAAACATAGATGCCCTTAAAGCTCTTCGAAACTTTAGAAAAATTTACGGTTTATATTTTCAAAATTAAAAAGTCTTGTTGGTGCCCAAGTCTTGTTGGTGCCCTTTTCGCCTGGGATTAGGACTGAGGCTACAGAGTATCCGTAGGTCAAATCAACTGGACACACCAATTTGTTCAAGTCCACACCCTCGCGAGCAGAGGGATCATAGCCAGTGTATTTTTTCAGCGCCTTTGCGTCACATAGGTAGAATAACCGCCTTAAAACATACCGGGATCAAACTAACATCCATCTCCCAAAAGCGGTTGGGTGGCAAATATAAACTTCGCACAAAACGTAGCACTTTAATGTATCACTTGCGTTGACAGAGGTCACAACCAAAAAAGAGTCTGATCGTATAACTACGCTCGCTAACTCGCTTGTGTAAAAACTCACGAAGTTGCATTTCGCGAGCTCAGTAACTGCATTAATAAACAAAATAAAATAATTGTGAGTGCTCATTTGGAAGCTCCTTGACTTAATTATGTTTAAATTTCACAGCTGATTTACGAATTTAAATAAATTGAAGTTAACATCCCCCTACCCAGTTAGACCAACTTAATATCTTCCAGCCCAGAATTTAAATCAGAGAAATTTTTGCTGAGCGCTGCATGTAAAATGCTCGATTCTTATTGGCTGAAAATTGAAACTTTGAAACAAGTCAACATCGTTACATCCTCCACCCCAAACTGCTTGGGGGCGGGGGCAGGAGGAGGATGTTACCTTGGTCCAGAAAGTTATTTTAAAAGGTTCCTTATAGCCGTTCGATCTTATATTTATGTTTTGTGGATTTTAATTTCTCATTTTGAAATCTTTCGGTTCAATATAAATTTAATTGCTCAATGATGTCAAAATGCTATATTTCATACAAAAACTACCAATGGCGCGAAATAAACAGCTGGAAGTTAACATTCGTATGTACTCTCAGCAGCTTCATAGACAAACACTCATAGACAGACAACCCACTAGATTACTCGCTCGTCCACGAAGACCTTATCGTCACTTATTTCCACGCATACGTGAAAAGTAATTATCTGACATCAATGAACGGGGTTAAAAAGACGCGAAAAATTTCTATCGAATCGCATGGTAAATTGAGCTCTATAATGAAACGGAAATTGAAAAAACAGGAAACCGACAGTTGGAAAAGGGTCGATAAACTCCAGAAAACAAAAAATATACTAGACAATTTTGAGACTTTTTTTCAAAATTTTTGAATTACGAAGCAAAAAATTCATCTTTTACACTTATTCGCTTAAATTGACCCAATTTGACAAAACTGGATAGAAAAATTCTGCTGTGAAATATAGCATAAACGAACCCAAGCAAACAGAAAAAATATTGCCTGTTTTTTTTTTGAAACCATAGATGGCCTTAAACCATATGGAAAAACATAGATGCCCTTAAAGCTCTTCGAAACTTTAGAAAAATTTACGGTTTATATTTTCAAAATTAAAAAAAAAAACAATTTTAGACAGAGACAAAGCTGCGCTCTGCAAACACTAGCGAGAACACTACAAAAAGTAGCTCTATAAAGTGCGACACAAAAAACTCGAAATAGTAAAATTCGGCTACGTCTCGGATTCGAACCCACAACCTATTGAGACCTAGAGATTAAATGAATCTCGCGCACTAACCACTCAGCCACGGACGCTTAACTGATTACAAACACTGGCCTTAAAAAGAGCACAGAATAGATGCTATGCAATTTTCAATGCTACAGTGAAATTTCCATCTAAGTCAACACCTTTCAATGAAAACTTTTGTTCGCGAGTTAAGTTTACAAAAAACAGGTTCGTACTAACACACAAATGCTCGCAAGTGCAAAAACTGGATCAATAGGTTAACATTCTATTTTGCTGAAAAATCTGAAAACTAAATTCCTTTTTTGAAACTAGAAAATGATCACGTTTTTTGTGACCTTTACACTTTCGCTGTTCGATAGTAAAGTTTGCCTTTCTTTAACGAAGGAAATGAACAAAGCTTGAGAATAAATCAGAAGACAAACAATTTAAACTTAATTTTGACCCTGAACAAATATTAGGACTTTTCTTGAACCAAGAAAATCATCACGACCTAGAGTCTGAACTACGTTCATTTTTCATCGACTAATTAAGAGCTCACTTTCAAACTAGAAATCAATAACTTTATGCGTCAACTCATAAGTGATTTTTTTAAGTAAAGAGCGTAAAAAAAACCAAACCGTAAAAAAACCAAACCGCACAAAAAAAACCAAATTTGAGCCTGAAGAAATTTCAAAAACCTTTCCTATGAAAAAAAATGAAAAACACTTTAAAAACTGCAAAAAAAACTCTGCGTTATAATGCGAAAAGGTATAGTCCGTACTCGACAATATATCTCTACAGAAAACACAAGCTGCAGCTTCGCAAACACGAACGAGAATGCTTCAAATATTCAGGAGCTACAAAACGCACAAAAACTCAAATTTTGCGTGTAAAAAAGCATGTAAATAATTAGAATGTTTTAAGCCAAATAGCACAACAGTTATGCATTTTAAAAATCTCGAAGTAATTCGAGTTGAAAATTTCTGAAGGTGGTTTTAATTAGTATACTGTTGCATGAAGCCAAGAGCTTTTTTTCAATTCAAAGCATAAATATATATCAACACCAGGAACTTTATCTCTATGTCAAGTATTTATTTCCATCGCTGAACAGGCTTTCAACCAAATACACAAGAAAACAAGGATAGCCGGTTAGAATATTCCGACCTCTAAAAAATAAAACAAGTCTAAAAAATAAAAAAATTAAAACAAAGTTTTTCAAACTATTGTCGTTTTTTTTCGGCGTGGTTTGATAAAAGGAGCTGAACAAAAAACTGGAGATAAGGTATAATTGACAGCCGTACTTAATAAAGCCAATTGAAAAAAAAGTAGAAAAACAAAAAAAAACAATTTCCATTTAAGTTTTTTGCAGTTTTTGAATTTTGAAAACTTTGATTCCAAAAAAGCTCGATAATTCTCAACCTGAACTAAAGTTATACAAGTACAACTAAGTTTTTACGTTTTAAAACAAGCTATAGTAAGCTTTAAGTAATTAAAATAAGCCTTCTCGCTCGTTTTATTCGCTCGAAATAAAACGGAAAATCAAAAATTTCAAGCCGGTTTTTCTAGACACATTTTTTGAAAATTTTAATGCAGTTCGAATCTTCAAATCACGAATGTAAAGGCTTTAATATGATATATCACTCAATCCAGTCCGTTCATTATATGTGGTACCTGATTCTGCGTGGACAACGGAAAGAAAAAAACTTTAAGTAATTAAAATAAGCCTTCTCGATCGTTTTATTCGCTCGAAATAAAACGGAAAATCAAAAATTTCAAGCCGGTTTTTCTAGACACATTTTTTGAAAATTTTAATGCAGTTCGAATCTTCAAATCACGAATGTAAAGGCTTTAATATGATATATCACTCAATCCAGTCCGTTCATTATATGTGGTACCTGATTCTGCGTGGACAACAGAAAGAAAAAAACTAAAACAGACTCGATTACTAAGTCCGTTCCCATTTTCAATGTTCGGATCGAAAATCCGCTCAATGTTAATCGGTGTTCAAAGGAAAAACGTACAGCACTGAATTGATAACGTTAGCTACAACTTTTCAAGTCCTTGACTGTGACTGAACGGAAAAGAGTTATGATGCCCACAGGAGAGATAAAATAGCAAAAACAAACAACCAATATATCAAAAACTCCGCTTCTGTAACTCAACTATACTCACAGGTCTTGGCTTTCCTGGAACGCTTCATAATTGTTCTCAAGTGCATCTTCTCTATGAAGAATCTGTACAAAGCCTCCCTGATTCTTGAACATGGGAGCTCCGAACAGCAAAGTCTTGTAGTCTTTCGTCATGTGTGAGGAAAATCCCATTTCGTTTCTGTTGGCCTGCGAGAGACCGGCATATTGACCACCTAAAATCAGTTTGTTAGATTTGTCGTTGATATAATTTGGGATTATTATCATGAGCGAACAGTAGACAAAAATATAACCTATTAAAGGCATTTAAAAAAAGTTGAAGACAAAGCGAAAGTTAATTAAAACCAGAAAAAATGGGGGAGTGGCGGTGAAGAGGTTAAGTTTCCGCCTCTCAAGTCAAATGTCGGATGTTCGAGGTCCACCTTCATCGTTGCTTTAGGGTGAGGCAACATAAGCCAGTCAAGAAAAATAGCCAAAAAATTGCATGTATATCTTAACCAGGGGCAAAACAGTAATTCGCCTTGATGAGCTGACCAGCTCGTATGTTTTCCCATTCTCTTGTGGATAAATAGTCTTAATCTTAACCTTGAAAACAATTTATGGCTGGAAGCTCAAGAACCTTATGTTTGACACTTTTTGCTGAACAATCACCCAATTTGCGATATTTAGATCAATAGGTTTATAGATTTTTTTCTCACCAGAAAACATCTTTTTCTCCATTTGAACTATAGTCATTTGTGACCACAGAGAGTTTTCGTTTTAGCAAATTAATTTGAATTGAACTTATACAGAAAGCAGTCAAACCACGAAAATCAACCTGCGGGAACAATTTTATATGAAACACAAAAATCACACAACCTATAAAAGTTTTCTTCAATATTTGACACTTAGCAATGATTTCTGATTGGTTAATACAACTTTCTGCCATTCGGTTGGAAGTATACGCTTGCCCGCAAGTTGTTTGTTCCGACCATTTGAAAAATGTAGAGAAACTTTGTTTTCCGGTTCGTTTTAGTTTCTGTTTTTTTTTCTTTTTCTTTTCCACGCAAATTCAAGTACCACAAATAATCATTGAAATGGGTCGAGTGATATACCAAATTAAAGCCCTTTCAGCCGTGCTTCGACAAACGTTTGATAAATTTCAACAAAACTTTCTCAGTATCGAGAAAAACTGTTTTAAACTTTTTGATTTTCATTTCAATTTTGAGCGAATAAAGCGAGCAAGCTAATTATGCTTAATTTAAGCCTGAAAACTTAGTTTTAGGCAAATTAAATTAGCTTTTGAAGTTTTTAGCGCCGTTTTGGGCACCAAAAGCTTTTAAAAAATCAATAAATTCAATTTTTGTTGTTCTTCTAGTGAGTTTTCTTTACAAAAATTTTTGTCCAATTTGCCTATATTACTATGAGTGTCGAGTATGCCTTAACTATAGTTTTATGTCAGATCCTTTTATCACCCTTTTTTTGTATTTTTAACGACTATCGTCGGAACATTTGTGCTACTTGTAGAGTAACCGGCTATCGTTGTTTGCAAATGCAATTTTCTGACGACACCAAGAAAAGCTGATAAGCACTTGGACCCATCGAAATCTATTTGGTAAAGTTGATAAAACAAGGTTGTCCAAATCAGTAAAAGAACCAAATCAAATGGCTGCTTTACTTACTTCCGCCGTAGGACGATCCCTGGAAACAAGCGTTGCTAATTTCGATATCGGAGTCCTCCATCGTAGCCAGTAATTCCTGAAACAAAGCCAACAAATCGTTGAAGATTTGATCCAACTTCAAAAAAGCAAAAAACACAAAAGATAAAAGTAATACGATCTTCAAATATTACCAAGAGACCAAGTCTGCGCTAGAATAGAATCTTATATTGAGACCTAGTAACGCTATTTTTTTAAACTGTTTTGGTTTTTTTTATTGATGCGCTATTTTCATTTGAGTTTTATCGAGTTCCATGATCAACTAGTGACTTGAATAATAAACAAGAAATCAAAAATGTACTGCATTCAATAATTGCTAGAAGTCAAAAATTGGCACGATTAAAAACCATTACAAAAACTTAATGAATCATAATTTAAAACAGACAATACAGAGGTAAAGCTGCAACTTCGCAAACAAAAGCAAAAAACGGCCAAAGAGATTTAAAAGGCAAAAAAACCGGAATTCATTGGAAGATTTTTAATCTTGGGCCAATTTCGCGTTTTGGCAGCTAAACCGACAAAAAAAGCGGACCAAACAGATTTCTAACAATGATTTGTTGGAGCGCGGAAAAATTATCCGTTTTCAAAAAATACAGTCCATGGCCGGAATCGAACCATTGTGTCTTTGTCATTTTTTTGTGCGTTACCTCTAGTTATATGCGCTAACTAACGCTTTATTAGTAGTGAATCTTAAAGCAGTCTATATTCAGACTAGATAACGCTTAAAGCTTCTAGTCGCAAGCGTAATTAATGGGGTTTAGGAAGTTAGAGGACGAGCAAATTAGACGATCAGAAAATCACGGAATTTAGACAATAACTTACGCGAAATTTGTTTACAGACTTAAATTATGGTTACGTAACATTATTTAGACAACTGCCTATTCAGACACTGTATTAACCAATCAGAATCGAGACAAAAGGAAGATATCAAACTCATTCCTTCCTTGTCTCGATTCTGATTGGTTAATAGTGTCTGAATACGCGGTTGTCTAAATACAGACCGCACTCCTTAGTTACCTTTTGGCTGAGTAAATACTGGTTGTCCGTAAATTCCGTTTCTTTATGTTCGTCTTATTTCTTATCGTCTAAGTACCTATGCCTCGTAATTAATGTCTTGTTTCGTGGAACAAATTAATTTGACTTATTACTAATTGAAAATTGAATGACAGAGCACATGTCATTGAACTGCCAAAGCAACCATAAATGTGTCACCAAGTGACCTTGTAGTATCGCAGTACGCTCGGCCTGCGTAAAAACAAAAATAAAGAAACGTAGATAAAACACAGACATGAAGGCACACCTGAGTTTCAAACCACTTGCGATTATATATAAAGATCATTGTTAGTTAGCAGACAGAAAACCTTGAAAAAATTTGAAAAAAATACCAAACTTGAGGAAAACATGTCGAGAGGTACAATTGCTAGCGCTAAATAATTGTTCAAAAAATTTTATTCGGCGCACCGAAAGAAAAAAAGTTATCTTGAAAAAACGAGCTTAAACGTTTTTAAACCCCTTTGGGGAAACACAAAAATATAAGAATACAATTTTCTTTCTAACTACGCAGTATTAGGTGACTGAGCCTAAATCATTAAATCGAAATCACTACAACCAAATTTAAAAAAAAACAAAGCAAAATTTGATTACGCGCTGTGGCAACTAAGCAGACGAAAGATGGGTCGGCAATATTTTTAAAGGAAATTTTTATGACGGAATTAATTTCAATTAGCAAAAACCAGAAGGTCTTGGTCGGTCTCAAACTCTGTCTTCGTCATAACGGGTATAAACAATACCGCTTTGCCAAGTGTGCCAAAGATGACTTTAAAAAAATTCGATACCATTCAATGATTCTTTTGGACAAGTTGTTTACCTGAAAAAGTGAAAGAAAATAAGTGAAACAAGAAGCAAACAGTATACATTTCGCTAAAAAAACTTACTATGTTTGAGTTTAAAACAAAAATCTTAAAGCTTTTTAAACGTCGACCAGGGTATCAAGTGCAAAAAATGCAACTTAACTTTTTCCGAACTTTGCATGCCGTTTCGACTTTTAGTCAGCAATTAAAAAAAATTCGATTAATCGGCCGAAATGTCTGAAAAATAGAGGCGAAGTTGCACTTCAGCAAGAAAAGGGCCAAAAGTAGCTCTAAAATGAAAAAAGGTAAAACTAATAATAATTTTGATGTGCCGTATTCCAACCCCGACCTGGAGATTAGAAGTCACATGTTGTAGCATCTGCGCCATGGCCGCTTTAAAAAGTTGAACACTGGGAGCAGATGCGAAAGGTATTGCGTAAATTTCAAATGCGTAATGTGTCAAAATATCAAAAATTGAACAGTTATCAATTCGATAGTTCTTTCTTATCAAAGTATGGAGAACACGCTTGTGCAAGGGAGATAACATCTCCGTTTGAAAATTATTTTTTTATATAACTGGCACAGTCGTTTTTGTGAAATCGAACCAGTGCCAAAAATTGGTCAAAAGTTTCTAAGTCTCAAGCAGGCTCCCTGTAAAATTTGGAAAAATTATCTGATGCAGGGGATACCCTTACACCTTGCTCTTTCAATTAAAGCCTTAATCTCAGACTTCGCAACGTAATTTTGAGAAATAAGGAAATTTCAAAAAACGCACTTATTTTTTGTAAAAAGTTTTTTTTCTGCAAAGTCCAACAATATCAAGGCCAACGTAGCCGCTATGTAGAGAATATTCCTGAAAACATGTTCTCTCTATTGAACACTTAATATCAGATTCGTCAGAGTATTTTTAAGAAAAATCGAAACTATCAAAAAAAAGTTCATTTCAAAACATGGCATTTTTCTATAGTCAACAATGCTTTTCTAATAAAATTACTTACTGAGCCGGGAAAATTCTCAAAATTCTCAGCACAAGTTCTTTCGATTAAACACATTTTATCAGATTTTTTCGGGTAGTTTTCGACCGAAGTCCGAAACACGGTTAAAATTTCAAAAAAAAAGACTTTTTCAGTGGCGAGGAGTTCGAATCCGAGGAGTTTGAATCCTCCCCCTAAAACGGCCTCTGTATATAACCTTACAACGCTTTGATTTTCAGAATCTTCAATTCATGACTGGCTTTAACTAGATAAAATCAACCTATTTTCAAAACAAGATCAGGATTTTTTTCGCTGATAAACTTTTCAAATCCGCTTGTGAAAAAAACTCAACCTAGTTTTCGCGTCAATCGCTCTTTTGTTGTGGAGAGCTAATGGTACCTTCCGATTACGTAGCAGTATTTAGACGACCATGTATTCAGACTCGTCAGTATTTAGACATATACTGTATTAACCAATCAGAATCGAGACAAGGAAGAAATGAATATTTAATTATTTTTTTTTTCGAAAATTTGCTTTCTCATCTCGATTCTGATTGGTTAATATGGTAATTGTCTGCTTACTGACGAGTAAGAATACGCAGTTGTCTAAATACAGACCGCACTCTGTAACTTCCCTAAGCCAAATCCCTTGAAAGAATTTGAAAAAAAAGCGGCGAATGACAAGTAGACGGCTCTAATCAAGACAGTGACATTAAAAAAGAGTTACATGAACAAAATGAAGGCATTTTGGCGGGTAATTGAACAAATTAGGCGGAAAACGAATAATTGTTTCGCAACTTGCTTGCCCCCAAATCGAACATAAAAAAGACTGACTGCTGTAACAAAGGGATTCTATATTCGTTTAATAATTTTCTTATATTTGGGTGCCTTGCTTCTCCTTTGTTTGCTTTACTGTCTCTCATAATTGCTTATTAAGTTCACGGTCTGGATCAGACCCATCTTCTTGTCATTCACCAAAAACGCCATAGAAAAAATTAGCGTTTCCTAGCTTTTTCCTGAACTAAGAAATCGTCCTAAATTAGTTTTAAAAAAAACTTCGCTTATTAACACTGAAAACAAGATGCTTACATAGTTAACAGTAACTGTAACTTATCTTACTTTTTTCCTCGTGCTGTAGCCGATACTAGACTTGAAGACATAGCCGACAGTGTCAAAAGACACACTCTCATTTGCAATGGGATTTTTGCTGTCACAGTTGGCATTAGTGGGGCTTCCGGAGAACAAGTGGTACTCTATCAGGTCACCCGGCATCGAAGGTACGGTTAAAAGGCTGGACCCGAACATCCCGTGAGCATTGTATTTGTTAACCGGGTCAATGGTCAACAATGCGAAATTTCCCTTCTCTATCGCTCTACAATTAAAGGTTATTATTACTAAACATAGCCGATATGCAGCTCGAAAAATCTTAATAAACACAAAGAAAAAAAAATACTTTCGAGTTTCCAAGAAAAACTTATGCCCTTTAATCTTATATTTTATGATTGACACTCCGCTTATAAATTAAAAAATGAAAATCCAATTTCAAATTAGACCAGACTTGTCGTGACCGTTACACTTTCCGTGTTCGTTCGTGGAGTTTGCCTTCCTTTTATCAAAGGAATTGAACTGAAATAAGAAATCAAAAGTCAAACCGCGAAAAATTCAATGAAACTAAAAAACTGATGAAAATGATTAATATCCTATTCTTGCAGCTTGCGATAAACACATAGCAATACACGTTAGTGAAGAGAAAAAAAGAAATTTTGAACAATTGAGGCAAAAATTGCTTGAAAAAAGCAAAAATTTCACACATTTGTCTCAGAAATTAATCTAAAACAACAATAAAAAGCAAATTTAAGTGGATTTTACCTTCCTTTTGACAAACGAAAGGAACTGAACTTGAATAGAAACAAAAAATTCCAACTGCGAAAAATCACATCTGAGCGTAAGCAATTTTTACAAAACTGGCATAGCCAAAAGACATAATTTCCTGGTTTTTTCTGGATAAAATATTTCCTGGATAAAATATTTCCTGGATAAAATATTTTCTGGTTTTTTTTGAAAAAATCAACTTTCAAACTTGGAGTAAGAAAACATAGATGGCCTTAAAATTCTTTTAGTTTCTAGAACAACTCATGACTGATATTTTCAAAATTGAAATTAATCAATTTTATACAGAGGCGAAGCTGCGCTCCGCAAACACTGATGAGAACACGACAAAAAGTAGTTCTATAAAATGCAATACAAAAAAAAAGATAAATAAGCCTCGAAGTAGCAAAAATTCGGCTTCGTCTCGGATTCGAACTCACGACCTACTGAGATCTAGAGATTATATGAATCTCACGCACTAACCACTCAGCCACGGACGCTTAACTGATTACAAACACTAGCCACAAATAAAGCACAGAACCGATTCTATGCAATTACTAATTCTTCAGTGAAATTTCCATGGAAGTGAACACCTTTCGATGAAAACTTCTATTTGCGAGTTAGGTTTTAAAAAAGCAGTTTCGTATTAATACACTAACGCTCACAAGCTAGCAAGTAAAAAAACTAGATCAATAGGTAAACATTCTATTTCGCTCAAAAAAGATTCTACTTTGCTCCACTTTTAAAATTAGAAATTGATCACGTTTTTGAAACCTTTACACTTTCGCTGTTCGATAGTGAAATTTGCCTTTCTTTGACGAACGAAAGGAACTGAACTTGAAAAGAAAGCAGAACAAAAGAAGCTTTACAAGAGTTCTTTCTGAAGAAAAGTACGACTAAGGAATCAAACTTTTACGCCACTACGAACCTTGACTCAAACGTGCTTCATCGATCGATAATTAGCAATTTTGGCAATATCATACAAATTGATAACGTCCGACAAGATTCGCGAGCCGAATATTTTTATAGCTTGGTGCTTCGAATTTATGACAATTCAAAAAAAATCGCATATATTGGAAATACTATTTGCATCTTTTGAGTGTAATCTGACAAAATCCAATTACAGGGTTGGTAATGTCAACTTAAGCAAAGTTATTCAATTTTTTTTAATTCGAAATTTGAAGAACCATAAAATTTTGTTCGTTAAAAATTTTTTAAATAAGAGAAAAATGTCACATCTCGGAAACTACAGGCAAATAAGCAGTCGCATTCGCAGGCAAGATTTACAACTCCCGAGAGACTCACAGCAGTACCCAACTACAGGGTTGAGAACTTCAAATTTTGAGAAACTTCAAATTGAAATTTTCTATAAAATTTTGGAAAAAACCAAGGAAAGTACCATAACTCGAAAAAAAATTGAGCACTCATATTCAGAGGCAAGACTCGCCACCCCTGAGAGTACCCTGTGCTCTCACAGTTTCTAACAACAGGGTTGAGATCTTCGACAAATTTTCAATTTTAATTTTTTGAATTTTCTTTGATCTAAGTTTTTTGAAAATTTTTGACAAATTATAAAAAATGTCATATCTTGAAAACTACAAGTATTTGAGAAGTAAAATTTGGAATCAAGATTCGCAGATCCTGAGAGTACCCTGACAGCACCCAACTACAGGGTTGAGATTTTCATTTTTTTAAAACTCAAGTTTTCTAGAAATTTTTGTGAAAACCTAGAAAATTGCCATACCTCGTAAACTGCAAGGATTTGGTAATTCATATATGGAGGCCGACATTGCAACACCTGGGGAAGCCCTAACGGCATAACACTGTTGGGTTGCTAATTTCAAACTTGGTGAAATAGACACTGAACTCAAACTGGAAAATCGGGAAAAAAATCTTAACATTGCAATATACGATATACCTTAAATGTGAAAAAAAATCTTTTGTTAAACATGCAAAACTAACACGGTGAAAACGCTTAAACATGGCGAGATAGCGAAGCCCGCATTTAAATGTATAATAGATAGATTGAGAATAGTTATAATTTATTTTTCTCATTGTGTTAAAGCGAAATTCGTTAAGCCGACTTGGTTAAGAAAATATTTTAATTGTTTTATGATAACAAATTCGGTTCAACTTTTTATCTGGACATCACTGCATGGCTGCAAGGGCTCTGAAACATAATGAACTACGAGCTTTCTTGAAGATGGTCAAAATCTGGATAAAAAAATAAGCTACGCCATAGTTCTTTCCGAATTCGCGAAGTAGTCAGAACAACCAATTAATCAAATGGAAAACGCCTGTGAGTTGCGCTTACCGCGCGTGAGGGTTCATAATCAAACAAGGCTACTGTTGGCGGTCTTATAAATGAGTCCACTATTCAGCCGAAAAAATATACAATGAAAATGCCTGAATCTACTATCATCTGAGGGAGTTTAGGACTACGTCCAATATAAAAACAAAAAAAAATAGTTTGCCTCGAATGCAGTTTTCATGCACATGCTGAGAAACACAACTACCAGTGTTATATTAGTAGTGAAAAAAAAACATTATGGAGCGGTAATTAAGCGGACAATACTTAAGTAAACAACCGTTGAGCCGAAAAAAAGTTAAAACTCCTCGGAAAAAACAATGAGCGAAAAAAAATAGAAATCAGAGCTGGTTTACAACCAATAATAAATCCAATCAAATAGAATGACAATTTAAAATGCAAACATGTTTAGGAAATAATCGTCGACCAGACATTCCATCAGAACAGATTTGCAAATGCTCTATCGAATGATTCAAGCGATTCAAGTGACACAAGGCTTCATTCAATGCTTCTTCGTGCTAAGAGTAATGACACAGAGGCAAAGCTTCTCTTCGCAAACACTTGCGAGAACACGACAAAAAGCAGCTCTGAAAAGTGCAATATAAAAATAGAAATAATGCTCGAATCAGCAAAAATAAGTCTACCTCTGAGATTCCAACGTGCGACCTAGAGATTAAGAGTTTCACATACTAACCACTAAGCCACGGAACCTTAATACGTACCATTACCACCCAGTCACAAATAAAACAGAACATATGCTATGCAATTTCCAACGCTACAAGGAAATTTCCAAATAAATGAACACTTTTATTGAACACTTTTATTTGCGAGGTCGGTTAGAAAAAAAGAAGGTTCGTAATAACAGACTAAGCGGATCGCAAGTGTAAAGAAGAAATGAAAAACAATACATAATTAAACCGAAATAACTTTCAATTTTAATTTAAGAAATACATCAGTAAAAAGTTAGCATATGGTTGCTATACCCCAAATTATTGCAAGGCCAACACATTTCTTCTATCAAATTTTAGTCAAAGTTTTGATTTTATAGGAATAAATACCTGAGCAAATTATTTTCTCTCCGTCCATCCACAAACGTTCTTACGAATACGAGAAAATGTTCTGCGTCGTTTAGCAAAACGAAGACAACGTATCGCAAAAAATATATATATATATAGTGCGTTTTAAACTAACGATTGTCTTGACGTGATGGAGCGTTTTAGGTTTTGCATCTCGACAAAACCTGGATCCGCAAACTCGATACTCGGATTCCCTGGTGCCGAGACCAACACTGCAGGAGTATCTTCCTTGTTTGGGCCATTGTTTATGAACACTGACGCCACGTCGTAGCCAAACTGAGGATTATCCGCTTTTGTTTGGTAGAAAGGTTTTTCCACAGTTATTTCTAAATACAAATCAGATTTAATGTTGAATAAATTAGAGGTTCCGAAAATTCAAAACAATTTGAGAAATTAAAATCTTAAGCATAGTCAACAGATAATTGGAAAACTTCGATACAATTAGAGAAACAGATTACAGACTAATTAAACACTTTCGTTTTTACGCGTGTTACAGAATAAAACATAGCCAGCAGATACTTGGAAAAGAATCAAAAAACGTAAAGAAACAAAAACAAACGAAATGTTTTCAAGGCCTTAAAGCTTTTTGATTGGCACTTTTTTGATAAAATCAACCCTATTTGAGAAACCTGGATTAGTAAAAAAAAATTGTTATTCTGCTGGGAAATCTTAAAATTAAACTCACTTTCGAAACTAGAAATTGACCATTTCTGCTTTCATAAATTGAGAGTGCATTTTGTATACCTTCTAGCAAATAAACTTGAATTGAACTCAAAAAATCTAAAAATACTTAAGGGCATTCCTATGTGCATTTATAAGTGTGATTGTACTTCTTTTGGTATTAGAGCATTTTAAAACGTTTCCTGAAAAAAATCATCCTGGCCTTTATGAGGGTCTGAACTTTGTTCATCGACTCTTAATAACATCGCCAAACAGCCTTTTTACTTTAAAGAATCTTTTACTATTATCCTTTTAATTAAACTATTAATAAAAGTTTACGCAGGCGAAGCTGCGCTTGGCAAACACTAGCTAGAACACGACAAAAAGCAGCTTCGGAGCTCTAAAAAGTGCAATAAGAATAAGCAAAAACAAGCCTTGAATTGTTAAAAATTCGGCGACATCTCGGACTCAAACCTAGGACCTACTGCGGCCTAGAAATTTTGAGTATCACGCACGCACTAACCTTTTAGCCTCGGACGCTGAATCCATCGCAAACACTAGCCATAAATAAAGCCAAGAACAGACGCTAAGAAATTTCCAATGCTACAGATCGTGATAATAGCAAAAAGGCACACAAGTGAATACTTTTAATGAACAGTTTTAATTAAAGTTTAAATTTGTGATATCTGAAACTGAAGTATATCTTGGAAACCGACAAACACGCTCCGTTTTTTGCTCGATTTGAACTTTTAAATTGAAGAGCGTGAATTGAGCTACTTAGGAAGCAAAATTAATATCTGCCATAAAATAAAGTATTCAAGCAACCCGATTAGAAAAATCAGCAGAAATAAAACGTTTTTAGTACGTTATACGCTTAGTTCATATGCACCTAAGCAGATAGGTTATCATAAGCACGAGAAATTACCATAGACAGAAAACTTTGTCAGAAAACTATAAGATGTTCTAAACTCAAATAAATTAAGTGAATAAAAACCATTTAAACTGCCTTGACTATTATTTGCAAATATAAAAACAGGCTGCAGTGAATGCGCTATAAGTCAGGGAATGGAACCATCTGTGACAAAAATCTGATTTTTTTTTCGGATAGATCTAATATTTGGGATATTTTAGGAAATAATCAAATGATATTTCAAAATGTTGTGTAATAGATTTTAAGAATTGTTACCCCTGCGACATTACCTTCTGCAATACAACTCTCGACTTAGTCTCATCAGTGAACGATCTCGGACTACAAATCAACATCACTTTGTCGTGGACCGAGCACATAAAGAAAAAGCTAACTAAAGCAAATGCAACATTCTTCCTGATACGCCGCAGTATCAGTCATCTTCTCTCTCCGCAGGTGAAGCTCCACTTGTACAAAACACTTCTCATGCCTATCATTTTATATGCTTCTCAATGCTGGTCTCCAAAGAAATCGGACTTGAAGCAACTAGAAACCTTCCAGAAGCGAGTTGTCAGATGGATGCTGCCTGACACACCGTACCGTGACGCAATCAGTTCCCTTGGCATCTTACCCATTGTGTACACTGCCGTTTTAACTGACTTTCTCACTCTTTCAAAAATTGTCAGTGGACTATATGACTGTGATCTCACCAGTTGTTACTCCTGCGCACCCAGTGGCTCACGACGCACAGCAACTCGTTTACTGTTTGATATCCCGATCATTAAGCTCGAGCGCCAGCGCAACAATTTTTGGTATAGAACGCCATGGAGAGCCAACAGAATAGCAAACGTTATCGACATCAGAACCTTCTCGCCTGACTTGAAGTATCGTCTACTCAAACTCATGTGGTCGTTTTTCCACAGTCACTATGATGAACTCAGTCCATGTACCTGGACATTCTTGTGTTATTGCTCAAATTGCAGAGATCGACACATTGACCTCTCGGGACTCAATTGACTTGATTTATCTACGGGACTAACAGTCCCCTCATTTACGTTGTAAATGTAAATCCAATACAATAATAATATGACTTATAAATAAAAAAAATGCAACACTTATAGCTCATATTTTAATTTTAGAAAAAGTAAAATAGCAAGATCCATAAAACATATAAATAAAATAGTTAAAACTAACAACTTATTTGGACAACGGAAATATTCTAATTATCTTTTAATTTTCTAATATTTTTTCCATAAGTACGATGTACTTATTTCGAAATAGAAAACGTTTTGCATACAGCAGAGAAAATTTCTAGATCAAAAAGAACACGGTGATACATATCTTCATATGATACATATTTTCTTAAAATTGTTTTAAGCTTTTGAAAATGTGGCCGCCAAAATAGAATTTCTGAAAATCGAAATAGGGTACGATGTACTTATTTCGAAATAGAAAACGTTTTGCATACAGCAGAAAAAAATTTCTAGATCAAAACGAACACGGTGATACATATCTTCATATGATACATATTTTCTTAAAATTGTTTTAAGCTTTTGAAAATTTGGCCACCAAAGATGAATTTCTGAAAATCGAAATAGGGGGGGGGGGGGGAGAGTTAACAAGATCCAGCCATACCAACGCTGTATAAATACATCGGCAAAATTTTATGAATAAATCAAGTCGATTTTAAAGCATCCAGGAGTTGTCAATTGAAATCTACCCTCCTCGATTATAGCACAGATGGAATTGTCTATGTTGAATGTTTTTTGCACCCCTATGAGGGAGAGGGTTGCACTCCTTAGAAGTGCAAAACATATTTTTGTTCTAATAACATTTATTGTGTCCGAGTATGATTCGCTCCGTATGTGGTGGTTCAATGTCAATCGTAATAAGAAACCAATTCTTGACCAAACAAAACTTTGAACCCCGAAAAAAAGATGATTTTGTTGAATAGGATTAGCAAAGACCTGGATACGCGCTTAAAAAATTGTCTTTACCTTCAATGCCATCAGGTTTAGTTTCACGATATGAGGCCTCCAAAACCGCGGATCTTATTTTCACTGAGACGTCTTTGTCGAACAGATCAATTGCAACACAACACGAAAAGCACATCAAGACCCAAGCTGATGGACCTCCGTTTAAATTCATTTCACCTTAAAATTTGCCGATGAAGTTAAATTATTTTCGAGAGTACATCAGAACGTCAAAAATAATCATTGATCAGGGCGGACTCTGATTATCTTAAATGTCAATGGTGTAGCAAGCAATTGCAATATTCTTGCACGTAGAGAGAGGGAATCATAAATTGAAATCATAAATGCTCAAAAGGTTGATACATATGTATTACAAAAAAAAACATAATTGGTTAAATAGGGTTTGATAAGTAAGTAATTAAATTAAACCAAACGGAATTCACTCCAGCACGTTTTCTTGTGCCATTCGACCAGAATGTCGGCGAAACGAATTTTAAAATACGCTGAAAAGAATTTTTTTTGGTAGCCGAGTCATACGAAATAGTAATTCTGACGATTAATTTGATTTTTCGAAATGAACGAATTTACAATATTTACAATATTTACACAAGATCTTTGATCGTTCTGTAAATATTGTAAAAAAATTTAAACCTAATGATGCACAAAATGTGCGAAAACTTTTGAATTAGCATTTTAAATTTCTTGGAATTAGGAAGGGTCAGTTTGGATTGACATGCTCCGACGGAAGCTAAAGCTAGGTCCAAAAACGACTGTCTAGCGTCTAAACGCAGCTTCACATGCTTTTAACTGTCTCTACCAAGCCAGTTCTGTAACATTCGCCCGGAAGATACATATCGACGGAAAATAAAACTAAGTCCTAAGACGACTGGCTAACGTCTAAACAGAGCTTTACATGTTTTTAACCGTCTCTACCAAGCCAGTACTTTCGGTGGTCTTTCTAACATCGGGTCGACAAAAAACGTTACTGCTTTCGGCTTCGGTCAAAACACTCAAATTAACTTAATTACATGCAGAAATAGTGAGCTCATGGCTGGGTCTCAGTATCCCCAGACCACGAGGTCACTCTTAAAATCAGGGCTACTACTACTTATTGAATTATTCTCCTAAGAACAAGGAGAAGGATACTCCCCAGGTGAAATTGTTCCTCAGGTATGTGGATGACATTGTTAGAACAGTCAGAGGGGAGCCGAGTTGTCTTCTCGATGCCGCCAATTCTCTTCATCCAAATTTGCAGTTCACTCTAGAAAAAACTAATTCGGAAGGGAATTTGCCGTTCCTGGATTTGAACATAAATGTATCGCAGGATAGGCGTGTAACTTGCAGTTGGTATCAAAAACCAACAGATACAGGGACTATACTGAACTATAGAAGCTGCGCCCCAACTCAGTATAAGCGTAGTGTTATCCAAGGCACTGTACACAGGGTTTTTAGGAGTACATCTAGCTGGGAGCAATTTGATAAGGCTATGGAAACTAATAGGGCGCAATGGCTGACAAATCAGTACCCTGAAAATTGGTCCGCAAAGGTGGCTTCAGACGCCTTGTGCAAGATCATCGAGGGTAAAGGCAAGCCCCTGGATAGTGAAAGGGGTTTGTCAGTTCAATCACCAAAGGATGAGAAGCCCCCAATGCTGATGGTGCAATATAGAGGTAACCAGAGCCAATATTTTGCTAACAGGTTACGAAAATTAACGAACGTTCAAGTGGTTTTCACCACAAGAAAACTACAATCATGTTTACCATCACTGAAGTCAGCATTTTCTAATGACCTCAAGTCAAGAGTGGTTTATAAACTGTCATGTAGTGGATGCACTTCCACCTATGTCGGACAAACTGTTCGACATTTGACCACTAGAATTGAGGAACATAAGAAAGCAGACTCACCGGTAGGCCTCCACCTTCAGCAATGCCAACTTGAGGGAAATAGCGCAGATCTTAGTTGGGAAATTATAGATAGGTCAAACAACCAAACAAAATTGCTAACACTAGAGGCAATACATATCAGGAAAGAGAAACCGGGCTTGAACACGCGCGATGAGTTTAGGAGCAGGGAGTTAACACTGAAAATTTAGTCCCAAAAAATTTTTGGTTTTTTATTCAAAACGTACATGTCTAAATCGAAATTATGACTCAGAAACTTCCAGACAAATTAATTTTAAAATGTTTAATTAATTTTAGAGGTTAAAAGTATTTTAATCTTAATAGTAATTTAGAGGTCAACTGTGATTGGCTAATTTTTTATCATGATGGCTTAGAACCAAATTGTATGTGATTTATTGTAAATAACATTTGTAAATTGATGTTTTATCGTCATTTAGAGTAGTTTATTGTAAAAATCCTGACGATGCACATAGTTGCGAAAACGTTTGAAATTTACTTTTTAGCAAAAATTTCTTGAATTATTATTGTTTTTGTTCAGTAGATAAAAATCATCATCTCCATCGAAGATGGATCAACCCTTGACTCCCTCCAATACTTCTGCTCTTCTACCCTCTGTTTGCAACAAGGTAGGGGATCCACGTTAGATTCTATGTTCCTGCAGAAGCTGTTGTGGAGACACAACGTCACGTTTCTCTCCAAATCTTCCTTCAACATCTCTGCCTTCTCCTTTCCACTACGTTCACTTGTCCTGGAAATTCTTTTCACAGCGGTGGTCACTGCATTCCGATGAGTCACGAGAGCTCGCTTGAAAGCTACTGCTCCAATGTCCAGCTGATATTCACTGTACACTCTGCCGTGCTTCGACATATGCTTCCTAGCATATTCATACAACCATGCAGTCATGTTAGCTCTGAACCATGGCATCAATCGTTTTCTTGCCCATATCTTCTTCACTTCCATCGGATTGTTTAGAATCTTGCACATTGTCTCAAAAATATCTAAATCTTTTAGACAATCCAATTTCAGCAACTGTTCTCTCGTCGGTGCTTCCTGTCTATTGTTTTCTTTCACATGAGCTTCCAGACATCATATCGCCATCATAACTCCCACTATCACTATTGTTATGGGTTGTGATGAGTCTGGTAAACCCATGGAGAGCAGCTCTCCAGAGTCCCAGATCAACACCAGATTACTACGCTTGGGATACCACCAGGTCTGCAGCAAGCAGTGGCAGGGAAACTCGTCATGTGTCAACATGATGCTCCTCCAATTACGTTTTCCCGAAGCTTCCAGTAATGGTTCCATTTCCATCATCACTCGGTGGACTTCATCATTCTCGTCTACTGTATTGTAATCTGTAACAGTTGATCCTCTCTGTTTCTGTCTCTCAAAGTCACTGAAGTTCCCGCTCTTGTATCCCATGAACTTCTTTCCCAGTATCGATTCCAACTCCTCCATGGTTCTCTCTGGAACTGCTGAGAACATCTTACATAGCAACTCGTAAGATTTTCGGACATTCACGTTAGTCTCACACACTTTGGCACTGAGAAGGCTTGATCCACGATCGTTCTCGTAGTCTTTACATCCACAGCTACGAAATGTACCGGGTATCTGCTCTTGCACATTGGAGCCAATGTCGAGCCCACCAAATATCGTGCTGCAGATGGTCTACAATAAGTCTCACTGTGTCTGATGTTCTTTTCCGCCTCGATTGCTTCCCTCCATTTTCCTATGTAGTTCTGCTCGGTTTGCAGAACTCCTGGGAATACTTCTACACTGATGGCAGTGACCATCCCATGTCTCTGTTCTAGATTCAATACTGACTCTAAAGAACTAAACATGCTGTAGAATCCTAGTGCAGTCACTAGATTCACCTGTGTTCCTCCATGACAATCCGCTATCAGTTCCGTTTCCGTTCTTGCTTTCATCACGACATTCCCAAACAATATCGTCAATTGCTTGTGTTGTCTCTCTAGGATCTTCACACAGTCCAGACCTCCACAAACGTGACCCTCCAGTCCACAGACTTCCGTCAGACAGCTACCAGGTTTGGCCCAGTCTTCTGGTCCCCAGCCAGGCAACTCCACTTTATCTTCTCCGTTGCTCCTAGAGGCCGTTATCATCACATTATATATGATGCTAAGGTCACGCAGGTTACAGTCTGCATTCAGCTCCCTCTGCACGTCTTGTGTCGCCCGTAATATCGAGTCAGCGTTGGGACTAGGACACCATGATGGCCTCATCAATTCCCACACTACCATCAAGCTCGTTCTCAGTAATTCATATAAGAATCCCAACCCAAACTCCACTCTTTTGTCGGATTTTGGTACGGAAGGTGCAGTCACCTCTTCTTCCAAGACCAGTCCCAATTTGGTCTGTGAATTATTAGCGCTCTTAATTGTTACAATTCTCGACGTCAAGAATCTTAGCAACACTGCCTGCTCGTAATCGAAGAAGCAATCGCAGATGTCTTCACTCAGGAAAGGGTTGTACGCTATCCCTATGATTCCGGATACGTAGCTGTACGACTTCTTCTTGATCGGTCCACAGTACTCACTGGATTTCGGCAGTGCCCCCATAGATTCTTTAGTGAGTCTCAGCTCCTTGTTTGAGAATCTCCTGATTTCGTCTATCTTTCTCATGGGCTCTAACTCCTCGGGTTCTTTCATATTCACCCTCATTGGTTTGCTTTGCTACATATCCAGCAGTGCTAGCAAGAGTGAGGCTTTCGCTCGCTCATCGCCTTCCCTTAGCATCTTAACAAAAGTGCTCAATTGTAACAGTCGCCTACTTCAGTCACATATGAGGCTTAAGAAAAATAGGCCCTATAACCATTGGCTCAAGAGTCAGGGACACTATCTCTTGTGTTTTTCTACCTCAAGAACGGTCGGAGCCAATTCGGTTCGCTTGCGACATGAGACTAGAACCCGTTACAGCTTAAAGGCTACTACCAAAATATCCCCCCACTCTAGAAAATAAGAACGTTCCCATACTTAGGTCTCAAAATACCCAAAATACACGAACGCCGTTAAAAACAGGGTCGGAACAATCCGTTAAGTTACTTTTTATTGGACAGTGAAACTTTGATCCATTTCAGATGGATCAACCTAAAACTCGCCTTACCTCAACATAACAATCATAAAACACACTCGAGAAAATTAAATTAGGGACTCACATGTTGATGCACTCGAGTACAAGGAGTAATTAAATTGGTAAGCAACTCAAGAATTGGATAATATAACTAGATAAGTTTAATACTGGTCAGTTTTGGTAACAGAAGTAAATTCTGGCTCTAGAATTGGAGTTTTTGTATGAACCATTGGGACACTCAAGCTGTCCACCTTTCCATTGAAGGTTCACTCTAGTTCGTTCCGAATAGTTGTTCTCTCTTCTTTTTATTATCTCTCTTCCTATTCCGGGATAAGACAGCTCTACTCGTGTCCTATTCTATATCTGGAAATTGCGAATAGCAAATTCCTGCTGTTTTTCTTGAGTATTTTCCCGCAATTGTAAACTCGGATGTTCTGATTTTTCACTTTTTGTTTTCAGTTAGTACGAGAAAACTGAGCATGACAGGCTCCATTCGAAATTTTGAAAATTAAAACTTCACTCCAAAATCACGTATTTTCGTGTCTCTCAAGGTCAAACTTCCAGACATGACCGACTGGCACATACTCCCCGGACTCAAGATCGATGTCCTCATCGCGTGCTGTCTTTGTCAGTGAATCCCCAGAAGCCCGAGTGTCACTCAAGATACAGTGCCAGTGGTCATTTACAGAAGTTTGCAGCAGACTTAAGTTTATCTACCTTCCAAAATTCACGACTATATAAAATTTTCACACTATCGCTAAACAGCAATCAAAATCTGCACACACCTGCACCTTATGAATTCCCGCTTTTTAAGCTGGTGATTTAAAAATTCTTTTGTCCTATTCAATCAGGAAATTGTCATGCAGCATTTTGATTTATATAATAGATCTAGCATATTAATAACAATATCTTATTTGTTAAAATTTCTTTTTCGTGAACCCAGATTTCATCCGAGTTCACCCTCGAGCCCCCTCCCTCTCAAGACTCAAGACTCTAGAAATTTCCTTTTGAGCCACTGGCTCACCTTGTGTTCTTCGCCCTCGAGGTACCCGATCCAGATACTTTTGACACTGTGATCTGTTCCAATAGTGCTTCTTCGTCATCAGAGCTGATCACAATCTCCTCCCAAGCCTTCAGCTGTTCATAGGATCGCATCCACTCCCTTTGCTCTTGCAATCTCTTCGCTTGATTCGGTAAGCTCTTCACCTTCGACTCCCGGTTCAAACAGAAGGAATTGTGAAGACTCAGGCTTACATGCTTCGCCAGGTCCTCCTCCAGTATTGACTCCCTCGCTCTAGTGTTGTCTCTGGATACTCTACCCACTCTTTTCCACCCCGTCGTGATCGCATTTCGATGGGTCAGCAGAGGTCTCTTGAAGGCATCTGGTCCTATCTCGGCCTGGAATTGTCGATATTCCCTTTGATGTTTCCTCATGTGATCCTTCGTCGCTACATATAACCAGGATGTTAACGTCGCGCGAAACCAAGGAAAGAATCTCAAGCGCCTCCACACGTGTCTGACTTCCATTGGTATGGCGAACACCTTGCATGCTGTCTCGAACAACTCAAGTCTCCTGCTGTAATCTATCGCATGAATCGACTCTGCTGTTGGCGTCTTCGATTCTCGATACTTTGCTATGTTTTCTTCCATCCATCGCAGAGCCAGCATTGTGCTCACCACCAAGATGGTCACTTTTTGTTGATGCTCGGGTAATCCCAACGACCTGATTTCTTCTACATCCCAGATCAGGCAGAGATTGGTTTGGTCTGGGTACCACACTGTCTGCGCCAGACAGTGGCATGGACAATCCCCGTGTGTGAGGTCGATGCTCCTAAGATTGCGTTCTCCCGAGGCTTCCAGGAGAGGCTCAAGTTCCATCATCTTCTCGTGTATCACGTCGAGTTCTCCCAAGTTAGGGGCACCTACCATGGGTTTCCCCATCACGTTTTGTCTCTCGAGGTCACTTGTATTTTCGCTCTCCAAGCCTAGAAGTTCTTCACCCCAGACTTCACTCAAATCATCCCTTTGTTCTTTAGGCACTGTTCCTCGGACCTTCCTCAACAGCTTGTGTGAATGATGTGACATCCGAGCCAGTCTTACACATTTGGGCACTGAGAAGGCTTTGTCTATCAAAACCCTCTGGCTGGATACTTCTACCATCGCCATGTGCAATGGATAGTGGCTGCCACATAGGTTGGCCATCACTGACCCCACTAGGGACTTCGCATTTAGAGGCAGTCCATAGGCTTCGCTCATGGGAAATCCCATCTCCGCTTCGTGTCCAACCTTCCAACTCTTGATGTGTTTCTGGGTCACCTGCAACACTCCGGGCCATGACTCCACGCTCAACGCGGTCACCAAGTGGTGTTCTGACTCTAGCCTCTCCAGTGACTGGAGACTACACATTCTCGAGAAGAACCCCAGAGCTGTTGCTAGGTTCACAGTGGTACTCGGGTAACACTCAGCCACTATCTGCATCTCACTTTTCTCCCTTTCGGTGATATCTTCAAACCAGGTGACTAGGTCTTTTTTCTGGAAAGACTGTATCCTGATGCACGATCGTCCATCACAGGTGTGCTCGCCATTCCCACACGTCGAGTCAAGACAACTGCCCGGCTCCATCTTCTTTACCGACCCTGTTCCGCTCGTCATCTCACTTGACTCCTTCATCTGAGGCAGGATCAGGCTATGTACTATACTCAAGGTCGCTAAATCTTCATCCTCTGTCGGCGCCAATCTCACTCGCTCAGTGACTTCCTCGATCAGGCTCGCATGGGGATGTGGACACCAGGAGGGCCTGAGAAATTTCCACACCACTCCCAGATTCGTGGTCAACATGCCGTTCCCGTTACCCATTTTTAGTTCTACTCTTTTACTTGAGCGTGGCACACTTATTATTTCCGTTGTTCTCTCGAGAATCAAACCTAGACTAGGTCTCTCTCTCTCCACAGGGTCTATCTCCATTATCCTCTCTGTCCAGGACTTCAGCAGCTCCGCCACCTCATAGTTTCTATGGGCGCCTCCAGCTTCTAAGTCTAAGAAAGGGTTGTATGCCATCCCCATCACTCCAGACACATACTGATACTCTCCCTTCTTGTTGGGTTTCAAGTACTCTCCCGAAGAAGCCAAGTTACGGTGAACGTCGTGTTTCTCCTCGAACTTCTTGTTGTAGAATCTCCGTATCTCATCTAACTTCCTGTGGCTCTCTAGAGATTGCCTAGAACCATCCTCCTTTTCTATCCCAGTACTCTGGTACACATTCAAGATGACTGTGGAGACTCTCCTTTCCAGCGTTTTGCTTCCAATTGCTCTCTGGTGACATGCTAGGATGGTACTGTCAGTCATCATCGACATTGTCCATCTCAAGAAACAGGTATTATCTTTCCTCCTTGCCAGACTCAAGCCTGAGTTGTCCCTAGCAACGTGCTGCATCAGCATTCGATATACTTCTAGATTCTTGCCTCCCAACTTCAACTTGTCGTACGAATTCAGTGTCTCTAACTCTATCCCCAACAGGCTCCACGCGAACATCAGTTGTCCTGCGGTCCTAATAAAGGGATTCGCCATCAACGGCCATGCCGATGAGGATATTCTCATCGCTTCTTCAAAATGATCCTTTAACAAGTTCTGCCAAGTTCTCTTCAGTTGGCTCCCCAATTCTAATTTATTGATACCAGCCTTATGCAGGGTAGCCCAGTTGCGTCGTTTGCGTGACACTCCACTGTCGAGCTTCTTCAGGCAGTCTTCCAATTCCTGCAATGTTTCCAGGGCCACCCACCACGGTCGGGCGGTGTTCCTCGTTTTATTTTTCTCAAGAGGATCGCTAGTCACTTGCTTCCCGGTAGCCTGGTGTTCATTTGAGACCCATTCTTTGCCGACGTCCACTTCCCAGGTCTGCCCGCTCGTCGAACCTCGCTTCATTTTTATCCTCTGAGGCTTGAAGTCTTCTTCCGTTGTTGAGCTGGTGGGGATCTCCATCTCCTTTTCTACGTCGAGCAGTTTCCTCGGCTCGTAGCTACTCTTGTAGGCTGCTGTCTTCCATCGTGCCAGAACCATGGGGGCCGTCTCTCTCAAGTTTTTCTCCGAGACCGCATCCGCTGAAGGACTGCCCAATCCCTCCACGTCTCTCTTCCTCTTGCGAAACCTCACGTCTTTACTCGAGGGCGTTGTCGTTATCATCACTGATTCGAATTTCTTGTCTCCGTCCAACCCTTCCAACTCTTGCCTCCCCCCTGCTCGAGCCTTAAGAATATTAGTACTTTTAATTATATTACTAGTTTCGATCTTATCCCCCCTTACATGTTCAATTATTTTATCGTCAGTTTTTTGTTTCGGAGTAGAGCTGTCTTTACATTTGTCTTCTCTGGTCTTTCGTGGTGCCTTCCTCAACTCGACCATCTTGCTCAGCAGCTCTCCTCTAGCTTTCTCCTCCAGACCTGTCCCCATCAGGATAGGTTCTCCGAACTTCACCACCGTGTCCCACAGCTCCTCCTTAAAATCCACTTCTCGATTAAAATCGCTCAAGAATCTTCGCCAAGCATCCGCAACCAGAGTGCCTAGGAAGGCATCCCTGTTTCCCTCGAAGGTGTTCTTCTCCCTTTTCTCCGCACTCAGGAAGATCATTCCCATGTTGGGATTCTCGCTCGTCAGTGGCAACTCTAGGTTCTTGCGGGGAGATGAGGTCAAAGGTGGCGTGGGGGTGTCTGACGAATTTTCTCCACTCAGATCTTTCAACAGTTCTTGTGTAGTGAACTCTTCCTCTGATGGCTTCTGCTCCGGTGTATTTCCCACCTCCATATCCTCTCCTGCCTCACTGAGAGTTTCATCCATGCTCTCCTCCCCCGATTCTGCTTCTCTTCTCTCAAGAATCCTTCTGAATCGATCTTCTACGGGACCACTCCTTTTATCCCCAGGGGTGCCCACTGATAGTGGTGATGGTGTAGCTGGACCCGTTTCCTTATACTCTGTCAGAGCCAAATGCAATGGGCCTGCTGCATCCAGCTCCTTTCCCTCCTGTCTCCTTTCCACCTGCGCTAGTCCATAAGGTGCCCGGTATTTCCTTGTGGCA
Source organism: Symsagittifera roscoffensis (assembly GCF_963678635.1). Lineage (NCBI taxonomy): Eukaryota > Metazoa > Xenacoelomorpha > Acoela > Convolutidae > Symsagittifera > Symsagittifera roscoffensis. The sequence goes on from NC_087069.1 coordinate 24,166,340, forward strand.
AACAGCATATCGTCTGCTTTCAGTGCGATATGCCCTTCATTCACTATCATCCTGCCATCGTCCCACACCGGCAACTTGTTCTCTAGACCTGCCCGCTCAAGTGTTCTCAAGGCATCTCGTACCTCGAACTTCGGGGGCATCGACCCTCTCATTTTCTTGGCTTGAGTTGTCCATGAATTTATTTTCGTATCGCTGGTATGAAAATAGATCGCTGCAGAGTAGCCGATGAAGAGAGAATCCCAGCCGTCGATGAACTCCTTCTGCTGTTCTTCAGTTGCTGCTCTCGCGAAAAGGGACGGGACCACCAGGGGGCTGTTCATCCCCAGGGTCATTCTCCTCACTGTTGGAAATTCTGGAATGCTTGCTGGCAGGACTTCCTTCTCCAATATCGCCTCTAGCTCCCTTTTCACCAGCTCGAAGCTTTTCTTCCACGCGGGAATTCTCAAGATCTCTTGTCCATCTGCTGTCAGGGGATTTAGGTTCCAGAACTTGGGATAGGTTTCGATGGGGCCTTCGCGCTTGCCTCCCATCCTGCACTGCAGTTGTCCTCGAAAACTGTACACCACCAACTCCGGATCCTTCACCTTTCCGAAGAGCACCGTGTTGCTCATCTGTGCCCTTAGCACCTCCTGCTGACACCAATTAAGTGTCGTCCCATCTAGTACGCTTATGAGGCTCACGTGGGTTACTGAGTGTCGATAAGCTTTCACCAGAGGATCTGGAAACGCGAACGTGACGGCCGGTCCATAGATACAGGTTACGACCTCCCTAGCCCCCGGATCATCCCCATGGGGTCCGATCTCATGGCCAGGCATAGGTCCGTCAATAGAGGCATGCCCCCATTCACTTTCCTCCACTCCTCTCTTGTCTTCGGGCTCTTTTCTTCACCAGTCAGGTGTCGGTTCTGCATCAGTAGGTACTGTATCAGCAGCGTCTTTAGCCCGGCAGCACACTTATACGAGTAGGTGTCAATACTCGAGTGTGTTTTTCCCATCGACAGAGGCTCTCCGTATTTCATCAGTCGGTGAAATGACACCAGTTCCCCGTGGGTTAGAAGCACCAATGTCAAGTATCCGTCTATCCGGAGGGTGTCCACTCCCCGACTGAACATGTACGCTGGGCCCATATTAAACAGGTACCTTGGGTAAACCAGGTACAGTGCCAGCAACAGACTGATGGGTATATTCAATACTTCCTATATGAAGGCTTTAAAGATGGTCTCTTTCGCGCTATACACTTCGGCCAGGAACTCCTTTCCCCAACAAGGACTCAAGAACTCAAGAATCTCGTGATCCCTCCTCGTCCTCAGCTCACCCCTTGCGTGCTCCCTCCAGAATCCTCCAATCGTGACTTCGTTGGCTGCTGTGACGAACCTGCCAACCGTCATTTCCCTTTTCTCGGCCACTCCCAGCTGCTCCTCATGAAAATCCCAGATCTGCTTCACCAGAAGCGGAGCATCTTCTCTTGTCTTCTCCGTGGCGTTCTCCAGCCTTGGTGTCAGGAAGGGCCACCTGCCTCCCTCTTGTGTCAGTCGATACACCATTGACTCCAGCTGCTTCTCCGATGCGGCCACAATCTTCCTCTCGTTGCTCGGCCCTCTAGATTTACTGGTGGAGCTTGTGATGGTCACCTCCATGTTTCGAAACCACAGACTGGCCGTCAGGTGAGTCACCACTGGATGATCGTCCCCTATAATCGGACTGAGCTTGAGTTGCCTAGCGAAGTTAGATATCTCCAGCAAGAGGACCTCGTCCAATACGATGAGGATGTCGGCCAACTCGTGAAAGCCCCTCAACGCGTGGGACACATCCGCCCACGCCGCCGCGAGTTCTGACCTGGGAAGTCTCAAGTTCGTAGGTTCCAGTTCCCGATTGGGAGCTGCCATCAGAATACGCCATCCATTCCCTTCTGCTATCAAGATCAAGGTCGCATACACAAATTGCAGAGCGGGAGGCATGCTCGCGTACCCGGGGGACGTCGTGATCGCCACTTTTGTCTTGGCGCCAAATCGTGAGGCAACGTTCTCTTGTACTTCATTCATGGCTGCAAATAATGTCTGGATGGCTTCCCAGATCTTCTTCGGCGTAGGTTCATCACCCTTGAGCTGCTCAAGAAACCCCGTCGCATGCAAGTGATCGTTCATCCCTGCAAACAGCAGTAGCTCAGGCTCGCAAGGCATCTCTGATTTCACGGCCACCACCAGGGTTAACATCTGGTTTAGCTCCGCTCCTGGCAATGAATATATCAGAGTTTCCTGCCAAAACAATTTGGGAGACGTCCCCTCAAAGTCCGATCCCGCCACGATGACCACCCTCGCTGCGGCTGGGTCTGCCCTGTCATAAACAGCTAAGGTTTTGGCCAGCTGCGTATTCCCGCAGGGTTTCCGTATCTGGGGTCGTTGGCTAGTTTCGTACCTTCATACGCGGCGTCTGGTAATTCCATCTCTCTCAGATCCATCAGCTTGTCCACCACCCTCAACTGTGCTGGAGTGGCCACCCTAATCCTGGCAATGCTGGTTCGGTGTTTGGGAGGCTCTACCACAAATCCCGGACTCCCTAATGACTTGAGAGGTCTATAGTTAATAGGTCCCATCACCGATTTTGTGGGAATCCCAGTCAGATCCGCCGTCTCCATCATTTTGGCTCTCGAGAAGTGTGTCTCGTGACCCTTCAGCCAGTCCACGCACTGGAGTCTACCCAAGTCTTCGTGCGACACCTGCTCAAGACCCAAAGCTTTCGCTAACTCTAGCCTACATTCCAGGTCTTCCAGGTCCAGCTCCTTGACCTTCTCCACATATTTCGACCTGCTGGTCTCCGCTGGTCTCTCCGGCTTCTTCTTCTCCGCCACCACCACCGAGGATATTATCGATCCCTGGGGAGTTGATGAAGTTGCCTCATCAGCCTCCATGGGCGCGGTGCCCGGCAACTTGGTTCGGCTGTTCCTCGAACTGTCTCTAGAATCTGCCATTGCACCCAAGCGACTGCACAAAGCCCTCGAGTTGAAGAAGGGTGGATTTGGGGCTGGTCCGAATGTGACCTGTGCCGTCTCTACCAACTCTGCCTCCAATGCGCTTATGTGCCTTTGGAAGACGTCATTCAACCACTCCACCCCTCTGGGCCTATCAAAGTGAATCCCATCCGAGGATGCATCGTCAGGGAAAGCGGGTAGCTGCATTTGCTCGGCCACTTCCAACAACCCAACGGGGAGGACACTTCTTCGGTTTATCTGCCTGATTATTTCGTTCAGGTTTCGCACTTTTGTGTTCATTTCCATTGCATGCTGGTCCGCTTTCATGTTGTAAGGAATGGTGCACACCGTAAGAATAGCCGGATCCATTTGAATCCGCAATTCCTCAAGAATGCAGCTCATTTTGTCGTGCAGCCTCGCCACCTTCCTTGCTTCCCCCCTGGACACGTCATTCGTCCCGATCATCAGAGTCACCGTGTATACTCTTGCCATACCTAGCATCTCAAGTGTCGCTAGCATCTGCGGCGTCGCGGCTCCAGCGAAGCTCAAGATCCCCGTTTGCCAATGGGACTGGATCCGGGTCAGCACCCGCAACAAGCTGTCCCCTATGATCAGGTGGACCGCCCCCTCAGGCACACGTGGCTGCGTGTGGTATTCCACCCAAGCTGCGTCATGGAAGCAATCTCTCCTGTCTCTCTGCGCCGTGCTCCAGTCCATCCGATTGTGCCTGTGGTATCTACCTTCCGTATTCTTTTTGTAACTCGAGATTACCACACTCCTGACAGGTTGCTACCCCCACGTCGAGGGTAAGTCCACTCTTGCTGGACTCTCGCGATTTCTTAGTTGTAGCCGCTCGTGCAACTCTTTCAGTCGTGACGAGCTACCACTCACCTGACTACTACCCGGGGTCGAACTTGGCGTATATCCAGGCAGCGCGACGTCCATCAAATGGCGTATTACTTGTGTCTCCAGACCACGCAGGGAGGACGCTGATTCAGACGGTATCCACACCTCCAACCCTTCGTTCATATGTTCTTGAGCAGCGCGATCGAGGTTGAATCGTCCCTTCGACCTAGGAGCTTCATCCACCTCCATACGTGACTCTGGTCTTGAGCCGGTCACCACCCGCTCTTTGGGCCTAGCCCCTTTCTGCATGTCGAGCTCGCGTTGTCGTTGCTGGATCCTTTCAAGCTCTGACTTCAGCTGCTCGCAATTCGCGGCATTCTCTCGCACCCTTTCTGCCTGTAGCTGTTCAGCTCTCATCATGTCCAGTTCCCTCCGCGCTTGATCCCTCTCATTTTTTGCCTGATCTCTCTCGAGCACCGCTTGATCCCGGTCGAGGTTAGCCTTGTTCCTCTCCCGCTGAGTCCTCTCAAGCTCTCTCTTCATAATACTGACGTCCGGATACGCTTCCCCCGTCTGCTGTGCTCGAGACATCAATGGTGTCTTGCTCGTGCTCTGGCCCGTGGATCTGACTGATGGTCTGACCGGCAGTGGGAATTCCCCTGCACCATACTCAGTATTATTGCTCAAGCCAGGGTTCCTTGCCAAATCGAACCCCCTTATTGCTCCATCCACGTTTCAAGACAGCCACCTGGTTTGCTCTTGATTCGATATTCCATCGGTGGTGTAGCCCACCATCAAAACTGCTTCTGTCGCAGACTCCCGGCACTCGCCCTCATCCTCCAACTGGAGGATGGCATTCAACATCACTGCCATTCTCTCATCCACTTGAGTATAATCCAGGTCCCTTAGACGTCTGTACAATTCGTCAAGTGTGGGTTTTTTCAAAGCTGATGGCATGGACTTCCAGAATCGATCTGCCATTTCCGTAATTTCCAAGTGATCTTGAGTATTAGCAATTTGAGTTTTACCTGAGCAACTTGAGTATTAGCTGATCAACTTGAGTTTACCTGAGCAACTTGAGTTTACTTCTTGAGGTGTCGTTCAACTTGTGTTCTCTTTCTTCAATTGAATACAGTTGAGTAGTCAATTTGACTTTTCCAAATCAATCTGAAAATAACACCCCATTTTTAGACTAACAGGCTGTGTTCCTACCCTAAGAACCCCCCTTCACTACTATATTTAAAACCCTTTCCTTTCCGTCTTACTAAAATAGTTCAATTGGAAATCTTCTAAAAACATGCAGATTCACTTTATGTTTTAGCACCATCAATCATTTAAAATGTTAATTGTCATGCCAATCACCTCTAAAATTCTTTACCTGTTTTGTACCCCCACACCTAACTCGAGATTCTTCCCTCATGCCCAACTCGAGACCCCCGCTTACCCGACTCAGGCGATGCTCAAGTAGTATTTCTTGTGAAGATGCACCATTATCTCTGTTTCTGCGAAGACCACGTGTAGGATAGCGTACAATTCCCTTGGGCTCAATTTCCCCCTGTTTGGGTCATATACCGGCATTGAGACCTCCGTTATCCCTCTTTCAATCATGAAGTCTCGTAGTCTCGTTAGTGCCAACATCACGTGTTCAGGATCGATCGTGTTCCTGTCATTGACCCTCGTCACTAGGAAGCACAGGTATTTGCCCGGGACTTGTGCTACTGATGGTGGAAGCGCGGCCATTCCTCCCAGTCCCGGTCTCTGTCTAAACAGAAACTCCACGTTCTGGTACTCCCTCTTGAAGTCAGCTTCCAGTCTTGATTTGAAACTCATGCCCGCCGTGATACAGATTGCGCTAGTCCTGTCTGACAGAATGAAGTCACTATCCGTTATCAGGATATTTTCTGAGTATTCGTTTGGTATTTCAAACTTCGTTTTGAAATTCCGTCCTATGGTAGGCTCGGTCTCCTCCCCTTCCAGTTCCAGTCCGCACTTTTCTCTCACTTCTCTGAGTTTCTTTATCATCAAATTTTCGGTGTGGGTAAGTCCTACCCCCACTCCCCGGACAAAAATATTTATCGACGTCACCATCGATGATGCTGGGTCTGAATTATCCGGCGGAATGTCGAGCGGGCTGTCTGTTGCCGTCCAGCCGAAAAGAGGAGCCTCCGTTTTCATGTACTTCCCCGCTGATATGTCAACTTGCTGTATGCTCTGTCCTTCCTCGTTTCCGTTCTTGACATCGCGCATCCATTCTAATATCCTCAGGTTCGTATTCTCCCCCCTCTCTATTTCGCTCTGTTCTAAATCCGTCTCCCGCTCCGGCGTCGAGTAGTCTTTCTGTGGGTAGTGTTCATTATCATCGATGATCTGCCATTCACCATCTGCCGCCAGCTCGCCCACACCCGCAACATGCTGTCCCCTATGATCAGGTGGACCGCCCCCTCAGGCACACGTGGCTGCGTGTGGTATTCCACCCAAGCTGCGTCATGGAAGCAATCTCTCCTGTCTCTCTGCGCCGTGCTCCAGTCCATCCGATTGTGCCTGTGGTATCTACCTTCCGTATTCTTTTTGTAACTCGAGATTACCACACTCCTGACAGGTTGCTACCCCCACGTCGAGGGTAAGTCCACTCTTGCTGGACTCTCGCGATTTCTTAGTTGTAGCCGCTCGTGCAACTCTTTCAGTCGTGACGAGCTACCACTCACCTGACTACTACCCGGGGTCGAACTTGGCGTATATCCAGGCAGCGCGACGTCCATCAAATGGCGTATTACTTGTGTCTCCAGACCACGCAGGGACGACGCTGATTCAGACGGTATCCACACCTCCAACCCTTCGTTCATATGTTCTTGAGCAGCGCGATCGAGGTTGAATCGTCCCTTCGACCTAGGAGCTTCATCCACCTCCATACGTGACTCTGGTCTTGAGCCGGTCACCACCCGCTCTTTGGGCCTAGCCCCTTTCTGCATGTCGAGCTCGCGTTGTCGTTGCTGGATCCTTTCAAGCTCTGACTTCAGCTGCTCGCAATTCGCGGCATTCTCTCGCACCCTTTCTGCCTGTAGCTGTTCAGCTCTCATCATGTCCAGTTCCCTCCGCGCTTGATCCCTCTCAACTTTTGCCTGATCTCTCTCGAGCACCGCTTGATCCCGGTCGAGGTTAGCCTTGTTCCTCTCCCGCTGAGTCCTCTCAAGCTCTCTCTTCATAATACTGACGTCCGGATACGCTTCCCCCGTCTGCTGTGCTCGAGACATCAATGGTGTCTTGCTCGTGCTCTGGCCCGTGGATCTGACTGATGGTCTGACCGGCAGTGGGAATTCCCCTGCACCATACTCAGTATTATTGCTCAAGCCAGGGTTCCTTGCCAAATCGAACCCCCTTATTGCTCCATCCACGTTCCAAGACAGCCACCTGGTTTGCTCTTGATTCGATATTCCATCGGTGGTGTAGCCCACCATCAAAACTGCTTCTGTCGCAGACTCCCGGCACTCGCCCTCATCCTCCAACTGGAGGATGGCATTCAACATCACTGCCATTCTCTCATCCACTTGAGTATAATCCAGGTCCCTTAGACGTCTGTACAATTCGTCAAGTGTGGGTTTTTTCAAAGCTGATGGCATGGACTTCCAGAATCGATCTGCCATTTCCGTAATTTCCAAGTGATCTTGAGTATTAGCAACTTGAGTTTTACCTGAGCAACTTGAGTATTAGCTGAGCAACTTGAGTTTACCTGAGCAACTTGAGTTTACTTCTTGAGGTGTCGTTCAACTTGTGTTCTCTTTCTTCAATTGAATACAGTTGAGTAGTCAATTTGACTTTTCCAAATCAATCTGAAAATAACACCCCATTTTTAGACTAACAGGCTGTGTTCCTACCCTAAAAACCCCCCTTCACTACTATATTTAAAACCCTTTCCTTTCCGTCTTACTAAAATAGTTCAATTGGAAATCTTCTAAAAACATGCAGATTCACTTTATGTTTTAGCACCATCAATCATTTAAAATGTTAATTGTCATGCCAATCACCTCTAAAATTCTTTACCTGTTTTGTACCCCCACACCTAACTCGAGATTCTTCCCTCATGCCCAACTCGAGACCCCCGCGTACCCGACTCAGGCGATGCTCAAGTAGTATTTCTTGTGAAGATGCACCATTATCTCTGTTTCTGCGAAGACCACGTGTAGGATAGCGTACAATTCCCTTGGGCTCAATTTCCCCCTGTTTGGGTCATATACCGGCATTGAGACCTCCGTTATCCCTCTTTCAATCATGAAGTCTCGTAGTCTCGTTAGTGCCAACATCACGTGTTCAGGATCGATCGTGTTCCTGTCATTGACCCTCGTCACTAGGAAGCACAGGTATTCGCCCGGGACTTGTGCTACTGATGGTGGAAGCGCGGCCATTCCTCCCAGTCCCGGTCTCTGTCTAAACAGAAACTCCACGTTCTGGTACTCCCTCTTGAAGTCAGCTTCCAGTCTTGATTTGAAACTCATGCCCGCCGTGATACAGATTGCGCTAGTCCTGTCTGACAGAATGAAGTCACTATCCGTTATCAGGATATTTTCTGAGTATTCGTTTGGTATTTCAAACTTCGTTTGAAATTCCGTCCTATGGTAGGCTCGGTCTCCTCCCCTTCCAGTTCCAGTCCGCACTTTTCTCTCACTTCTCTGAGTTTCTTTATCATCAAATTTTCGGTGTGGGTAAGTCCTACCCCCACTCCCCGGACAAAAATATTTATCGACGTCCCCGTCGATGATGCTGGGTCTGAATTATCCGGCGGAATGTCGAGCGGGCTGTCTGTTGCCGTCCAGCCGAAAAGAGGAGCCTCCGTTTTCATGTACTTCCCCGCTGATATGTCAACTTGCTGTATGCTCTGTCCTTCCTCGTTTCCGTTCTTGACATCGCGCATCCATTCTAATATCCTCAGGTTCGTATTCTCCCCCCTCTCTATTTCGCTCTGTTCTAAATCCGTCTCCCGCTCCGGCGTCGAGTAGTCTTTCTGTGGGTAGTGTTCATTATCATCGATGATCTGCCATTCACCATCTGCCGCCAGCTCGCCCACACCCGCAACATGCTGTCCCCTATGATCAGGTGGACCGCCCCCTCAGGCACACGTGGCTGCGTGTGGTATTCCACCCAAGCTGCGTCATGGAAGCAATCTCTCCTGTCTCTCTGCGCCGTGCTCCAGTCCATCCGATTGTGCCTGTGGTATCTACCTTCCGTATTCTTTTTGTAACTCGAGATTACCACACTCCTGACAGGTTGCTACCCCCACGTCGAGGGTAAGTCCACTCTTGCTGGACTCTCGCGATTTCTTAGTTGTAGCCGCTCGTGCAACTCTTTCAGTCGTGACGAGCTACCACTCACCTGACTACTACCCGGGGTCGAACTTGGCGTATATCCAGGCAGCGCGACGTCCATCAAATGGCGTATTACTTGTGTCTCCAGACCACGCAGGGACGACGCTGATTCAGACGGTATCCACACCTCCAACCCTTCGTTCATATGTTCTTGAGCAGCGCGATCGAGGTTGAATCGTCCCTTCGACCTAGGAGCTTCATCCACCTCCATACGTGACTCTGGTCTTGAGCCGGTCACCACCCGCTCTTTGGGCCTAGCCCCTTTCTGCATGTCGAGCTCGCGTTGTCGTTGCTGGATCCTTTCAAGCTCTGACTTCAGCTGCTCGCAATTCGCGGCATTCTCTCGCACCCTTTCTGCCTGTAGCTGTTCAGCTCTCATCGTCCTCTTCCCTTCATACTCTGGGTAAAAGAACGTCAGAGGCATCGCTCTCTCTTTGCCTGTCAACATCATGAATGGACTGATTCCCGTCGTTGAGTGTTGAGTACTGTTGTATGCCCCTACGACTTGCGGCAGATACTTGTCCCAGTCCGTCATGTATCTAGAGCAGTATACCCTCAGCATGTTCACCAACGTTCTATTCTGTCTTTCTACCAGCCCGTTGGTCTGAGGATGGTAAGTCGTCGAGTGTGCTTGAGCTATGTGTGACCTTTTCATTAATTCCTTAGTCAAGTCCCCCACAAAGTCTTTGCCGTTGTCTGACTGAAAAGTCATTGGACAACCATACCTTGATATCCAATGGGTTATCAAGTGGTCACAAGTCTCCTCTGCTGAAGCTGTTTGACACGGCACCGCCTCTGCTAGCTTTGTGAAGTGATCAATTATAACCAGTATCTGGTTATACCCTGACTCCGTCATACAGATCTTCTGATGGTCTATCTGCACCACTTCATTAAATTCCGAGCTTTCCACCGACTTGAGTGGGAATTTCTTCTTCCTTGGGTCTTTCACTTGCAAACATGCCAGGCATGCATTCACCCACCTCTCACAGGCTTTCCTCAATCCTGGCCAATTGAACCTGTGAAGTATTCTTTGTTGCACTTTGTCTATCCCCTGGTGCCCCATTTGATCATGTGATCTAAACAGCACCTCTGTCTGATATAATTGTGGTAGTATGATGAGGTTGTGCTTGTGTAGTATCTTCTCTTCTTCTTTTCTCTTGCATGCTACAACCCCATCAGCCGTGTGATAGAGTAACTCTTTCCTCTCTTTATAGAACTGGCTCAGGATCTTGTAGCTGTCTTCTTCAAGCTCCCCTTTCTCCTTGGACCCCGTTCGGATCCATTTGGAGAGATTGCTTGTCATCTTGTCATTCTTTTGGGCTCTTATCAGGTCCGACAGCCTATATCTCGCTTTGATATGTTCCTTCAGCGCCATGATCTGCCCATTCATCTCCCCAGGGTTGTGGACGTCGTCATTCAGCTTCACGCATACTATCCTCCTTACCACCTTCATGTCGTCTTCCGGCACCAGATTTGTTCTCACATTTGAATTGCATGATAGCTCCCTGAATGGCTTCCTCGAAACTGCAATCCTTTCAAGTTCTTCACCACCTCGTATCTCCTGCACGTCCATGTTGAAGGTTCCTGAGGACGGATCTGTTTGTAGTTCTCTGTCGTGGTGTCTAATCTTTTCTTCTGCTAGTCTCATGCAGAGACTATATTGATCGTCACTGCTCGCTTCCGAGTCCTCATCCCACATTTCACACTCCCCGGACAAATTTTCTCCTTCAGTGTTTTCTTCTTTTGTGTTTTCTTCTTCTGTGGACGTGGACCGCTCCCCGGACTCTTGAACTGGTCCCAGGTATTCAGCTTCTTCCTTGAATTCCACTCTCTTTCTCCTGACTCTAGTCTGTTCAAGTAATTCAGCTGGGATCTTTTCAACCAGTGACTGCACCACTTCCTTCCCATCAAGGTTAGTCACCTTCGAGGTATTTCTATCCTTGGCTGTCCCGCTCTTTCGCAGTATTGTGACCTCAGGTTACTCTTTACAGTTTTCTTGAATCACGGTCCTATCATCTGCTAGTCTCTCGCGTAACCCCTTTAAGTCTTCGTCTATTTGTGCTTCCCCCGTCTCTACCTGGTTGAGATCGTAGCCTTTTGCTTTGAGCGTCTCCCTCACGATCTTTGACTTGAGCATTATTCCTATCGGCATCCCTCGGTTCTTTCTCAAGATTGTTTTTCTCGTAGTTTCCTTTGGTAACTCGGGGTGATCTTCTATTGGTTTGCCTGATTTGTCCAACCATTTTGTGAGAGGAAGACTGTCATACGTTTCCTTGTCCATGAAGGAGAAGCCATCTTTGATCTCAGATCTATCTGCCTCCCTCTGTTCTTGTCTCTCGTAGAACTCCAGAACTCCGTCTTCTTGCTCAAGCTGTCAGCATTTTGATGTTTGTCTCGTGTTCTGTGCTCAATTATCATATTGTATCCGTCCAGGCGAACTATCCACCTCCCAATGTAACTTTGGGTACGTCTTCAGCCAGCTCAGTGCCCGGTTGTCGACTCGCAACTTGAATGGCTCACTGCCTAGGTATGCCCTATTTTTCTCGACAAAGGTACCCACCGCGAACATCTCAGCTTTCGGTGCTCCGTACTTCCGTGTCACTTAGGACTTTGCTCCCGTACGCTATTGGTCTCAAGACTGTCTTCCCATTCCACTCTTGTTCTTGGTGGAGAATTCCAGATATCGCTACTACCGATGCGTCCGTATCCAGTACGTACATCCCCTTCTCTGTTGGCATCCCTAGTACTGGTGCCTCGCACAACTCTTTCTTTATTCTCTGGAATGACTCTTCTGCTGCGTTATTCCACGTGAACTTCTTGCCCTTGTGCCTCATTAACTGTTGCATCGGATAGACCTTGTCTGCGTAGCCTTTGACGAATTCCCTATAGTAATTTGCAAAACCCAGAAAGCTCATCAATTGGTGTTCCATTTTCGGCGATTTCCAAGTTAGAACTGCCTCTACTGTGTCTGGATCTGGTCTGATGCCGTGTTTGTCCACCATCCTCCCCAAGTATTTTATCGAGTCCTTGAGTATCTCACACTTTGATGGTTTGCACTTCAGCCCCGACCTCTTCATACACGCAAATACTTCGTCAAGTCTTTCAATGTGGTCCTCTAGTGTGGGTGTCGCTATTACCACGTCATCCACATAGCACATTACCAGATTGACATACTTCTTCGTCACGCCTATCAGCGCGTGTGCCATCAACCGCTGAAACGTGGCTGTGGCATTGCAAAGTCCAAACGGCATCCGTTTCCATTGAAACAGACCCAACTCGCAGGCAAACCCTGTCTTGTCCCTGTCCTGCTTCCTGAGTGGTACCTGCCAAAAAGCCGAGCCTAAATCAAGAGTCGTAAAAAATTTTGCATCACCTAACTTCGAGAGGCTCTCATCAATCCTAGGTATGGGATAGGCATCCTTCACCGTGACGGAGTTCAGGTATCGAAAGTCACAACAAAACCTCAACTGGTCGCCTTTCTTTTTGGCCATCACTACTCCACACGCCCACGGTGATTTGGATGGTTCTATCATGTCATACTCTAGTAGCGTTTCAATCTCCTTTCTACACGCATCCGATTTGTGTGGGGTCATGCGCCTCGCCCCCTCCCTGTGCGGTATTGCGTTTTCCTCAAGTTCTATTTCATGCTCAACAAAATTGCAACACCCGATGTCTGCCTTATGTCTTGAAAAAACTTCTTCATTCCGTTCTAGCACGTCCTTGATGGCTTCGAGCTGTTCGTCCGTGAAGTTGCCTCTTAAGTGTTCAATATCCGGTAGAACCGGTTTATCACCCTGTATTTCGTCTAATGTGGGCCGTTCCGGGAAATTCGAACAGCTCGATAGTCCATCGTCCGTCTCTGACTTAAGTGACTTCACAAGACCTGATGAATCTTTTATTTTATTCAATCGTTTCAAGATACAAATTTTTTCCCTATGATTGGGACAATCAACAACTTCATTTTGTTTATGGTTTTCAGTCATTTCATATCGAGTTTTAACAGGTAAAGCGTATCCCAGTTTCCTCCCCATCTGTATCGTGATTGGCATGTCAAGGGTATTCAACAAGACACTCACGCAGAGGCCGCTCTTCGTAATCGAGAAGGATCTTCCTAAAACAGCAGCACTTTGACTATTTGGGTTTGGCACCACGCATACCTGCTTGTTGTCACTTAGTTCATTGTAATTTTTCATTCGTAAGCTTACAATCGCCGCCTCGTTCGCCTTTAGCCTCACCCTCCTACTCAAGAATACTGATGCTTTGGTTTCAAATTTACCGGTTTGATTGCGTACCTCCTATCCGGGTTCCGTATCCTGAACATTGCGTTGTTTAGATCAATCGCTACATCAAAGTTCCTGATGAAGTCTCTGCCTAAAATAAATTGGTCAGACTCATCTAGGTTTCCTCCACAAGAAAGCTCATCCACAGGTTACGTTCCTCCAGATTGAGGGCTATTATCGGCGTTCTGCCTAAGACCCGCAGGGCCCCTTTGTTTGCAGCTGACAACCGTATTCTCGAATCTATCAAATCATCTTTGTTGAAGCCCATTCGTTCCCAAGTTTCGATTGGTATGACACTCAAGACTGCTCCCGTATCGAGTAACCCACGTAACTGAGTCTTTTTGCCACTTATGTCTGACACGTGTCCTGTCACATCTGCCTCTGTCCCGATGTGCATCGCATCTTCTTCAAGCATGGCGCAGTGTCCGATCGATCTCACTTTCAACTCCTCTCTTCCCACGTAGATTTGCCCAATTAGGTCTTCATCACATGTTATCATTGTTTTGGTATAGATGTTGATTCCATCTATATTTAGCATCACTTCATGTGGACCATAAGCTTCTGTGTACCTGTTATCAACACATACCGACTTGCTACCCCCTCTCGTGAGTAGTGCTCTTAACGCTCTAGAAGTCGTTTGTGGGCTTTATACAACTCAAGTAATCTGCGTACACATCAATGTGCATTATTGTCTGGTCACTTGGTTCGCTTAAGTTTCTCGTTACTTCGTGGCCGCCCACAGTGATTATTGACATTATTCTTGCCCCAATCTTTGTTATGCCAAATGATTTTCCTCTAACCATTTTTACAGTGTTGCAGTTTCCATTTTTTGTCGACCCTTCAGAAGCTTCTGGTATTATTTGTGCGCCACTTAATGTTTCGTTCATTCTCTGTCTTTGGATCTCTTGCTTCAACCGTTGTTCTATTTCTTTCGCTGCCAGGTCTTGTTTCACATTGTTGATGGCCTCCGCTGCCGCTTTCTCATAATCTATTGCTAGGTCGTTCTTCGCCGTGGCCTCTACTACGCTATTACATTGTGTTACAGCTTTCACTGTTTTCGTTGGTAGCTCCGCACTTGGTCTTTCTATGTTTTTCGTCTCAAATTCACCTTGTCTGTTTCTCTGGTTCTGCACCGCTGCCAGCGCCAACTTGTGTTTTGAATGACTCTGATTCTTGACCGCTTCCCAAAACAACGGACAGTCCATCCTGAAGTGCCCCTCTTGGTTGCAGAAGAAGCATCTTGCACCTATTTTGATGATCAAGCCACTATAGAACTCGTGTTCCTTCATCTGGCTCATCTCTTCCTCATCGGGTGCATATCCCAAACTCTTCATGCCCTGTTTGTATGTCGTGCAATCCGCCACATGATGATCCGCCGACCCACAGTTAGCACATGACCTGCGTTTGTCCATGTCATCTCTGGGCTTGTACCATGACGACCTCTGTGGCTGACTTCCCCCTTGTGTGTTCCTGTTGTCTGAGTACGAGTATTTCTTGGGTTTCATCAGCATGTACTCTCTTGACTTCTGCCTCATCTCTTCTGGAGTTGGTGCACTGTCTTTCGACAATGTATAGTACGTTGCTAACATCGTTCTCAAGTCATCACTCTTTACCCCATCAATGAACTTTAAGGCGATGCTGAAGTTCCTTCGATTGGTAGATTCTTCCGGGTCACTCCTTCTTCTCAAGCTCTCAAGATCATCTAGGAACCTGTCTATCGATTCATCGTCCCTTTGTCTCCTCTTTTCAAATCGCATCATCGCTTGATGACCCTTCATGCCTGAGCCGAACCTGTTTAACAATATTTCAAAGATTTTGTCCGCTGTGTCGCGTTCCTCTTCTTTCTTCGCAACCACGCTTTTCAATGCCGTTCCTTCCAGATTGCTCAGTATCGCTGTGCATGCCTGCCTCTCATCGTTCAAGTTGTCTTGTTCTAAGTGCAGCCTCATGACTTCTACCCAAGTGTCAATGCATCCATCTGAATCATCTTTGAACTCCTTCGGTTTCTTGAAGGTTTTCCTGGATTTGTTGCCTCCTCTGTCACTCGAGTCGGTGTTCCTCGTGGCGAAGGCTTCTAGCGTCCTGTTCATCATTTCCCAGGTGCTTGCCCAAGTCATGACATCCGGTCCCACGTTGTTGTGAGTCGTGGAGTCCCCTGGACCGCTGGTTGTGTTCACTGTTCCATTTTTTATAATGGCCCTGGCCCCCACCGGTGCCGTAATCGCGGCCTCCCGGGTTGCTGGTAACGGTGTTGACTGTCGTTTGTTCCTTTGAGGCTCCACGAAGTCCACTCTATTACCTTGTGTCCTCTCTGCAGCTGGCCTGTCTTGTTGTGTTGAATTCCTAAGAATAGCGTCTAGCTTTGTCTGTATTGCACTTGAGCTCTCAGCCTGTTCCCTACTCATCGTATCCATTCTCGTTTCCAAACTCCCTAACTGGCAATTCACTGTGTCATATCGCTGCTTCATTTCTTGCATGTCTTTTCTGATGTTCTTTTCTCGCTCTTCATCAGTGGTTTCTACTTTGTCAGACATCTTCTGAAGCTTTTCCTCCGTCGCTCTCGCTAGATGGAAATAGTTGTCCAAGTACTCATGTTTGTTGTGTCTCATTTCATTCCTTATCACATTTCTATCCTCTTCGCTGTGCTTCAGTTTCTCATCTATCTGATCTAGCTTCGCCATCAAGTCGCTTAACTCAAGAGTTGTCGTTCCATGGTCCGTTGTTGTCCTGTAGTTGGTCACTGGTCCCGATTTTCTCTGACCCTCGTTCTGATCGGTCTCTGTTGTTCTCGTGGATACTGTTCCGAATGTTTTGCTTTTCTCGACTTTCGTCTCCTCCACTGCTGCGTCCTTCGACCTCATTCCGACCATCATTGCTAATCTTTCAGTAAAAGACGTTCTCTTTTGAGACTCATCCTTCACTGTTTCTGGCGTGTTGCCTGTTGTGTCTTCCACGTTGTCTATCGGTGAGAACTCTATGGGATTCGGGTTGGGTTCTTCCGCATTAGGCATTGCAGTTGACTCTGTCGTCTTCTTTCCTGCTTCATCCACACTTTGATCAGGTGTCTCTAGATCAATCTCAATGGTGGGTGCTACTCGTTCCCCTTCCATGCCCTCTCTTGCTTTGTTCTCCGTGGTACTCCTCGTGCTGACCATACTAACTGAAAAGTTCTTCTTTGTTACCTTCGGACCCATTGATGTTGTCTTACGTAGCGACGAATTATACTTTGTCTTCGCTTCGGTAGATCTTTTTTCAGCTACCGGTACCCTGCTCCGCCTCATTATTTACAATTGTTACTATTTACAGTATTATTATCTACAAAATTCTACTCTAAGGTTAAAACCTCTTTTGACAACAAAAAAAAATTATAAAAAGCAATCGATGATTTGCTAAAAACCACTTTTCTTAAGCTCTTGAAAATTTTATATGTTAGTATAGGATAGAGAATATGATTTTACAATTGGTTACCTCAACCTGACTTACGTCCCAAGACCAATTTCCCAAGACTAGTGTCCCAAGACTAATGTCCCAAGACCAATGGCCCAAGACCAACGTCCCAAGACCACTGTCCCAAGACTAATGTCCCAAAACCAATGGCCCAAGACCAACGTCCCAAGACTATTGTCCCAAGACTATTGTCCCAAGACCAATGGCCCAAGACTAATGTCCCAAGACTAATGTCCCAAGACCACTGTCCCAAGACTAATGTCCCAAGACCAATGGCCCAAGATCAATGTCCTAAGACCACTGTCCCAAGACTAATGTCCCAAGACCAATGTCCCAAGACCACTGTCCCAAGACCAATGTCCCAAGACCAATGGCCCAAGACTAATGTCCCAAGACCAATGTCCCAAGACCAATGTCCCAAGACCAATGTCCCAAGACCAATGTCCCAAGACCACTGTCCCAAGACCAACGTCCCAAGACCACTGTCCCAAGACCAACGCCCCAAGACCAATGTCCCAAGACTATTTCGTACCAAGACTGCTCTGGTCCAAGACTGTCCCAAGGCTGCACTGTCCCAAGACTGTCCCAAGACTGTGTTGCCCCAAGACTGTCCCCAGACTGCAATGTCCCAAGACTTCTTCGGTACTGTCCCAAGACTCGTCACTGAGTGTCTGGATATCGGGTCCCTTCTTCTTCGTTGTAGGGACGATTGAACCACTGTACCTTTTACCACCACTCGAGCTCTAGTAAAAAGTTTTCCCAAAACCCCTATCTTAATGGTCGAAACCCAAACACTAATCCAGTCTTTTCAGGCTATTTGAAACTCTAAATTCCCCGCAGGTATCTTGTGATCACCTGTTCAATAAAGTACCAACAACAAATTTTCCCCAAAACGTAAAATTTTAAACTGGAAAAAATTTCAAAAACAGATGGGTGAATTCTCCTAAAATTCTAGGTTGACTGATGTCAATCTTGTCCGAAAAAATGTCTGGTACCCGATTGCCACGCGTTTTCCTCCCCCCTGCTAGCGATCTTATGGGGTAATATAAAAACTGTCTATGTCCGTTCCCACCGACCGATCCGACCAGGGTACCTACCTTAACCTGATTCTAATTTTGGATATCCGCTTCCTATAACCAACGCGTGTAAATATCTTGTCCCAAGACCAACGCCCCAAGACCAATGTCCCAAGACTATTTCGTACCAAGACTGCTCTGGTCCAAGACTGTCCCAAGGCTGCACTGTCCCAAGACTGTCCCAAGACTGTGTTGCCCCAAGACTGTCCCCAGACTGCAATGTCCCAAGACTTCTTCGGTACTGTCCCAAGACTCGTCACTGAGTGTCTGGATATCGGGTCCCTTCTTCTTCGTTGTAGGGACTATTGAACCACTGTACCTTTTACCACCACTCGAGCTCTAGTAAAAAGTTTTCCCAAAACCCCTATCTTAATGGTCGAAACCCAAACACTAATCCAGTCTTTTCAGGCTATTTGAAACTCTAAATTCCCCGCAGGTATCTTGTGATCACCTGTTCAATAAAATACCAACAACAAATTTTCCCCAAAACGTAAAATTTTAAACTGGAAAAAATTTCAAAAACAGATGGGTGAATTCTCCTAAAATTCTAGGTTGACTGATGTCAATCTTGTCCGAAAAAATGTCTGGTACCCGATTGCCACGCGTTTTCCTCCCCCCTGCTAGCGATCTTATGGGGTAATATAAAAACTGTCTATGTCCGTTCCCCCCTACCGATCCGACCAGGGTACCTACCTTAACCTGATTCTAATTTTGGATATCCGCTTCCTATAACCAACGCGTGTAAATATCTAATGTAACTAAGTCGACGATGCCGAACAATTAGTTACTCTAATGTGTCCCCCCTTTTTACAATTTATAACCGCTAACCTCTAACTTAACCAGCCCCCTTTCTAACCTCCCCCCTCTTTAGCCCCCCTCTTAAGCGGAAAAATCCCTTAAGCGCCGGGTGCTAAACCTCTCGAGAGAAAACCGTAGACCTGTTTCCAGTCCTGCTTGTGCAAAAACTTCCTCAAAACAATGGGACTCCGCTTATCCAATTTTACACTTATCTCCTATAATGTAATGTGGATTCTAACGATAACCGTTGCCCAACTTGAGAACACCCCTGTGCGTCCTCCTGTGGTGATCCTGTGCTGGTTGTCTCTGTTCTGCACTTGACAGCAGCACCACTTTCCCACTTGGCTGGTCACCTCTTCCAGTCAAGTCTCCTAGTTGTCCGGTTCGATCCTTGTGAACCACTTTCCCACTCGACTGGTCACCTCTTCCAGTCAAGTCTCCTAGTTGTCCGGCTTGGTTGCAATCTATCTGAAAACCCTCAACAACGCCCCCCACTCGGGCACCTTTTTGAAGTCACTGGTTTAAATTGCTATATTGATCGAAACGATCGGTCTTATAAAACAGTATGGGTATACTATTTAATTAATATAAAGGTTTGATCCAAATGATCCGGTATCAAAGTCACTGTCTTTTCGTTTTTGTTCCTTTTTCTATACTTTTTTCTTGTTTTTGTTTCCCTAGTTACCCCCCTTTACTCGGTTAGCTAGGCCTCCTTCGGAGATCGTGCCAGGAAGTTTTCTCAAGTTTTCTTAAAAAGCTATCACGGTACAACCGGAAGGTTTACACGTTCCCGCTGAACCGTACCACCGGTACTCTAGAATGGGCATTCAGCCCGGAGCTGTATCAAGTGGGTTCGACTCCGTAGTCATGATGTCGTAAAAACACCCAGGAGCGCCATAAAAACACTATGTAACAGTCGCCTACTTCAGTCACATATGAGGCTTAAGAAAAATAGGCCCTATAACCATTGGCTCAAGAGTCAGGGACACTATCTCTTGTGTTTTTCTACCTCAAGAACGGTCGGAGCCAATTCGGTTCGCTTGCGACATGAGACTAGAACCCGTTACAGCTTAAAGGCTACTACCAAAATATCCCCCCACTCTAGAAAATAAGAACGTTCCCATACTTAGGTCTCAAAATACCCAAAATACACGAACGCCGTTAAAAACAGGGTCGGAACAATCCGTTAAGTTACTTTTTATTGGACAGTGAAACTTTGATCCATTTCAGATGGATCAACCTAAAACTCGCCTTACCTCAACATAACAATCATAAAACACACTCGAGAAAATTAAATTAGGGACTCACATGTTGATGCACTCGAGTACAAGGAGTAATTAAATTGGTAAGCAACTCAAGAATTGGATAATATAACTAGATAAGTTTAATACTGGTCAGTTTTGGTAACAGAAGTAAATTCTGGCTCTAGAATTGGAGTTTTTGTATGATCCATTGGGACACTCAAGCTGTCCACCTTTCCATTGAAGGTTCACTCTAGCTCGTTCCAAATAATTGTTCTCTCTTCTTTTTATTATCTCTCTTCCTATTCCGGGATAAGACAGCTCTACTCGTGTCCTATTCTATATCTGGAAATTGCGAATAGCAATTTCCTGCTGTTTTTCTTGAGTATTTTCCCGCAATTGTAAACTCGGATGTTCTGATTTTTCACTTTTTGTTTTCAGTTGGTACGAGAAAACTGAGCATGACAGGCTCCATTCAAAATTTTCAAAATTAAAACTTCACTCCGAAATCACGTATTTTCGTGTCTCTCAAGGTCAAACTTCCAGACATGACCGACTGGCACAAATGCAGGTACTGAAATCTGCTCCATCATGAATCGAATGAAACAGAGAGCGTCTCTCCGCTTCGCACACGCTACTGCTGCTCCCTCGTTGATTATCAGATCCCTCAGGTTCGTCATAAGGAAAACCTTCTCTTCTTTTGACCTCTTCCTTTCTTCCGAATCATATTCTTCGCGAGTCAGTCCCATCATGCACCAGGCTATATCAGTCAACATTTCATCTGTGCCAGGCAATTGATAATCACCTTGTCCCAAATCCATGACCTCTTCGACTCGTTTCCTTTTCGCTGAATTGACAGCTTTCATCTATATCTCCGAATCCACCTTCGTCTTTCCTACTCTCCTCGGCATCACTGTGCTGCCTAACTTCATTTTCATCGCATTGATCTTATCAATCACCAATTTCGATCGCATCGTTCCTCTCCTGGTTCTTGACAGATACACCACCTCTCCTTTATTGTCCTGCGGTGTCATCTTGATGGGAGAATTCGCTTCACTTTCATCAGTGGCTGAGTCAATCAACAACTCACTCCATCTCCCTTCACACTCATCAAGCTTGTCAAGGACTTCCCGCATCAAGGGTCGGTTGAGACCTGTTTTCAGAATGGACTGGGTCCCATAGCTCTGGACCACTGTCCAGACTTCTTCCATGATCGCCACTCTGTCCAATCTGCATCCCGTCCTACTTTCATGGTCTCGGTGATGTACTTCCCATTCTTCTTCGGGCAACGTTCCCAAGAAAGGTACTATGGCTGAGCCTTCTATTCTTCTTCTTCTAGGTGATTCCATGAGGATTCTTTGTTCGTTATTTCTTGAACTGCCAGGAGAGCTGCTCTTCGGCAAATTCCGTTTCATTTCCATAAAGGCTGACGGAGGCTGCAGTGTCGAAATGCCTTCATCCGCTGGCTCAGTCGTCTCTAACGTATCCGCGTTGTTCTCAAGATCACTGAAGATATTGAAATCCAGGCTGGATCCTCCTCCTGTCGATGCCCTGTCGTCTTCCCCACCAGCTTGACTTGCATTTTGTTGCATGGGTTCTTCGGCTTGACGGCTTCCTCCCTGTTCGTCATCTTCTTCTGACATATCTTTCTTTGAGCTCGAGGGTCCTTGTTTATCATTGTCGGTTCCTTCCGGAAACTTCGGTATGATCAATGTACCGGCCGATCTATCTTCCTCTTCTCCATGGACCACTTTGATTTCCTCGCAGCCGAAGGGTGCTAGGAAGGTTCTCGTTCGCAGCGTTCCTACTACCGTCAACTCCGGTTTCACACTAGTCAGGATCAAGGAGGCCTCAGGCAGTTCGGTCCTGCCTCTCATCTTCATAGACGCTAAGCCTAATCCCGCCCATTCCTCGTCAAATCTTCCAGGCTTGGGAGTTGCGGCGTTGCTTATTCGCCTTCTCGTCGCTTGATCCGTTGAGGCAAATCGTGTGTACTGTAACACAGCGGCATTTCTTCCCACAACGTATGTAACCATCGTTGCTACGAAAGTCCCTATTCTCCTTTCATTGGTTTCGAATGCTCTCAATCTAGGAGTTTGTACCACGGAGACTGCTCCGAGCAACATCCTTCTTATCAGAGGGAATTCAGGGATTGGCTCCGGCAGCTTCTCGTAATCACCCCAGTCTTTCGTCTCTTCTCTCACTTTATGATATGCTGCAGTGAGACGAGGCACTCTGGTTATCTCACCATTCGTTTTATCATAGGGTCTCAGATTCCAAAGCTTCGGAAACACTTCGATGTGTCCTCTTTCTACTTCTCCCATGCGATCACGGAAGTAATCGTCAAAATTGATGACTGTCATCTCTGGCTCTGATAATTTCTCAAATAACAGATCTTCACTCATGAGCTCCCGAAATGTGTGCTGCTCACACCAGTTCAGTGCACTACCGTCCACTGCTGATATGAGGTTCAGGTGCAGCACCGACCTCCTATACGCATCCACCTTAACGTCAGGGAACGCAAACGTGACTGCTGGTCCATTGCTCACTGTCACAAACTCCGTGGCTCATCTGATCAGTGCTAAGGGATCGGTTCTCATAGCCAAGCTCAGATCACTTAACAGAAGCATGCCTCCAACATGTCGTCTAACATCTTC
This sequence comes from Symsagittifera roscoffensis, assembly GCF_963678635.1. Taxonomy (NCBI): domain Eukaryota; kingdom Metazoa; phylum Xenacoelomorpha; order Acoela; family Convolutidae; genus Symsagittifera; species Symsagittifera roscoffensis. The sequence continues at coordinate 24,189,009 of NC_087069.1, forward strand.
TTCTCTTTCGACAGTCTCATCTTCTCCCGTTCCAAAGCGATTTTGTTGTAAGAGATATTGGATAAGAGTGTGTCTCAGGTCTCTTATCTTATTCCACAAGTCCGTGGATTTCTTCATATCTAAATTCCTCACTCTCTCTCTCATCATCTCTGGACAACGTGTCAATTTCATTAGTCATCCCAAGTTTCCGTGGGTAATCGCAATCAGTGTTAGAAGCCCATCTAACCGCAGGTTCTGGATTCCTTCGGTGAGCAGCATCGCCGGTCCTTTCACGAAACTCTCTGCTCCAAACGTCACGAACAAGGCTAGTAGTTCCACTATTGACACTTCCACTACTGCTTGGAGGAAATCTTTTATCAAGTAATGAGAGACTTTCGGGTAGACTTTTGCCAAGAAGGATGCGGTCCATCCGGCTCCCAACCCTTCCAGCATGCTGTCTGTCCATTCAAAGCCTTCCTGTCCCTTCACTTCCTGGGTATAGAAGGTTTCCAGGGTAACCTGATACATTCTGTTTACAAATTCAGCGGTCTTTTCTTCGGCATTTTCCGCCAGGTTCGCTTCCTTTAACAAGTAGGCATGGATCTTCGTGATCATCACAGGGCATTGCTCAAAAGCATCTGCACCCAATGCCGCTACTCGAGGATTTAGGTGTAGCCACTGGTTGGCTTCGGCTTGGTTGTCAAAACCATCGCCTCCAAATGAGCTCTAGTCTCTAGTGAATTTTTCCTTCTCGTGTTTTCACCTGCCACATCCATTGCTCGGAACCATAAGTCGTTGGACATCGCTGCGATCACTCGATGGTCGTCGTCTATTCCCGGTTTCAGTTTGAGCTGTCGACTGAAGTTGGACAGTTCCCACCCCAGCACCTCGTCCAACAATAACATGTGCAGCGCATGGTCCTTGAATCCTCTCATCGCGTTCGAGATATCTGACCACACTGCAGGTAGTTCAGCCTTGAGTGGCCTCAGGTTCTCCATCTCTATCATGCGATTTGGGGCTGATATGATCACATCATGTTTTCTTTCCGAAAGCAAGGTCACAATCGCATACGCGAATTTCAGTCCATACGGGAGATGTGCATACCCCGGAGACAACGCGAATACTACTCTCGGTGTCACTTTGGTGAACTTCACACATCGACTCAAGGATATCTTTTATCGCTGGCCACACAGCATTCTCTGCCGTTGTAGGATCTCTGAGTCTGCTCAGAAAACCTCTACTGTGTAGATGGTCATTGATGCCAGCAAACACGATCGTAATTGGGTTCATGTCCGTCTGCCTTTGTACCCCTATAGCCAGAGATACCGATTGCAGTAGGTCCAGATCGATCGCTGCCAACATTATAACGTCCGGCCAAAACAGAGACTTGGAGGTGTACACGAACTCTGAATTCGTTACTATCATGATCTTGGCCTTCCTCATTTCTGCTTTGTCATAGGCGGCGAAGATGGTCTCATCTTTCTTTATCGCTTTCAACCCGCCGTATCTTTGGACATCACCATTTGACCCACTAGTTTTGGGTATATTCTTTCATTCACATGACCAGGGGGTGTCGTCAGCTGCCTGAACATCTTCACATGTTGTCCAATTGGCGCTCTGGTCGTCAGAAATCTTCCTCGTCTCTCTTCCCGATTCCCCTCATCATGATTCAATCTCACATCCTGCAAGGGTCTCGCGTTCACTGGTCCCATTGTGTTGTTAGAGGGCAGTCCCTCTAGGTCAGCAAATCTCAAGGCCGTCGTGGAGCTGAAATTTATGCTAGCGGCTATCAACCAGTCTACGCCGGTTATTGAATACAGTCTGCTGACGGATAGCGTCGCTCCATTCAGCATCCTCCTTGCCTCTTCGATGAAGCTTATCCTCTGGAGATCCAGCTTCATTAGTTCGTCTTTGTATACATGCCAGGGAGATGGTATGGGTCTTGAACACATCAACGAGCCTCTGCCCGGGCGTCTCTCCTCTCGACTGGTACTTGTCGTCTCCGATCTCGTGTCCGATCTAGACGTGCTGGCTGTCTCTTCAATTGGTTGACAGGTCCTATTCTTCTCCTCCTCATCGGCGCTTCTCCTAATCGATCCTGTACGTCTTTCCTTTGACCTGGTTCGCTGGAGCTCTGTTGTCTGTAGTTCATGACGGCCGGGACCGTCCCCAAGCGTGTTTCTAGGCTAGGGGGAACAAAGGTGGTAGTCACCGCGTCATTCGCTGTTCCTTCTTCCTTCAGCACTCCTGTGTCAAAGAGTTCCGCCTCTTGTTCATCCAACCGCTCTTGGAAGACTCGATTCAACCAAGCCTCTCCTTCGATACTATCGAAGTGGATGCCGTCCGTGGTCAGTCTGGCTTGATCCATAGCTCTCAACTCATGTTCGATATCCATGAGGATCATTCTTCCGGCATTCCGATTTGCGAGATTCCTCAAGATGTTATTCCACCTGACGACTCCTTCGTTGTGCCTTCTTCCTGCTGCTGTTAAGCTCCTCTCGTTCGTTGGCACAGTGCAAACGGTCAGTACCGCGCAATTGAATTTCTGCCAGAGGGTAGTGATCAAACACACCATCATTGATTCCCATAGTGCTTCCTGCTAATCCGAACCTCTGGAGATGTCATTCGTTCCAACCAGGATCATCACATTGGGGATCCTCCCTGGATTCATCAGTTCCACCATTCGATATAACTGGGCTATCGTCGCGCCTCCGAAGGCCATCACCGTGGTGACCCACGAGGTCCTCAAATTCGATAGTACTCTGACCAAGCTGTCTCCCAGTATCAGATGTGATGTCACCAGTGGCAGTTGTTGCAGGTTGACTGCCAGGTTCCAAGTCACTCGATTGAAGCAAGCTCTCGGATCTGTCTCCGGAACTCCCGTAAAATTATATCTCAATTGATTGCTCTTTTGTACGTCTATTACACGAGACACTTTCTTCGCTGGCATCTTCTGTATTCTTCTCTCTGGGGCCTTCGAGCTGCCCATGAGTGGCGTCACTTCACTTATCCCCTGTCTGATCACGGTCTGGGAGAGTCGTACTCTGCCCGTGTCGTCAATCGTTCCATAGGGTGCAGTCACCCCGGAATCTGGCGCATTCTTGCTGGCGAGCAGTCGCCCAGCTGTCTCTATCAGCTTCCTCATCGTCTGCTCCACGAGTGGGTCACCTAAGGTATCACTCGGGTCCGGGATTGTCACTCGATCAGTTGCAGTTGGGAGTCGCGTTTCTGTCGTTTGACTCATTTTTCGAGGCGTCGAGGCTCCATCGGGGACTGCCCACGAGGAAAACTCCTTGCAGGTATCACTTTCTCCACGGCCGTTGTCAACGCCATCTGTTCCGATCGCTCCTTGTAGTCCTACCTCAAGCGCTCAATTTCGTGACCCTGCTTTTTGTTGCAGTCTTCGAACAATCTTTTCCACATGTCCCGATCGTCCTCCATAATGAGTATAGTTTTGGTCATCTCGTCCAGCTCCCTTTTCGTCCTTTCCAGTTCATCCTTCATCCCTTCCAGATCTTGCATGATTTGGTTCGTCTGAACCTTTTGTTCTACTTTCGCCCTCTTTGGTGGCACAGCTGCTCTCAGTGGTGAACCAGACGAGGCAGCCTCGCTGTTCATCTCCTGATGCATTCTCGTCAGCCCAGGTTTGGGCTTGGAGGGCATAGGCATTTCACCTGATTGGTAAGTCCTAGGACTTCCCAATCCAGGCTCATTCGCCAAGTCACTCCCTGAGAGAGCCCCGTTTCTCCACCTCATCACTCTCATGTTCGGGCGGTCTAGTACTCCCCTCTCTCCATATGCTGCCATCAACATGACTTCCGTGGGGCGGTCCCCACGGTTGTCATGCCCCAAGATGTTGATCAGGGCGGTCTGCAACATGACTACCTCTGGGTCCTCCAGAGCAAAGTCTCGATCCATCAGCCGACGATAGATCGCTTCTATCATCGGTCCTACATATGCCTCTGCCAGGTCCGTCAATTCAACCAGGTTGAAATTGTCCATTCTGTTCTTCAAATTCGATTCGATTTGATTTGATTTCAAAGTTTTGACTCAAGTGAGCAATTAAAAGATCAATCAGGATCTAGAAAAGAAGTCACAAATATCACACTTGTCAGTTTCTCCTTAACAGATATCGTTAAAATTTGCTTAAAAACAGTTCAGATAAAAAGATACTTATCGTAAAATTTAATAAAATCAATCGGTCTCTAAAATTTTGGAATTTGACCTAAGATTGGACAGTCCAAACTTTGGATCTATTCCTAAGATCATCATTCAATTGTTCATGGTCACTAACTCCTTCTTAACCAAGAGCTTAATAACATAACAAATAACATAACATAACACACACTACACACAACTTAGTCTTTTAGCCCAACACCCTCTTGCACGTCACTCAGCCTATACTTAGGTAATATTCTTATGTAATTATACTCGTATATTAGTATCAGAGAATATCACTTGTACAAGCGCGTACAATTCCCGAGGATGCAGTCGTCCTCTGTTTGGATCGTACACTAGAAGCGAGAGCTCCTTCACGTCCATTTCCACAAGGAAGTCCCTCAGCCTCGTCAAGGACAAGACTAGGTTCTCTGGGTCCACGTGCTGCTTCTCCGTCGCCCTCGTTACTAAGAAGCATAGGTATTTTCCCGGTATCTGTGACGCCGCCGGAGGTAAGGCCGCTACGCCCCCTATCCCTGGTCTTTGCTTCCAAAGGAATTCCACGTTTTTGTATTCTCTCTTAAAATCTGCCGCTAACGCTGTCCTAAAACTCATGTCTGCTGTGATTGCTATCGCACATGTTCTATTTGTGAGTATGAAATCACAGTCTGTTAGTATTATGTTACTTGAATATTCATTTGGTAAGTTAAAATATGACTCAACTACCCTCCCTATTTCAGGTTTCTTAGGTTCTTCGCCTGTCTCTGCTTCTAAGTCTCCTGTTTCTCTTGCTACTCCTAATTTTTTTATTATCAAGTTTTCAGTGTGGGTAAGTCCTAGCCCCACTCCCCGGACAAAAATATCCATCGACGTCCCCGTCGATCGCTTACCGGGTATCAAGTCGAGATTAGAAGCTGGAATGAGTAGTTGTCCTTCCTGGGCAGCCCAGGAAGGATCATTTCGTTCGGTCTTGATGTATTTCATGCTTTCACGATCTACTTCTTGAATCGTGACGCTGGTCTCCTCTGGGTCCGACGTCATTTCGTTCAGCCCTTCTAAGACACGCAGGTTCGTCAAGTCTTGTTCATATGACTGCTGTTGCTCGTCGTCGAATTCTACCTCGGGTTTCGGCCGGTCGTCGACCCACTCATCGTCGTGATCATCGACCATGTCAATGTCTTGTGACACAGTTATTTCTTCTGGCCCTACTACTTCTTCCACTATCTTCTTCAGATCTATCCTATCCACTACAAAGTCGTCACCGCAAGGATTATATTTCTTTCTTGGTCTTGTCCCGTCCTTCTGACGAGTCTGTATCGTGAACGGAAGATCCGGTTCCAAGTTCTTGGGAACCTCTATCTGTGCGGATCCTGCCAATCCTCCTCTGCATAGGGTAAGGTTTCATCGTCCGCTTCGATCACCTCGTTTGGATCCAGGTCCAGCGGTGTATTCGTTCCTTCCTTCACGACTTCGTTTCCATCGTTCTTCTCCCTGGTGCCCTTCTCGTTGACCTCACAAGCAGGATCCATCATTAGATAATCCCCTTCTTCCATGTCTGCAGGTATACACCAGTCTTCTGTCGATGGGTTGTGTGGCTTAATGTTCTCGTAGTGGGCGGCTCGGCCAGTACTCAGTCTAAAAAAGCGTTCCTCCTGGTGCACTTCTAAAATCATGAAGGGTCCCCTCCACTTTTTTAGGAGCTTTTTCGTCCCTTTCGGTGGTATAACGTTCTGAAATACCCATACTTAGTCTCCCACCGAGTAATTTTTTGCACCAGCTGCTTTCTTGTCGAATCTTTTCCTCTGCCTTGCCTGTGCTTGCTGAGTATTTCGTCTACACAAATGTTCAACTCCTGTTGACGTCTGATCACATCCTTCACGTAAACCTGTGGAGACGTTTTCTTTCCCTCATATTCTGGGTAGAAAAAGGTTAAGGGTGAAGACTTTTCGTGTCCCGTTAGCATCATGTGTGGACTGACTCCGGTGGTGGAGTGTTGCGTGCTGTTATAGGCTCCCATCACCTGTGGAAGGTATCTGTCCCAATCGGTCATGTACCTGGAACAATATACCCTCAGCATCGACGCTAACGTCCTATTCTGTCTTTCCACTAAGCCATTCGTCTGAGGGTGGTATATCGTCGAGTGAGCCTGAGCAACCTGTGAGCGTCTCATAAGCTCTTTCGTAAGCTCTCCTACGAAAGCTGTTCCATTATCCGATTGAAGCGTCATCGGACAACCATGTCTCGCTATCCACGTATTGATCAGGTGGTCGCATGTCTCTTCCGCCGAGGTAGTTATGCAGGGCACGGCCTCTGCATACTTCGTAAAATGATCTATCATGACCAACACCTGATTATGACCACTGTCTGTCATGCATATCTTCTGGTGATCTATCTGCACCACCTCATTGAATTCAGACGACTCGATCGATTGTAAAGGAAATCGCAACTTCCTTGGATCCTTGACCTGTTGGTATGACAGACATGCTGTTACCCACTTCTTGCATGCTTTTTTCATTCCAGGCCACTCAAAGCGCTTCAGGATCATCTGATATATTTTATCGATCCTCTGATGGCCCATCTGATCATGCGACCTGAATAATAGTTCTGTCTGATAGAGCTGCGGTAACACTATCGCGTTATACTTGTATAAGACTCTGTCTTCCTCTCTTCTTTTGCAAGCCACAATCCTGTCCTTGTTCAAATATAACCTCCCTTCCTTCTGCATGAAGTACTGTCTCAGGATGCGATAACCCTCTTCCTCGAGGTCCCCTTTATCTGGAGAACCATTCTCGATCCACCTTTTCAGGTTGCTTGTCATGCGATCATTTCTCTGCGCCCTTAGAAGATCCGAGAGTCTGTATCTCGCCTTTAAGTACGTCTTCATGACCCTCATCTGACTATTCAGCTCGTTGGGCTGGTGTGTGTCTTCTTCCATCTTAACGCACCAAATCTTCGCCAGTGGCTGTGTTTCTTGCTTGAACGGCTGAAGATCAGTCCTGACTACTTCTTTTCGTGACAACAGACTTATCGACCGCTTCGATACCGCTATTGTCTCCAAATCATCCGCTGCGTTGTCAAAGACTCTTTCGCTTGGTATAAGGTAGCGATCACTGTCAGGATCCTGGTACACCTCTCTGTCCAGATCCCTTGCACGAGTCTCCACTAGTAGTGTGTGGATTGCATATTCTGACAGTTCTGATCCCGAGCTCGAGTTCCTGTCTGAATAGGTGTCAATTCCTGAGTTTTGGGAGTTGTCATTTGTTGAAGAGTTTGTGATGGAGTCTGCACGCTCCTCCAGATCATGTCTTTGCCTTCTTCGCATCCATCTGAACTCCCCGGACAAAACCTTGTTCTCCAGGTCCTGTTTCTCATCAGAGATTTTTTGATCTATCTCAGACTCCCCGGACAAACTTTCCTGTCCCGGGTGTTGATCTTGTGCTCGCTGGCTCCTCTCATCGTTCATCTCCCCGGACAAACAGTCTTGCAGCAGGTTTTGTTCTACCTTTTAACCTTCTTTATCCTGGTCCACAAAGGTGACGGTTTTCCATCGCGTACCGCTTCCCTGTTCTTTCCGTCCGTAAGAAGTACTGGCTAAAATCTCGTGGGGTATTGAGGTTACTAGTTGCTGAACTATTGTCCTACAATCCCTCTCGTTCTCTTCGTGTTGTGGTCTGGACGGCATGATCTTCACCTTCTCACTGACTGTTAGCGATGCCACTGCTGCTGTCCACTCGGGGTCATCTCTGGTCACTTCTCTTTCTAACAATCCACCCAGCATCCGCATCACTTGCGGTGTGACCTGCACCGTTTTATCAAATAATGAGAGGCTGTTTATGTTCATGCGAGAGAGTTCTTGCTGGACCAGATTCGTGCGCAGCAACAGATCCAAGGGGACCGGGTCCTCCTTGGATAGGATCTTTATCTCGGCTGCTTTCTCTACAGGTAACTCAGGGTGTCCTGGAATTGGATGTCCAGACTTGTTCAACCATCTCGTTAAGGGAAGCGCTTCATAGGTTTCTTTGTCCAGAAACGAGAATCCCTCCTTTGTTTCTGCCTGATTGGCTTGCTTCTGCTCCAATCTTTCATAGAACTGTTTTCTTGCTGAGGCTGTCAGCATTCTGGTTTTTATCACGCATTTTGTGTTCATTTATCATGTGGTAGCCATCCAATCTCACTATCCATCTACCAATGCAACTCTGATCCATCGAGTAGGTCTTCAACCAGGATAACGCTCTGTTGTCCACGCGTAACTTGAAGGGAGCGCTCCCCAAGTATGCACGGTACTTTTCCACGAAAGTGACTACTGCAAACATTTCTGCTTTCGGTGCGCCATATTTCATCTCTGTGTCACTCAAAACCTTGCTGCCGTATGCAATGGGACGGAGAACCGTTCTTCCATTCCATTCCTGCTCTTGATGCAATAATCCTAAAATGGCTACTACCGATGCGTCTGTATCAAGAACATACATGCCCTTTTCTGTAGGCATGCCTAGCACTGGCGCTTCGCACAGTTTCCGCTTTATGCTCTCGAAGGCAACTTCTGCTTCATCGCTCCATTCGAACTTTTTCCCTTTGTTGCGCATCAGCTTCTGCATCGGATACACCTTGTCCACATATCCTTTTATGATTTTCCGGTAGTAATTGGCAAACCCTAGGAAGCTCAGGAGCTGTGTGTCCGTTCTGGGAGCCTTTCATGTCAACACTGCTTCTACTGCTTCCGGGTCCGGCCTCACACCATGCCTGTCTACCATTCTTCCCAAGTACTTGATTGAAACCCTAAGGATTTCACATTTCGATGGTTTGCACTTCAAGCCTGCTCTTTTCATGCATCCAAAGACCTCATCGAGCCTATCAATGTGGTCTTCCAGGGTCGGTGTCGCTATGACTACGTCATCCACGTAACACATCACGAGATTCCCGTACTTCTTGGTCACTCTCGTCAAAGCCTGAGCCATCAGTCTTTGAAAATTGGCCGTTGTATTGCACAAGCCGAAGGGCATCCTCTTCCACTGGTACAACCCAATTCACACGCGAATCGGGTTTTCTCTCTATCCTTCTTCCGCAGAGGGACCTGCCAGAAGGCAGAACCCAAGTCCAATGTGGTGGAGAACTTGGCATCACCAAGCTTAGAGAGGCTCTCGTCTATTCGCGGTGTCGGGTACGCAGCTTTTATCGTTACCGCGTTCAAATGACGAAAGTCGCAACAAAACCTAAGCTGCCCCCCTTTCTTTTTCGCCATCACTACACCGCAAGCCCATGGCAATTTCGAGGGTTCTATCATGTCGTATTCAAGCAACATCTCTATTTCCGCTCGGCACGCTTCCGACTTGTGTGGTGTCATTCGTCTCGCACCTTCTCTGTGTGGAACGGCACCTTCTTCCAGTTCAATTTTGCGTTCCACGAAGTTACAGCAAACGAAGTTTTAGCAACCGATATCCGCTTTATGTTTTGAAAATACATCTGCAATCCGATTTAAAACGTCCGGCAATTTTTCGAAATCTCCCTCACCTGTTTTCCCTTTTAAATGTTCTATCTCTGGCAAAACCGGTTTGTCAGATTCTAGTTCATATGACGAGGGCTGTTCCGGAAAATTCGAGCAGATTGATAAGCCGTCGTCCGTTTCGGAATTCATTGAAAACAATTTATGAATAGATTTTAATTCATTAATCCTCTTTAAATTTTTTTTTATTGGCATGGTAAGGACAGTCTTTCACACTATGTTTCTTCAAATTTTGCGTCTCCTCATAGTCGGTCCCCATCGGCAAAGCGTAACCAAGCTTCTTTCCACGCTGGATTGAAACCGTGGTGTCCAGTGTGTTTAATAACACACTGACACACAGTCCGTTTCGCTTTACCGAGAAGCTCCGGCCTAAAATCACCGAACTCTGATTCTTCCGGCTACGTAAATCGCTTCTCGATTGGCGGCGGCCAGTCGGAGATTCGTTGGAATTAGATCTTCCCTCGTGAAGCCCATTTTTTTCCAAGTTTTTATCGGCATCACACTCACTACAGCTCCTGTGTCCAGAAGCCCTGTGACTCCGATTTTCGTTCCGTTGGTGTCGAGCAGATGTGCGGTCACATCTGGTTCATACCTAATGTGTACTGCATCTTGTTCCATCATGGCGTCATGGCCTATCCTGCGGACTTTGAATTCCTCCTCATCCAAATAGATCTGCCCCATTTGGTCACTATCTGTTGTTACATAAATCCTAGTGTAGATACTGATTCCATCCACGTTCAGCATCACTTGATACGGCCCATAGACCTCCAGGTAGCGTCTATGAAATTTCTTCATGCGAAGGCCACCCGTTGTTAGTAGTGCTCGCACAGCTCTCGACTCAGTGCGTGGCTCCACCTGCCTCAGATAATCTGCATATGTGTCCAAATGCATCAAAGTGAACTCGGATGGTTCACTCAGATTTCTGATTACCTGATGTCCAGCCACTGAGATTATCGACTGTATCTTGCTTCCTTGTGGTACCATGCCGATCCTCTGACCGGAGATCACATTAAGTTTCAAGCTCAAACTGCTTGATCTTTAGTCTCCTCGACCTCCGTTGCATCGAAGGTATTCAGTTGCTCCTGTAGTTTCTCATTTTCCAGTTCGATTTTCACTTTTTGTTCGATCTCTTTCGTCACCAGTTCCTGCTGCACTCTATTTAGAGCATCCCTGGCGGCTGCCCTATAATCAATCTTGAAGTCATCGGCCGCAGTTGCTGGTTCCGGTTCACGTGTCTCTTCAGTTACCGCTTGCATTTTCTGCGCCGCCAGCTCTTGAGGTTTGTCTTTTCTGCGTGCCTCCGCTTCACTCAACAGGCGAGCCTTGCTGGCTTTCACTCCTGACAAAGCTTCTTCATGCCTTGGATGCTTGATGTCTGCCACTGCATCCCAGAATTGCGGACAATCTGATTTAAAATGACCTTCCAAGTTGCAAATGAAACACCTCGGGCCAAATTTTGCAATTACTCCTCTCATGAAATCCTCATGGTCCAATTCTGACGCATCTTCGTCATCGAGGCTAAAGCCTATTGCTTTCATGCCTTGTTTGTAAGTTGGGCATGCTGACACATGATGGTCCGTTGAACTGCAATTGGCATAAGAGCGTCTTTTGTCCATATCATCCCTCGGTTTGTACCAGTTGTTCCCTTGGTTTGCTGGTCCGTTGTTAAAATTGCCATAATTGTTCTTATAGTATCCAGATCTCGAAGGAGGTTTCGACAAAAGATATTCTTTCGACTTGAGCCTCAACTCCTCTGGTGTTGGCGCATTGGTTGATAGTGGTGTGTAGTGCGTTGCCAGCATTGTCCGAAGTTCATCATTCTTCACACCATCGATGAATTGTGAGGCTACTGCCAGGTTCATCCTTCGGTTTGACTCATCCGGTTGGCTGCGGCTTCTCAGCATTCCCAAGTCATCGAGAAACTTGTCTCGTTTCATCGTTTCATCTTCTCGTTGCCTCCGTTTCTCGAAGCGCATCATCGCTTGGTGCCCCTGCACCCCTGATCCAAAACGGTTTGACAAGATTTCGAAGTTTTTCTCGGCTGTGTCACGCTGATATTGCTTCTTGGCCATGACACAGTTCAGGGCTGTCCCTTCCAAGTTACTGGTGAGCGCACTGCATTCCTGTCTCTCCGACAAGTCCTCTTCCTCGAAATGCAGTTTCATTACCTCTATCCAGGTATCAATACAGCCATCAGATTCGTTTTTATAGCATCTTGGTTTCTTAAAGACTCTTCTGGACTTCTCACTGCGTTCATTGGTTCTGGATAAACTTGTAAGGAATGTCTCCAAAGACCTGTTTAGGGGTTCAAATGCTGTGGCCATTGCCGTAGCATCCCTTGAGTGTCCCGCCTGAGTGTCCTCACACCTTGTCAAAGGCTCTGTATGCGGTGCATCCCTGCAATCCGAAACGCCGTGAGTGTTTCCCCCTTGGCCCACATGACTCCTCCCCGGGCTTGCATGCCCTCTGTTACCGGAATCACTTCTCCCAGTCGCATGTGTGCCTTGCGTTGGTCGTTCAATAGAGGTCTGTCTGTTCCCCGTTGAACTTGCTCTACTGTTCGGGCCCCTTGTTCTATTATCCCTTGTGGCATAGCCTGATGAACTGCCCCTGCCTCTAGTGGATCCAAATGTCCTCCTCTTTTGATGGTCATTGAAGTTCACCTTCGGCTCCCTGCTGGGACCTCCCGAGTTCGGTTCCCCTTCTTTTGGTCCACTCTTGCTGCTTAGTAGCCCGTCCAACCTATCCATGATAGCCTGAGTTCGCCTCTCCATCATCGCGTCTATCTTTGTGTCAAGAGTCCCAAGAGACTGCTCTTGCTGAATTCTTCGCTTCTCCATGTCGTCTCTTAAGCGTAACTCTCTCTGTTTCGCTTCTCTTGTCATTCGCGACAAGTTGTTCGCTTTATGCTCGTCCGTTCTTTCTTTCAAGCATTTTTTGCTCCTACCAACTTCTTGTCTATTGCAGTTTATTTCTTCCCGCAGACTTTCTCTTTCAATGTGAACTGCTCTTTCTTGTTCACTCATTCTTATGGACATCTGTTCATTTTGTTCTCCTAAACTGTCCACTATGTTGTTCAAGGCTTCTTCTAGTGCTGCCCCGTTATCCACGAGTGGCGTCACTAGTGGCGGTGTAACCCTGTCGGTCCCAGGTAGCTTCGTGCTGGTCGAGATTCGGGCCTTGACTCTCTGACTCGACGTCTTTTCATTAGCCACCTCAGGATCCGCCAATGCGTTGCCTAGCCCTCTGTTTCTACTCTCCCCAGTTTGCGGCTCTGAATTTGTCATAATCGCGAAGCCTCTCGACTGGCCCGGTGTGTTTACCTCTTTGCTTATCGTTCTCACCACACCAAATTTGTCCATGGTTCCATTCTCTCTTTCGACGTATGCCTCATTCTCCTGGGTCGAACTATTGAGGCTCACTTGAGATCCAAAATCCACTTGCTCTTCTTCGTCCTCCTCCTCCTCCTCCTGGAATTCACCTTCATTTCCTGTGCCCACCCCCATGGTGAATGGAAAGATGTTTCCTAAGGTGTTCCTCATTCTTTCTGAGAACGATGATGACGTTGTTTGTTTCTCAGTCCCGCCTGCCACCATGGTGTTGTCTGTTGGAGATTTTCTAGTTGCCGCTATTTCAGTTGAGATGTCGGACAGTTCCGACATCTCCTCTCGATCCAATGTCCCGGTGGAAGTGGCAAAATCATGGCCTTGGTCTACCGGAGTAGATTCACTCGCCAGCCTTCTGCCTCTCCCTTCCAGTCCATGTATTTCCTGGTTGTCGTTCATGGCATGGTCCGTATTGACCTCCACTTCTAACAGTTTTTTTTCGCTCTTCTGAGGTCTTCTGACTCCTTAATTCAACCATTCTGCCTGAAACCGTCTCCCCTTTGTCGGTCCGGGCTCGTTTGATCCAATCCACAAAAGGGTCGGTCATTGTTTTTCTTTGCTTTTTAGGTATGAATTTCCCTGAGCTATTACCTCGTTTAGGTATCCTTGACTTGTCTAGACTCATTCTCAATTTGTTACTTCTTAATGCCTATACACTTAATTCGATTGCTAGTGAACTTATAGTTTGATTACCAATAATAATGAAACACAATAAATTTAACAAGATTCTGTAAAATAGTGACCAAAAATCCCTGTATGTTATCAGAGTACAGTTTGTATATAATTTATTCACACTAACCGATTATCGGTCGTAAGATTTGAGAACTAGCACAATATGATGTTATCAGTCAATTTAAAAATAGTGTACTCACTACCCAATCAAGCACAGTTTATGTAGACCTAAAATCAAAAACAAAAGAAAAAATATATCATGACAGAATATGAATACCTCTATAAAAAAACGTATGTGTATTGTATTTTTAGTCGGTCGCAGTACAATAGTCGAACTTGTCTTTTAAAGAAAAAGCTTTCCCTGCTTGGTGCTGCACCAAACAGACAAAACTTTGAAGGCAGTAATTTTCTCAAGTGGGCTTCTATTGCACCCACCGAGTACTGTGTTACCTATCAGCCTTCGGACTGCCCGAGGTGGACCTACTACAATCCTCAGGGCGGTCATTTTTCACATAAACGTATTGGGTTTCAATCCACACTAATGAATTACGCTCTTTTTAGTTCAGACTTAGTGTCGCGAATTGTAACATTCGCCCGGAAGATACATATCGACGGATAACAAAACTAAGTCTTAAGACGACTGGCTAGCGTCTAAACAGAGCTTTGCATGTTTTTCACCGTCTCTACCAAGCCAGTACTTTTCGGTGGTCTTTTCTAACATCGGGTCGACAAAAACGTTACTGTTCTCCGGCTTCGACCAGAACGCTCAAATTAACTGAATTATATGCAAAAATAGTGAGCTCATGGCTGGGTCTCAGTATCCCCAGACCACGAGGTCACTCCTAAAAACAGGGCTACTACTTATTATATTACTATTGTTTTTGTTCAGTAGATGAAAATCATCATCTCCATCGAAGATGGATCAACCCTTTCCCCCCCAACTCTTAGCACCTCATCCTTGTCAAAACTAATCCAAATATCAACTAAATTCAAGTCAGGACATGACAGGATGCTAAAAGTTCATATGAGTCAATAAAAGTTTTCCGTCCCGAGACCCTTCCGGTTTCTTGAATCCGCTGAATCAAGCCCGTTGATTTTGATTTCTTCCTAATCCGGAAGGCTGGTTTCTTACCCTTCACCGTTGTTTGCAACGGCCTTGCTACTATTGTAGCAGCACAATAGTTGCAACTCGGAACGTTCTCTGCAATCTGCTGCTGTTTTTCAATCACGATTGTCGTTGTTATCGTCAGCGCAACTAATGTTGTTGTGTTTTTTCACTAATTTTTTGTTAAAAATGGCCGTTTCAGCATTTCTCAGAAATGTTACGACATCACTTCGAAAATTTAAAATTTCAAAATAGCAGAATATCTTGACCTTCACCGTTCTACTAATCATCCGATTAACGTCGTTAATCCTTCAAAATCACTAACTCGGAAGGCTTGCTGCTAAAAATTCGAAGTCTGCACAAATTGCATTTTGGCCATTCTGGTCGAATGTCACATACTCCCCGGACAGTCCGGTCAATGTCCTCATTGAATCGCGCAATATTCGTAAAATGGTTACAGTGTCATCGAACAGAATTTGCAAAATGCACGAAATTACTTTTATCTACGTCACATCGACTCACTGCAGAATATAAATGGCATCATACTACATCACTATAGCCCTCAAATTCTCTCATTAACCTGCACTTTGAGGATATGACTTAAGATAAAACATTTTTTTCTGACTTCCAGTGTCAATGTCCCGATTAAAACTTTTTCTCCTAGATTTAAAAGGTGTTGGCTTGCAGGACAGTCCTGCCAATCAACAAGCTAAAACTATCCTACTATGCTCCTTCCCTTCGGAAATCTTGCTTGTTTATTGTCCTGAATATTAAAACTAAGAAACTTTGTGGTTATAAAGAACAATGTAACAACCTCCCTCCTCAAGAAGTTACTCAAGTTTTTCATGTCACCACAAAGTGATTCCTAAGTGATTAAAAACAATCATGCAGGCTGGAATATTTAAATATACTCTTCCCTTAAGCCTTTCTAGATAAATAATAAGTGTCTCTAAAGCCACTTCTGCTAAAATCAAAATGCAAATTTATAAATGCAACAATTTCAAAACTCAACAAAATGTTTCAGTTTTCAATTACAACTTGGTTGCTTGGTTTCTCACTTGAGTTTTTCACACACATAAAACAATTCTGAGTTTTGACTTTTCTTCATCCTTCCTTTGTTCTCTGCTTTTTTCGTCGTTTAGAAGTTCTAAAACTTCTAAATTCTTCTAATTTTCTTTCTTGCTGCCTCTTGTTTTCTCGACCATTCGTCAATGCTCCATTTCCTCCTCCTGTGACACTGACTCCGCACTTTCGGTTTCCGTGTCTTGTAGCACGTCATTGACTATCCTGACGCTGTTGGAAGCCGTCCTCCAACACTTCTGCTCTTCCAACCTCTGTTTACAGCAAGGTAGGGGATCCACGTTTGATTCTCTGTTTCTACAGAAGCTGTTGTGGAGACACAACGTCACGTTTCTCTCCAAATCTTCTTTCAGCATCTCTGCCTTCTCATTTCCACTACGCTCGCTCGTCCTGGAAATTCTTTTCACAGCCGTGGTCACTGCATTCCGATGAGTCACGAAAACTCGCTTGAAAGCTCCTGCCCCAATGTCCAGCTGATATTCACTGTACACTCTGCCATGTTTTGACATATGCTTTTTCGCATACTCGTACAACCATGCAGTCATGTTAGCTCTGAACCATGGCATCAATCGTTTTCTTGCCCATATCTTCTTCACTTCCATCGGAATGTTTAGAACTTTGCACATTGTCTCAAAAAGATCTAAATCTTTCAGACAATCTAATTTCCGCAATTGTTCTCTCGTTGGTGCCTCTTGTCTATTATTTTCTCTCACATGAGCTTCCAGCCATCGTATCGCCATCATAACTCCCACTATCACTATTGTTACGGGCTGTGATGAATCTGGTAAACCCATGGAGAGCAGCTCTCCAGAGTCCCAGATCAACATCAGATTACTACGCTTGGGATACCACCAAGTCTGCAGCAAGCAGTGGCAAGGAAACTCGTCATGTGTCAACATGATGCTCCTCCAATTACGTTTTCCCGAAGCTTCCAGCAATGGTTCCACTTCCATCATCACTCGGTGGATTTCATCATTCTCATCTACTGCATTGTAATCTGAGACAGTTGATCCTCTCTGTTTCTGTTTTTCGAAGTCACTGAAGTTCCCGCTCACATATCCCATGAACTTCTTTCCTAGTATTGACTCCAACTCTTCTTTGGTTCTCTCTGGAATTGCTGAGAACATCTTACATAGTAACTCGTAAGACTTTTCAGACATCCTCGCTAATCTCACACACTTCGGCACTGAGAAGGCTTGATCCACAATCGTTCTTGTACTCTTTACGTCCACAGCTACGAAATGTACAGGATATCTGCTCTTGCACATTGGAGCCAACGTTGAGCCCGCCAAATATCGTGCTCCTGATGGTCTACAATAAGTTTCGCTGTGTCTGATGTTCATCTCTGTTTCGATTGCTTCCCTCCATTTTCCTATATACTTCTGCTCAGTCTGCAGAACTCCTGGGAATACTTCTACGCTGATGGCCGTGACCATCTCATGTTTCTGTTCTAGATTCAATAGTGACTCTAAAGAACCAAACATGCTGTAGAATCCTAGTGCTGTCACTAGATTCACATCGGTTCCTCCATGGCAATCTGCTATCAGTTCCGTTTCCGTTCTTGCTTTCATCACTACATTTCCAAACAATACTGTCAATTGCTTGTGTTGTTTCTCCAGGGTTTTCACACAGTCTAGACTTCCACAAACGTGACCCTCTAGTCCACAGACTTCCGCCAGACAGCTACCAGGTTTGACCCAGTCTTCTGGTCCCCAGCCAGGCAACTCCACCTTATCTTCTCCGTTGCTCTTAGAGGCTGTTATCATCACATTATATATGATGTTGAGGTCACGCAGGTTACAGTCTGCATTCAGTTCCCTCTGTATGTCTTGTGTCGCCCGTAATATTGAGTCAGCGTTGGGACTAGGACACCATGATGGCCTCATCAATTCCCACACTGCCATCAAGCTCGTTCTCAGTAATTCATCTGAGAATCCCAACCCAAACTCCACTCTCTTGTCGGATTTTGGTACTGAAGGTGCAGTCACCTCTTCCTCCAAGACCAGTCCCAATTTGGCCTGTGAATTGTTGACGCTTTTAATCGTTAAAATTCTGGACGTCCAGAATCTTAGTAACACCGCCTGCTCATAATCAAAGAAGCAATCACGTATGTCTTCACTCAGGAAAGGATTGTACGCTATCCCTAAAATCCCAGATACATAGCTATATGACTTCTTCTTGATCGGTCCACAGTATTCACTGGACTTCGGCAATGCTCCCATAGATTCTTTAGTGAGTCTCAGCTCCTTGTTTGAGAATCTTCTGATCTCATCTATCTTTTTCATCGGTTCCAATTCTTCAGGTTCTTTCATGATCACCCTCATCGGTTTACTTTGCTGCATGTCCAGTAGTGCTAGCAAGAACATGGCTCTCGTTCGCTCATCGCCTTCCCTCAACATTTTAACACAAGTGCTTAATGCAGGTACTGAAATCTGCTCTATCAGGAATCGAATGAAACAGAGAGCGTCTCTCCGCTTTGCACACGCTACTGCTGCTCCCTCCTGGACTATCAGATCCCTCAGATTCGTCATAAGGAAAACTTTTTCCTCCTTTGATCTCTTCCTTTCTTCTGAATCATATTCTTCGCGAGTCAGTCCCATCATGCACCAGGCGAACCTGAGTTGTAACTCTGTCCTTACGTAAGGCACTGTCACGAGAGCATGTATTCTTGGCGTAGTCCTCATTTCTTCTTCGAAATACCTCAATACTACTGCTTTCCATGGAAGGCTCACTAACTGCTCGATCGTCTCCGCCTGTACGTCAGACGACGCCAAAGTTCCATACGCCTTCTGCTTGAGGGTGGTGCCTTGCAACATTGTTTCCAGATAACCCTCCATGGCTTTTTCTTCTTCCAGGGCCATTACATACCCTCTAGCCGAGTTTCGGTATTCCAACATCTCCATGTATCCACCGGTGGGTTCATCTATCAACACTGTCTCAGACACTGTTAGTCTGTTGTATTCCACTGGTGTTAGTTGTCCTGCAACACTTCCCTTTCCATGATTCATGGGAGATGGTTTGAAGTCCCTCATTTTACTCTCTCCACATTGACTGAGTATTTCCATTTCTAAAGTTGCTCCAGTCAGAGAGCGGTCACTCCTTTTGGATTTATAACCGGTTGAATTTATCCCTGCCATGAGAATGGGTGGCACCATCGCTATATCAGTTAATATTCTATCTGTGCCAGACAATTGATAATCACCTTGCCCCAAATCCATGACTTCTTCGACTCGCTTCCTTTTCGCTGAGTTACCAGCTTTCATCGATATTTCTGAATCCACTTTCGTCTTTCCAATTCTCCTCGGCATCACTCTGCTGCCTAACTTCATTTTCATCGCATTGATTTTATCAATCACCATTTTCGATCGCATCGTTCCTCTCCTGGTCCTTGACAGGTACACCACCTCTCCTTCATCGTCCTGCGGTGTCATCTTGATGGGAGAATTCGCTTCACTCTCATCAGTGGCTGAGTCGATCAGTAACTCACTCAGTCTCCCTTCACACTCATCAAGCTTGCCAAGAACTTCTTTCATCAAGGGTTGATTGAGACCTGTTTTGAGGATGGATTGGGTCCCATAGCTCTGAACCACAGTCCAGACTTCTTCCATGAACGCCACTCTGTCCAGCTTACATCCCGTCCTACTCTCGTGGTCTCGGTGATGTACTTCCCATTCTTCTTCGGGCAGCGTTCCCAAGAAAGGTACTCTGGCTGAGGCCTCTATTCTTCTCCTCCGAGGTGATTCCATGAGGATTCTCTGGTCGTTATTTCTTGAATTGCCAGGAGAGCTGCTCTCCGGCAAATTCCGTTTCATTTCCTCAAAGGCTGATGGAGGTTGCAGTGTCGAGATGCCTTCATCCGCTGGCTCAGTCGTTTCCAACGTGTCTGCATTATTCTCAAGATCACTGAAGATATTGAAATCCAGGCTGGATGTTCCTCCTGTCGATGCCCTGTCGTCTTCCCCACCAGCTTGATCTTGTTGCATGGGTTCTTCCGTCTGACGGCTTCCACCCTGTCCGTCATCTCCTTCTGACTTATCCTTATTCGAGTTCGATGGTCCTTGTTCGTCATTGTCGGCTTCTTCATGGAATCTCGGTATGAGCAATGTACCGGCCGATTTATCTTCCTCTTCTCCATGGACCACTCTGATTTCTTCGCAGCCGAAGGGTGCTAGGAAACTTCTCGTCTGCAATACTCCTCCAACTTTCATCTCCTTCCTCACACTGGTCAGGATCAATGAGGCTTCAGGCAATTCTGTCCTGCCTCTCGTTCTCATCGGAGCTAAGCCTAGTCCCTTCCATTCCTCATCAAATCTTCCAGGCTTGGGAGTAGCGGCGTTGCTCATTCGCCTTCTCGTCGCTTGATCCGTGTACGCAAATCGTGTGTACTGTAACACGGCGGCATTTCTCCCTACGAAGTATGGATCCATCGTCACCGAGAAATTCCCTACTCTCCTTTCATTGGTTTCGAATGCTCTCAATCTAGGAGTTTGTACTACGGAGACTGCTCCGAGCAGCATCCTTCTTATCAGAGGGAATTCAGGGATTGCCTCCGGTAGCTTTTTGTAATCGCCCCAGTCCTTCGTCTTTCTCTCACTTTGTGATAGGCTGCTGTGAGACGAGGCACTCTGGTCATTTCACCATTCGTTTTGTCATAGGGCCTCAGATTCCAAAGCTTTGGAAACACCTCGATGTGCCCTCTTTCTACTTCTCCCATGCGGTCACAGAAGTGATCGTCAAAATTGATGACTGCCATCTCTGGCTCCGATATTTTCGCAAATAACAGATCTTCACTCATGAGCTCTCGCAATGCGTGCTGCTCACACCAGTTCAGTGTACTACCGTCCACTGCCGATATGAGGTTCAGGTGCAGCACCGACCTCCTATATGCTTCCACTTTAACGTCAGGGAACGCAAAGGTGACTGCTGGTTCATAGATCACTGTCACGAACTCCGTGACTCCTCTGATCAGCGCCAAGGGATCGATTCTCATAGCTAAGCTCAAATCTGTTAATAGCGGCATGCCTCCAACATGTCGTCTAACATCTTCCTCTCTTTCAATTGTCTCGTCTTCTCCGGTTCCAAAGCGATTTTGCTGCAAGAGATACTGGATAAGAGTGTGTCTCAGGTCTCTTATTTTGTTCCACGAGTCCGTGGCTTTCTTCATATCCAGATTCCTCACTCTCTCTTTCATCTGCTCTGGACAACGTGCCAGTTTCATCAGTCCTCCCAAGTTTCCGTGGGTTATTGCGATCAATGTCAGAAGTCCATCTAGTCGCAGGTTCTGTATTCCATCCGTAAGCAGTATCGCCGGTCCTTTTACGAAACTCTCCGCTCCGAACGTCACGAACAAGGCTATTAATTCCACTATCGATACTTTCACTACTGCTTGGAGGAATTCCTTTATCAAATAGTGCGAGACTTTCGGGTAAACTTTTGCCAAGAAGGACGCGGTCCATCCGGCTCCCAACCCTTCTAGCATGCTGTCTGTCCTTTCAAATCCCTCCTGTCCATTCACTTCCTGGGTCCAGAAGGTTTCCAGAGTAATCTGACACATTCTGTTCACGAACTCAGCTGTCTTTTCTCCGGCATTTTCCGCCAGTTTCACCTCCTTCAAAAAGTAGGCGTGTATCTTAGTGATCATTACTGGGCCTTGCTGAAAAGCATCTGCACCCAATGCCGCCACTCTAGGATTCAGGTGTAGCCACTGGTTTGCTTCCGGCTTGGTTCTCAGCACCATCGCTTCCAGATGAGCTCTCGTCTCCAGTGAATTCTTTCTTCTCGTGTCTTCACTCGCCACTTCCATTGCTCGGAACCACAAGTCGTTGGACATTGCCGTGATCACTCGATGGTCGTCATCTATTCCTGGTTTCAGTTTGAGTTGCCGACTGAAGTTGGACAGTTCCAACCCCAGCACTTCGTCCAACACTAACATGTGTAGCGCGTGGTCCTTGAACCCTCTCATCGCGTTTGAGATATCTGACCATACTGCAGGCAGTTCAGCCTTAAGTGGCCTCAGGTTCTCCATTTCTATCATGCGATTCGGGGCTGATTTGATCACATCATATTTTCCCTCCGAAAGTAAGGCTACCATTGCATACACAAATTTCAGTCCATCCGGGAGATGTGCATATCCCGGAGACAACGCAAATACTACTCTCAACGTCCACCACTTCACCCATCGACTCCAGGATGTCTTTTATCGCTGGCCATACTGCGTTTTCTGCTGTTGCAGAATCTCTGAGCCTGCTCAGAAAACCTCTACTGTGCAGATGGTCATTGATGCCAGCAAACACAATCGTTATCGGGTTCATTTCTGTCTGCCTTTGTACCCCTATAGCCAATGACACTGATTGCAATAGGTCTAGGTCAACTGCGGCCAGCATTATGACGTCCGGCCAAAACAAAGACTTAGAGGTGTACACGAACTCTGAATTCGCTACTACCATGATTTTGGCCTTTCTCATCTCTGCTTTGTCGTAGGCGGCGAAGATGGTCTCATCTTTCTTTATCGCTGTCAATCCGCCATATCTCTGGGCATCACCATCTTGGTTCACTAGTTTTGGGTACACTCTCTCCTTCACATGACCAGGTGGTGTCGTCAATTGCCTAAATATCTTCACGTGTTGTCCAATCGGCGCTCTCGCCGTCAGGAATCTTCCTGGCCTTTCTTCACGATTCCTCTCATCATGGTTCAATCTCACATCTTGCAACGGTCTTGCATTCACAGGTCCCATTGTGTTGTTGGAGGGCAGTCCCTCCAAGTCGGCAAATCTCAAGGCCGTCGTGGAGCTGAAATTTATGCTAGCGGCTATCAACCAGTCTACGCCGGTTATCGAGTACAATCTGCTGACGGATAGCGTCGCTCCATTCAGCATCCTCCTTGCATCTTCGATGAAGCTCACTCTCTGTAGGTCCAGCTTCATTAGTTCGTCTTTGTATATATGCCAAGGAGACGGTATGGATCGCGACCACATCAATGAGCCTCTGCTCGGTCTCTCCTCTCGACTGGTACTCGTCGTCTCCGATCTAGTGTCCGATCTAGATGTGCCTGCTACTTCTTCGATTGGTTGGTTGATAGGTCCTATCCTTCTCCTAGGATGAATTGTCCTCCTCATCGGTGCTTCTCCCAACCGATCCTGTACGTCTGTTCTTCGACCTGGATCACTGGAGCTTTGTTGCCGGTAATTTGTGACGGCTGGGACCGTACCCAAGCGTGTTTCCAGGTTAGGAGGCACAAAGGTGGTGATCACCGTATCACTCACCGTTCCCTCTTCCTTCAGCACTCCTGTGTCAAAGAGTTCTGCTTCCAGCTCATCCAACCGTTCTTGGAAGACTCGATTCAACCAAGCTTGTCCTTCGACACTGTCGAAGTGGATGTTATCTGTGGTCAGTCTGGCTTGATCCATGACTCTCAATTCATGTCCAATGTCGATGAGGATCATTCTTCCGGCATTTCGATTTGCTAGGTTTCTCAAGATGTTGTTCCATCTCATGACTCTCTCGTTGTGCCTTCTTTCTGATGCTGTCAGGCTTCTTGCGTTCATTGGCACTGTGCAAACGGTCAGTACCGCGCAACTGAACTTCTGCCAGAGAGTAGTGAACAAACACACCATCATTGATTCCCACAGTGCTTCCTGCTCATCTGATCCTCTGGAGATATCATTCGTCCCAACTAAGATCATCACATTGGGTATCTTCCCTGGATTCATCAGCTCCACCATGCGATATAATTGGGCAATCGTCGCGCCTCCAAAGGCCATCACCGTGGTGACCCATGAGGTCCTCAAATTCGACAGCACTCTGACTAAACTGTCTCCCAATATCAGGTGAGATGTCCCGAGTGGTGGTTGCTGCAGGTTCACAGCCGGGCTCCAGGTAGCTCGATTGAAGCAGGCCCTCGGATCTGTCTCCGGAACTCCCGTGAAATTATACTGCAATTGATTATTCTTCTGCACGTCTATTACACGAGACACTTTCTTCGCTGGCATCTTTCGTACTTTCCTTTCTGGGATTCTCGAGCTCCCCATGAGTGGTGTCACGTTACTCATCCCTTTTCTGATTACTGTCTGGGAGAGTTGTACTCTGCCCGTATCGTCAATCGTTCCATAGGGTGCAGTCACCCCGGAACCTGGTGCATTCTTGTTAGCGACCAATCGTCCAGCTGTCTCTATCAATTTTCTCACTGTCTGTTCCACGACGGGATCACCCAAGGTGTCACTAGGATCCGGGATTGTTACTCGGTTCGTCTCTACTGGAGGTCGTGTCTCCGTTGTTTGACTCATTTCTCGAGGTGTCAAGAGCTCCATCGGGGACTGCCCACGAGGAATATCCCTTGCAGGTATCACTTTCTCCACGGCCGTTGTCAACGCCATCTGCTCCGATTGCTCTTTGTATTCCTGCCTTAAGCGTTCAATCTCTTGACCCTGCTTTTTGTTGCAGTCTTCAAACAACTTTCTCCACATGTCCCGATCTTCCTCCATCTGGAGCATGCTTCTGGTCATCTCGTCCAGCTCCTTCTTCGTACTTCTCAGCTGATCGTTCATCTCGTCCAGATCTTGTATGGTTTGGTTCGTCTGAACCTTCTGTGTTACTTTCGCCCTTTTTGGTGGCACAGCTGCTCTCAGTTGTGAACCAGACGAGGTCGCCTCGCTGTTCATCTCCCGATGCATTCTCGTCAGCCCAGGTTTAGGCTTAGAGGGCATTGGCATCTCACCTGGTTGGTAAGTCCTAGAACTTCCCAATCCAGGATCATTCGCCAAGTCACTCCCTGAGAGAGCCCCGTTTCTCCACCTCATCACTCTCATGTTCGGGCGGTCTAGTACTCCTCTTTCTCCATATGCTGCCATCAACAGGACTTCCGTGGGGCTGTCCCCAACGGTTGTCGTGCCCCAAGATGTTGATCAGGGCGGTCAGCAACATGACCACCTCTGGATCCTCCAGAGCGAAGTCTCGTTCGATCAGCCGACGATAGATTGCATCTACCATCGGTCCTACATATGCCTCTGCCAGGTCCATCAATTCATCCAGGTTGAAATTGTCCATACTGTTCTTTCCAAGTTTGATTTGATTTCGATTTCAAGTTTTGACTCAAATGAGCAATTAAATGATCAATCAGGATCTAGAAAAGGAATCACGACTGTCACACCTGTCAGTTTCACCTTAACATATATCGTTAAAAACTGCTTAAAACAGTTCAGATAAAAAGATATTTATCCTAAAATTTATTAAAATCAATTGGTTTCTAAAATTTTGGAATTCGACCTTAGATTGGACAGTCCAAACTTTGGATCTATTCCCAAGATCGTCATTTAGTTGTTCATGGTCACTAACGCTTACTTACCCATGATCTTAATAACCTAACACATAACATAACATAACATAACACCTATTACATGCAACTTGGTCTTTGGCCTAACACTCTTTCGCACATCACTCAGCCTATACTTAAATAATATTTCTTATGTAGATATACTTGTATGTTCGTATCAGAGAATATCACGTGTACAAGCGCGTACAATTCCCGAGGATGCAGTCTTCCTCTATTTGGATCGTACACTGGAAGCGAGAGCTCCTTCACGTCCATTTCCACAAGGAAGTCCCTCAGCCTCGTCAAAGACAAGACTAGGTTTTCTGGGTCCACGTGCTGCTTCTCCGTCGCCCTCGTTACCAAGAAGCACAAGTACTTTCCCGGTATCTGCGACACCGCCGGAGGTAAGGCTGCTACGCCCCCTATCCCTGGTCTTTGCTTCCAAAGGAATTCCACGTTTTTATATTCCCTCTTAAAATCTGCCGCTAGCGCCGTCCTACAACTCATGTCTGCGGTGATTGCTACCGCACATGTTCTGTTTGTGAGTATGAAATCACTGTCTGTTAGTATTATGTTACTAGAATATTCATTTGGTAAATTAAAATATGACTCAACTACCCTGCCTATATCAGGTTTCTTAGGTTCTTCGCCTGTTTCTGCTTCTAACTCTCCTGTTTCTCTTGCTATTCTTAATTTTTTTATTATCAAGTTTTCAGTGTGGGTAAGTCCTACCCCCACTCCCCGGACAAAAATATCCATCGGCGTCCCCGTCGATCGCATACCGGATATTAAGTCGAGATTAGAAGCTGGAATGAGTAGTCGTCCTTCCTGGGCAGCCCAGGAAGGATCATCTCGTTCGGTCTTAATGTATTTCGCGCTTTCGCGATCTACGTCTTGAATCGTAACGCTGGTCTCTTTAGGGTCTGATGTCATTTCGTTCAGCCACTCTAAGACACGCAGATTCGTCAGGTCCTGTTCATTTGACTGCTGTTGCTCATCGTCGAATTCTACCTCGGGTTTCGACCAGTCGTCAACCCACTCATCGTTGTGATCATCGACTATGTCAATGTCTTGTGACACGGTTATTTCCTCTAAACCCACTACTTCCTCCACTATTTTCTTTAGATCTATCCTATCCACTACAAAGTCGTCACCGTAAGGATTGTATTTCTTTCTTGGTCTCGTCCCGTCCTTCTGACGAGTCTGCATCGTGAACGGAAGGTCCGGTTCGAAGTTCTTGGGAACCTCTGTCTGTTCGGGATCCTGCCAATCTTCCTCTGCGTAGGGTAAGGTTTCATCGTCCGCTTCGATCTGTTCGTTTGGATCCAGGTCCAATGGTGTATCCGTACCTTCCTCTACGACTTCGTTTCCATCGTTCTTCTCCCTGGTGCCTTTTTCATTGACCTCACAAGCAGGATCCATCATTAGATAATCCCCTTCTTCCATGTCTGCAGGTATACGCCAGTCTTCTGTCGATGGATTGTGTGGCTTGATGTTCTCGTAGTGGGCGGCTCGGCCAGTACTCAGTCTATAAAAGCGTCCCTCTTGGTGCACCTCTGTAATCATGAAGGGTCCCCTCCATTTCTTTAGAAGCTTCTTTGTCCCTTTCGGTGGTATAACGTTCTGAAATACCCATACGTAGTCTCCCACCGAGTAAGCCTTTGCACCAGCTGCTTTCTTGTCGAATCTTTTCCTCTGCCTTGCCAGTGCCTGCTGAGTGTTTCGTCTACACAAATCGTTCAACTCCTGTTGGCGTTTGATCACATCCCTCACGTAGACCTGTGGGGACGTTTTCTTTCCCTCATATTCTGGGTAGAAGAATGTCAAGGGTAAAGACTTCTCGTGTCCCGACAGCATCATGTGTGGACTAACTCCAGTGGTGGAGTGTTGCGTGCTATTATAAGCTCCCATCACCTGTGGATGGTATCTGTCCCAATCGGTCATGTACCTGGAACAATATACCCTCAGCATCGACACTAACGTCCTATTCTGTCTTTCCACTAGGCCATTCATTTGAGGGTGGTATGTCGTGGAGTGAGCCTGAGCGACCTGTGAGCGTCTCATAAGCTCTTTCGTAAGCTCTCCTACGAAAGCTGTTCCATTATCCGATTGAAACGTCATCGGACAACCATGTCTTGCTATCCACGTGTTGATCAGGTGGTCGCATGTCTCTTCCGCCGAGGCAGTTATGCACCACCTCGTTGAATTCAGACGACTCAATCGATTGTAAAGGAAATCGCAACTTCCTAGGATCCTTGACCTCTTGGCATGACAGACATGCTGTCACCCATTTCTCGCATGCCTTTTTCATCCCAGGCCACTCAAAGCGCTTCAGGATCCTCTGATACACTTTGTCGATCCCTTGATGGCCCATCTGATCATGCGACCTGAATAATAGTTCTGTCTGATAGAGTTGCGGCAACACTATCGCGTTATATTTGTATAAGACCTTGTCTTCTTCTCTTCTCCTGCAAGCCACGATCCCGTCCTTGTTCAGATATAATCTCCCCTCCTTCTGCATGAAGTATTGTCTCAGGATCCTATAGCTGTCTTCTTCCAGGTCACCTTTGTCAGGTGCACCGTTTTCTATCCACCTTTTTAGGTTGCTTGTCATGCGATCATTTCTCTGCGCCCTTAGAAGGTCCGAGAGTCTGTATCTCGCCTTCAAGTACGTCTTCATGACCCTCATCTGACTATTCAGCTCGTTGGGTTGATGTGTGTCTTCTTCCATCTTAACGCACCAAATCTTCGCCAACGGTTGTGTTTCTTGCTGAAACGGTTGAAGATCAGTCCTGACTGCCTCTTTCTGTGGCAATAAGCTCATCGAACGTTTCGATACCGCTATCGTTTCTAAGTCATCCGCTGCGTTGTCAAAGACTCTTTCGCTTGGTATTAGGTAGCGATCACTGTCAGGATCCTGGTACACCTCTCTGTCCAGGTCTCTCGGCCGAGTTTCCACTAGTAGCGTGTGTATCGCCAGTTCTGACAGTTCGGATCCCGAACTCGAGTTCCTGTCTGAATAGGTGTCCATTCCTGAGTTTCGGGAATCATCATCCGTCGAAGAGGTTGTGCTGGAGACTGCACGCTCCTCCAGATCATGTCTGTGCTTTCTTCGCATCCATCTGAACTCCCCGGACAAAACCTTGTTCTCTCGGTCCTGTTTCTCATCAGGAATTTCCTCGTTTATCTCAGACTCCCCGCACAAATTTCCTTGTCCCGGGTGTTGATCTTGTGATCGCTGGTTCTTCTCATCATCCTTCTCCCCGGAGAATAGTCTTGCAGCAGATTTTGTTCTACAACTTCACCCTCTTTATCCCGGTCTACAAAGGTGACGGTTTTCTTTCGCTTGCTGCTCCCCTGTTCTTTCTGTCCGTAAGAAGTACTTGTTAAAATCTCCTGGGGTATTGAGGATACTAGTTGCTGAACTATTGTCCTACAATCCCTTTCGTTCTCTTCGTGCTGTCGTCTGGACGGCATGATCTTCACCTTCTCACTGACTGTTAGCGATGCCATTGCTGCTGTCCACTCGGGGTCATCTCTGGTCACTTCTCTTTCTAACAATCCACCCAGCATCCGCATTACTTGTGGTGTGACTTGCACCGTTTTATCCAATAATGAGAGGCTGTTTATATTCATGCGAGAGAGTTCTTGCTGGACCAGGTTCGAGCGCAGCAACAAATCCAAGGGGACCGGGTCCTCCTTGGACAGGATCTTTATCTCGGCTGCTTTCTCTACAGGTAGCTCAGGGTGCCCTGGAATTGGATGTCCTGATTTATCCAACCATCTCGTTAAGGGAAGCTCTTCATAAGTTTCTTTGTCCAGAAACGAGAATCCCTCCTTTATTTCCGCCTGATTGGCCTGCTTCTGCTCCAATCTTTCATAGAACTCAGTTTTCTTGCTGAGGCTGTCAGCATTCTGGTGTTTATCGCGCATCCTATGTTCGATTATCATGTGGTAGCCATCCAGTCTTACTATCCATCTACCAATATAACTCTGATCCATCGAGCAGGTCTTCAACCAGGATAACGCTCTGTTGTCCACGCGTAATTTGAAGGGAGCGCTCCCCAAGTATGCACGGTACTTCTCCACAAAGGTGACTACTGCAAACATTTCTGCTTTTGGTGCGCCATATTTCATCTCTGTGTCACTCAAGACTTTGCTGCCGTATACAATGGGACGGAGAACTGTTCTTCCGTTCCATTCTTGCTCTTGATGCAAGATTCCTGAGATTGCCACCACCGATGCGTCTGTGTCAAGAACATACATGCCCTTTTCTGTAGGCATGTCCAGCACTGGCGCTTCGCACAGTTCCCGCTTTATGTTCTCGAAAGCAACCTGTGCCTCATCGTTCCATTCGAACTTTTTCCCTTTGTTGCGCATCAGCTTCTGCATCGGGTACACCTTGTCCGCGTATCCTTTAATGAATTCACGGTAATAATTGGCAAACCCCAGGAAGCTCATTAGCTGTGTGTCCGTCCTCGGAGCCTTCCATGTCAGCACAGCCTCTACTGCTTCTGGATCTGGCCTCACACCATGCCTGTCCACCATTCTTCCCAGGTACTTGATCGAATCTCTAAGGATTTCACATTTCGATGGTTTGCATTTCAAGCCTGCTCTTTTCATACATCCGAAGACCTCATCGAGCCGATCAATGTGATCCTCCAGGGTCGGTGTCGCTATGACTACATCATCCACGTAGCACATCAAGAGATTCCCGTACTTTTTGGTCACTCCTGTCAAAGCCTGAGCCATCAGCCTTTGAAAAGTTGCTGTTGCATTGCACAAGCCGAAGGGCATCCTCTTCCACTGGTACAACCCCAATTCGCACGCGAAACCGGTTTTCTCCCTATCCTTTTTCCGCAAGGGAACCTGCCAGAAGGCAGAACCTAAGTCCAATGTGGTGAAGAACTTGGCATCACCAAGTTTAGATAGGCTCTCGTCTATTCGCGGTATCGGGTACGCATCTTTTATCGTTACCGCGTTCAAGTAACGAAAGTCGCAACAAAATCTAAGCTGCCCCCCTTTCTTTTTCGCCATTACTACTCCGCAAGCCCATGGCGATTTTGAGGGTTCTATCATGTCGTATTCAAGCAACATTTCTTTTTCCGCTCGGCACGCTTCCGATTTATGTGGCGTCATTCGCCTTGCGCCTTCCCTATGGGGAACGGCGCCCTCTTCTAGTTCGATTTCGTGTTCGACGAAATTACAGGAACCGATGTCCGCCTTATGTTTTGAAAATACCTCGGCGTTCCGATTTAGGAGGTCCCGCAATTTTTCAAAATCTCCCTCACCTATTTTTCCTTTTAAATGTTCTATTTCTGGCAAAACCGGTAAGCCGTCGTCCGTTTCGGATTTCATTGAAAACAATTTATGAATAGATTTTAATTCATTAATTCTCTTTAAGATTTTATCTTTATTTGCATGATAAGGACAGTCTTTCACACTATATTTCTTCGAGTTTTCTGTCTCCTCATAGTCGGTCCTCATCGGCAAGGCGTAGCCAAGCTTCTTTCCACGCTGGATTGAAACCGTGGTGTCCAGTGTGTTCAACAACACACTGACACACAGTCCGTTTCGCGTTACCGAGAAGCTCCGGCCTAAAAACACCGAACTCTGACTATTTGGATTCGGTACTAAGCAAACCTGTTTACTATCACTCAACTCAAAATTCCTGACAAAATCTCTGCCCAAGATGAATTGGTCGGCATCGTCCAGATTCTCTACCACCAGGAAGCTCATCCAAAGATCCCGTCCTCCCATGTGGAGGACCGTTATTGGTGTTCTTCCGGCTACGTAGATAGCTCCTCGATTGGCTGCAGCCAGTCGGAGATTCGTTGGAATCAGATCTTCCCGCGTGAAGCCCATTCTTTCCCAAGTTTTTATCGGCATCACACTCACTACCGCTCCTGTGTCCAGAAGCCCTGTGACTCCGATTTTTGTTCCGTTGGTGTCGAGCAGATGTGCTGTCACATCTGCTTCATATCCAATGTGTACTGCGTCTTGTTCCATCATGGCGTCATGGCCTATCCTGCGGACCTTGAGTTCCTCTTCTCCCAAATAGATCTGCCCTATTTGGTCATCATCTGTTGTTACATAAGTCCTGGTGTAGATGCTGATCCCATCCACGTTCAGCATCACTTGATACGGCCCATAGACTTCTAGGTAGCGTCCATGAAGTTTCTTCATGCGAGGGCCACCCGTCGTTAGTAGTGCCCTCACAGCCCTCGACTCGGTGCGTGGCTCCATCTGCCTCAGATAGTCTGCATATGTGTCCAAATGCATCAAAGTGAACTCAGACGGTTCACTCAGATTTCTGATTACCTGATGCCCTGCCACCGAGATTATCGACTGTATTTTACTTCCTTGCGGTGCCATACCGAACCTCTGACCAGAGATAACATTAAGTTTCATGCTCAAGCTGCTTGGTGCTTTTGCCTCTTCAACTTCCGTTGCTTCGAAGGCGTTCAGTTGCTCCTGTAATTTTTCATTCTCCAGCTCGAGTTTCACCTTTTGTTCAATCTCTTTTGTCACTAGTTCCTGCTGTACTCTATTTATAGCATCCCTCGCAGCTGCCCTATAATCGATTTTGAAGTCATCGGCCGCAGTTGCTGGTTCCGGTTCACGTGCTTCCTCTGTTACCGCTTGCATCTTCTTTGCCACCAGCTCTTGAGGTTTATCCTTTCTGCGTGCCTCCGCTTCACTCAAAAGTCGAGCCTTGCTGGCTTTCACTCCTGACAAAGCTTCTTCATGTCTTGGATGCTTGATGTCTGCCACTGCATCCCAGAATTGCGGACAATCTGATTTAAAATGACCTTCCAAGTTACAAAAGAAACACCTCGGGCCGAATTTCGCAATTACTCCTCTCATGAAATCCTCATGATCCAACTCTGACGCATCTTCGTCCTCGAGGCTAAAGCCTATTGCTTTTATGCCTTGTTGTTAAGTTGGGCATGCTGACACATGATGGTCTGTTGAACTGCAATTAGCACAAGAACGTCTCTTGTCCATATCATCCCTCGGTTTGTACCAATTATTCCCTTGGTTTGCTGGTCCGTTGTTAAAATTTCCATAATTGTTCTTGTAATATCCAGATCTCGAAGGAGGTTTCATCAAAAGATACTCTTTTGATTTGAGCCTCAACTCCTCCGGTGTTGGCGCATTAGTTGATAGTGGTGTGTAATGCGTTGCTAGCATCGTACGAAGTTCATCATTTTTCACACCATCGATGAATTTTGAGGCTACGGCCAGGTTCATCCTTCGGTTTGACTCATCCGGTTGGCTGCGTCTTCTCAGCATTTCCAAATCATCGAGAAACTTGTCTATTGTTTCATCTTCTCGTTGCCTCCGTTTCTCGAAGCGCATCATCGCCTGGTGCCCCTGCACCCCTGATCCGAAACGGTTTAACAAGATTTCGAAGATTTTCTCAGCAGTGTCACGTTGATACTGTTTCTTGGCCATGACACAGTTCAGGGCTGTCCCTTCTAAGTTGCTGGTGAGCGCGCTGCATTCCTGTCTCTCCGACAAGTCCTCTTCCTCGAAATGCAGCTTCATTACCTCTATCCAGGTATCAATACAGCCATCAGATTCGTCTTTGTAGCATCTTGGTTTCTTAAAGACTCTTCTGGACTTCTCACTGCGTTCATTGGTTCTTGATAACCTCGTCAGGAATGTCTCTAAAGACCTGTTCAGGGGTTCAAATGCTGTGGCCATTGCCGTAGCATCCCTTGAGTGTCCCGCTTGAGTGTCCTCACACCTTGTCGAAGGCTCTGTGTGCGGTGCATCCCTGCAATCCGAATCACCATGAGCGTTTCCCGCTTGGCCCATATGACTCCTCCTCGGGCTTGTATGCCCCATGTTGCCAGAATCGCTTCTCCCAGTCGCATGTGTGCTTTGCGTTGGTCGTTCGTTCGAGGTTTGTCTGTTCCCCGTTGAACTTGCTCTACTGTTCGGGCCCCATGCTGTATTACCCCTTGTGGCATAGCCTGATGAACTGCCCCTGCCTCTAGTGGATCCATACGTCTTCCTCCTTTGATGTTCATTGAAGTTCACCCTCGGTTCCCTGCTGGGACCTCCCGAGTTCGGCTCTCCTTCTTTTGGTCCACTCTTGCTGCTTAGTAGCCCGTCCAACCTATCCATGATAGCCTGAGTTCGCCTCTCCATCATCGCGTCTATCTTTGTGTCAAGAGACCCAAGAGACTGCTCTTGCTGAATTCTTAACTTCTCCATGTCGGCTCTTAAGCGTAACTCCCTCTGTTCCGCCTCTCTTGTCATTCGCGACAAGTTCCTCGTCATATGTTCGTCCGTTCTTTCTTTCAAGCGTTTTTCGCTTCTGCCAACTTCTTGTCTGTTGCGGTTTATTTCTTCCCGCAGACTTTCTCTTTCAATGTGAACTGCTCTTTCTAGTTCACTCATCCTTATCGACATCTGTTCATTTTGTTCTCCTAAACTGCCTACTATGTTGTTTAAGGCTTCCTCTAGTGCTGCCCCGTTATCCATGAGTGGCGTCACTAGTGGTGGTGTAACCCTGTCGGTCCCAGGTAACTTCGTGCTTGTCGAGATCCGGGCCTTGACTCTCTGCTTCAACGTCTTTTCATTATTTAATTCAGGATCCATTAACGCGTTGCCAAGCCCTCTGGTTCTACTCTCTCCAGGTTGTGGCTCCGAACTTGTCCTAATCGCGAAGTCCTTTGACTGGCCCGGTGTGTTTGCCTCTTTGCTTATCGTTGTCACTACACCAAATTTGTCCATGGTTCCAGTCTCTCTTCCGACGTGTGCCTCACTCTCCTGGATCGAACTATTGAGGCTGACTTGAGATCCAAAGTCCCCTTGCTCCTCTTCATCCTCTTCCTCCTGGGACTCACCATCGTTTCCTGCTCCTCCTCCCATGCTGAATGGAAAGATGTTTCCGAAGGTGTTCTTCATTCTTTCTGAGAACGATGATGAGGTTGTTTGTTTCCCAGTTCCGCTTGCCATCATAGTGTTATCTGTCGGAGATCTTCTAGTTGCCGTTACTTCAGTTGAGATGTCGGACAGTTCCGACATCTCCTCTCGATCCAATGTCCCGGTGGAAGTGGCAAAATCATGGCCTTGTTCTACCGGAGTAGATTCACTCGCCAGCCTTCTGCCTCTCCCTTCCAGTCCATTTACTCCCTGGTTGTCGTTCATGGTATGGTCCGTATTGACCTCCACTTCTAACAGTTCTCTTCGCTCTTCTGAGGTCTTCTGACTTCTCATTTCAACCATTCTGCCTGAAACCGTCTCCTCTTTATCGGACCGGGATCGCTTGATCCAATCCACAAAAGGATCGGTCGCCGTTTTTCTTTGCTCTTCAGGTATGAATTTTCTAGAGATATTACCTCGTTTTGGTATCCTTGACTTGTCTAGACTCATTTTCTATTTGTCACTTTTTAATACCTATACTTAACTCGATTGCTAGAGACTTTATAGTTTTATTAACAATAATAATGACACAACACAATAAATTCCACAAGATTATATTAAATAGTGACCAAGAATCCCTGTATGTTGTCAGAGTACAGTTTGTATAAAATTTATTCACACTAACCGATTATCGGTCCAAAGATCTGGAAACTAGCACAATATGATGTTATCAGTCAATTTAAAAGATAGTGTATTCACTACCCAATCAAGCACAGTTTACGTTGATTTAAAATCAAAAACAAAAATATATATTGACACAATATGAATGTATATATAAAAAAACGTATGTGTCTTGTACTCTTAGTCGGTCGCAGTACAATAGTCGAACCTGTCTTTTAAAGAAAAAGTTTTCCCTGCTTGGTGCTGCACCAAACAGACAAAACTTTGAAGGCAGTAATTTTCTCAAGTGGGCGTCTATTTCACCCACCGAGTACTGTGTTACCTATCTGCCTTCGGACTGCCCGAGCTAGACCTACTAAAATCCTCAGGGCAGTCACTTTTCCCAAAAACGTATTATGTTTCAATCCACACCAATGAGTCACGCTCTTTTTAATTTAGACTTAGTGTCGCGAATATCCGAGTTCGGACCTGTTTTGTATTAGTCTGGTTCTTTTTGAAAGGCAAGTTACCAGTGCAGTCACTGATACCTAGCCTGTGTATTAATAACCTAATACCTCTCGCTTTTTAGTCTTTCTTTCGTTTACCTAAGTCCTTAATAAAATAATACTCCTCCGGATTGGCACAAATAGGACCCTTCCGGACTGTCAGAATATGGACCCCTCCGGATTGGGACCCCTCCGAGTTAGTTAATAGTAGACCCCTCCGGATTTGGACCCCTCCGAATTAGCAACTATAAGACCCCTCCGGATTCGGACCCCTCCGGTTTTGTGAAAAGTAGACCCCTCCGGATTCGGAGCCCTTAGCCCTGTCAAAGTAGCTTTTCGTAGTTTTCTTAATTTCAGCTTATGACCCTCCGGATACGTTCTGCGTTGCTTTTATGCTGTTTGAATTAACTGGGAAGGGTATAGGGTCCTTTCCTAGACCCCTCCGGATTGAAGTTAAGGCACTTATTTGACAATTCACACTAACGGTGAAGGGTCTTATCACTTGCCTAATTTCGACTCTATTATGGTTGTCTTGTGCCTTCAGCCCTCCCTTTTTGTCTAGAAGTGTCCTAAGTTACTTAGTTCAATCGCTATCAACTTTTGGTAGGGGTATAAGGGTTTTTCAGAAAAATTTATAAAACGTGAAGGGTGTACCCCTCCGGATTTGTGTAATTTGCTAAAAACAATCTCAAAAAAATTTCTCGCTCGTTTTTCCGGGAAATTTCCCTATCCTGTCAGTAAGCTCAGCTAATCTCTGATCTATTGGTACCAAGATCAACTCGATATGCTCTGTAGTTCCAAAGTTATTAACCAAAACGTCTTTTTTCCAAACTCAAAAATTTTCTCTCTTATAGGTTCCGCCTAACTTTTTCCGCAAATCTGGTCCTTTCGACCTAAAAATTATTGATCTGAGCTCAAAAGGCCTATACTCTTCTAGTTCAATGCAAAAGACCCGATCTAAAACGCTTTTGTAGAAAAAATTTGCGAAAAACTATGCTACCTGGACCACTCCGGATTGATGAATCCACCAAATCAAACACGTTATGTTCGATTTCTCTGCAACCCGGAAGGCTTTCGGGTAGCGGGTTTTAAAACTCGTAGATTCACTAGTGGACGTTGTCCGAACAACTATTTTTACTGTCCTAACTCAAAGATTTCAAAAAATTTCCTGATTTTATAGTGTTTCTTACTATCAAAAAATGGGAAAATTTGGTTTTTGGTACCAAACTAGTTCCAACCACTTCCGAACTAAAGTTAACCGGTTCTACTTATTACAGTAGTGCAGTTACGATGTAACACACTAACTTAGCGCTTTTTTCCGTTTCAAAAATATCGATATCTCAAAAATCGCGACTTGTGGGGGGATCAAAATATCGCTATTTTGACCCTAAAAACCGGTCTGTTTTCGTTGTTTTTCACTGAAAAACGATATAAGACTATTAATATAGGCTATATAAGTAATAATTTTAGTAATACTATACCCCTCCGGGTTTGTTTATTATCCGAATTAAGGTGCTTAACTCGGATATTCGCAGTTCGGTGAAGGGTCACTACAGTGCAGCACTGTCGAGCCCCCCACAGATTACTATCTTACTTTTTGTACCAAAAGGGATACAAAACTTGTTAACGATACCCAACAGTCGATTGTTGTTGTCGTTGAGCCCCTTCTTGTTGCTCCTTGTACTGCTTGCCGGATCGGTCTTCACCCAGGACCCTTCCGAATTGAGCGCAAATCAGCTGACCCTTCCGGATTGAGCGCAATTTATCATTAACGTGCTTAAATGCTCAAATAACCCTACAGTACAAGCCTCACAAACGGGTCACAAAATTGATCGTAACGATCCTGACTGATATAAATGCCTGTAACAACAATATATCTATCAACAACAAACGGGGGGTTTGAATCACATCTTGTCTGGGGGGATGATTTCTACTGATTTTTTTTACTTTTTTACTGTTTTTGGTTTTTTCGGTTATTTTTTATGTTTTTTGTTTTTCTTGGGTACTATACTATTTTTTGTTTGGTTTTACTTATATCGTTAAGTGTTTTTGGTCACCAACCACTCAGGGGACGAGGAGACGGCCGATCCCCCCACCCTTCCTGGTTCGTGAGTTTTCGGTCTTAACTAGGTTAAAAAACTATTCACGGCAATCCGGAAGGCCTCCGCGTTCCGAACTACCCTTCCTCCCCGGGGGCGGTTTAGGCCTATTAAGGGCGTTAATGTGAGCATCCGCTCGGCGCGGAGTGCTCGTTAACGGTTCCGCCGGTCATGATGTTATAAAAGAATAACACCCAGGAGCGCCATAAAAACATACATGTAACATTCGCCCGGAAGATACATATCGACGGATAACAAAACTAAGTCTTAAGACGACTGGCTAGCGTCTAAACAGAGCTTTGCATGTTTTTCACCGTCTCTACCAAGCCAGTACTTTTCGGTGGTCTTTTCTAACATCGGGTCGACAAAAACGTTACTGTTCTCCAGCTTCGACCAGAACGCTCAAATTAACTGAATTATATGCAAAAATAGTGAACTCATGGCTGGGTCTCAGTATCCCCAGACCACGAGGTCACTCCTAAAAACAGGGCTACTACTTATTATATTACTATTGTTTTTGTTCAGTAGATAAAAATCATCATCTCCATCGAAGATGGATCAACCCTTTCCCCCCCAACTCTTAGCACCTCATCCTTGTCAAAACTAATCCAAATATCAACTAAATTCAAGTCAGGACATGACAGGATGCTAAAAGTTCATATGAGTCAATAAAAGTTTTCCGTTGAATCAAGCCCGTTGATTTTGATTTCTTCCTAATCCGGAAGGCTGGTTTCTTACCCTTCACCGTTGTTTGCAACGGCCTTGCAACTATTGTAGCAGCACAATAGTTGCAACTCGGAACGTTCTCTGCAATCTGCTGCTATTTTTCAATCACGATTGTCGTTGTTATCGTCAGCGCAACTAATGTTGTTGTGTTTTTTCACTCGTTTTTTGTTAAAAATGGCCGTTTCAGCATTTCTCAGAAATGTTACGTCATCACTTCGAAAATTCAAAATTTCAAAATAGCAGAATATCTTGACCTTCACCGTTCTACTAATCATCCGATTAACGTCGTTAATCCTTCAAAATCACTAACTCGGAAGGCTTGCTGCTAAAAATTCGAAGTCTGCACAAATTGCATTTTGGCCATTCTGGTCGAATGTCACAAATATCCGAGTTCCGAACTGTTTTGTTTTGGTCTGGTTTTTATTGAAAGGCAAGTTACCAGTGCAGTCACTGATTCCTAGCCTTTCTGCTAATAACCTAATACCTCTCACTTTAGTCTTTCTTCCGTTTACCTAAGTCCTTTAATAAAATGATACCCCTCCGGATTGGAAAAATCGGACCCTTCCGGATTAACAAAATTTAGACCCCTCCGGATTGGGACCCCTCTGAGTTAGTAAATATAAGACCCCTCCGAGTTGGGACCCCTCCGAATTTGCAAATATAAGACCCCTCCGGATTCGGACCCCTCCTAATTTGAAAAAATTTTTGACCCCTCCGGATTGGGAGCCCTCTGGTTTTGTAAAAGTAGCTTTTCGGAGATTTCCTTCTTTCAACCTATACCCCTCCGGATACGTTCTCCGATGCAATTTTGCTTTTTCAATTAACTAGGAAGGGTATGTAATGCTTTCCTAGACCCTTCCGGATTGAAGTTAAGCCTCTTATTTGACAATTCACGCTTACGGTGAAGGGTCTTGTCGCTAGCCTAACTTCGGCTCGATTAAGGTTTTCCTGTGCCTTTAGCCTTCCCTTTTCGTCTAGAACAGCCTAAAATTACTTTGTTCAATCGCTATTACTCTTTGGTAGGGCTGTAAGGGCTTTTCTAAAAGAAATTTATAAAACGTGAAGGGTCTACCCTCCAAATTGGTGAATTTGCTAAAAACAATCTCAAAATCTTTTCACGCTTACTTTTTCGAAAAATTTCTGTCCCTATCATTAAACTCAGCTAATTACTGATCTATTGATACCAAGATCAACTCGATATGCCCAGTAGTTCCAAAGTTATTAACCAAAACGTCTTTTTTCTAAAGTAAAAAAATTTGTCTCTTATAGGTTCCGCCTTACTTTTTCCGCAATTCTGTTCTTTTCGACCTGAAAATTATTGATCCGAGTTCAGAAGGCCTTCACTCTTCTAGTTCAATGCAAAAGACCCGATCTAGAACGCTTTAGTTGAAAAAATTTTTGGAAAACTATGCTACCTGTACCCCTCCGGATTGATGAATCCACTAAATCAAACACGTTAAATTCCATTTGATTAATTTCTCTGCAACCCGGAATTTCTCTGCAAGCTGGAAGGCTTTCGGGAAGCGGGATTTAAAACTTGTAGATTCAAAAAATTTTCTGAATTTATAGTGTTTCGTTTTCTCAAAAATCACGAAAATACTATCTATTATGGTAGTGCAGTTACGATGTAACACACTACTTAAGCGCTTTTTTCTCTTTCAAAAATATCGATATCTCAAAAATCGCGACTTGTGGGCGGATCAAAATATCGCTATTTTGACCCTAAAAACCGGTCTGCTTTCTGTGTTTTTCACTGAAAAACGATATAGGAGTATTAATATAGGCTATATAAGTAATAATATTACTAATACTATACCCCTCCGGGTTTGTTTAATATCCGAATTAAGGTGCTTAACTCGGATAATCGCAGTTCGGTGAAGGATCACTACACTGCACCACAGTCGAGCCCCCCACAGATTACTATCTTAATTTTTGTACCAAAAGGGATACAAAACTTGTTAACGATACCCAACAGTCGATTGTTGTTGTCGTTGAGCCCCTTCTTGTTGCTCCTTGTACTGCTTGCCTGATCAGTCTTCTCCCAAGACCCTTCCGAATTGAG
Organism: Symsagittifera roscoffensis; assembly: GCF_963678635.1. NCBI lineage: Eukaryota > Metazoa > Xenacoelomorpha > Acoela > Convolutidae > Symsagittifera > Symsagittifera roscoffensis. The sequence goes on from NC_087069.1 coordinate 24,229,129, forward strand.
CGCAAATCAGCTGACCCTTCCGGATTGAGCGCAATTTATCATTAACGTGCTTAAATGCTCAAATAACCCTACAGTACAAGCCTCACAAACGGGCTACAAAATTGATTGTAACAATCCTGACTGATATAAATGCCTGTAACAACAATATATCTATCAACAACAAACGGGAGGGTCGGATCACATCTTGTCTGGGGGGATGATTGGTTATTTCCTTATGTTTTTGTTTTTCTTTTGTAATATACTACTTTTTGTTTGGTTTTATATATATATATATTTAAGTGTTTTTTGGTCACAAACCTCTCAGGAACGAGGGATTGGCCGATCCCCCCACCCTTCCTGATTCGTGAATTTTCTTAACTAGGTTAAAAAGCTATTCACGGTAATCTGGAAGGCTTCCGCGTTCCGAACTACCCTTCCACCCCGGCGGTTTAGGCCTATTACGTTAGCGGTGCTCGTTAACATTGTGCTCGTTAACGGTTCTGCCGGTCATGATGTTAAAAAAGAATAACACACAGGAGCGCCATAAAAACATCTATGTAACATTCGCCCGGAAGATACATATCGACGGAAAATAAAACTACGTCCTAAGACGACTGGCTAACGTCTAAACAGAGCGTTTTCTATTTCATCGGTCGTAAAGTGAATCTGATTTAGTAGGGTGCTATTTTGTTCGCCGATTTTCGTACAGTAGTTGTTTTGAGTGAACACTGATTGAAAGTATTCGTTGAATAATATTACTTTTACAGTATCTGTATTGGCAGTTCTTTGATCCAAAAAATTTTTGGTAGGGATAGTGTTCGACTTCAAGTATCTCTGTATGTCGCTGAATTTGCCTTCCTTGAAGAGCGTCATCTCATGTAGATGCTGGTCATTTTGAAGCGACAGGGTGAGCTCAGTTTGTAGACATTCGATTTTGATTTTGTTTGACGGCGTGGGCTGCCGTTGTTGTTTCAATTGAACTGTATTTAACTTCTTGATGAGGTTTGAAGAGTTGCCACTTACCCATGGAGCCAGTTCGGACCTATGTTTTGTAGTTATTGGAAGAAGATCCTTTAATTTTTCGTATAGCCACTTATACCAAAGTTCAACCATCAAGTCCACTTTGCTCATGCAGTATGGTCAGAAGGGATGTTGGAGAAAGAACTCATTGATTTCTTTCCAGTTAGCTTTCCTGTATGCAAATATACCGAAGTCTAGCTTTTGTTTGGGAGACGGCGAAGAGATATGTACAGGTCGGATGTCAAACGAGACTTTACCTTGATAAGGTTTGTGATCAGAATTGAAGAGACTTCTCAGATGGTTATAAATGACTACGCATGTCACATGCTGGGGTTTATTGCAGAAGAGAACATCCAGTGACCTTCCGTCCTGGGTTTTTATGAGTTGCTGAAAATTTGATTCACATAGTTCATTGAGGAATGTTTGCTCGAAGAGAGATGTTGACGTCATTGAGGGCCAGTGTGTTGATGAAAGATTGATGCCTCCAGCTATATATGAGCAAACAGCACTGTATTCGAACTGTTTTCGCCTAATGAACTTTAGGAGCTCAACGATGTCCGGAAGAGTCCATGTGTACGCACTGTTTCACGGGGCGCTGTAAAGACAACATATTAGTAATGTTTTATTTAAGCATATACGAATTATCACAGTTTTGAAAAATTGAGTCAATTTGAGAGCTTGGAATGTTTTTGCTTACTGCTATCAGTACACCGCCATGCTTTGTCAACCCTTTATCAGATAGTCTGTCTTTTCGATGTATCGCATAGTTGGTTAGAAACAGACCTATATCGCTAATGCTCTCTGTGAGCCACGTTTCTGTTAGGCAGATAATTTGATAAATATTTTTCACTTGAACGGCATTGGAGAAATTTGTTCGGCGTTGGTATTCAAGTATACTTCTCACATTGTAAATTAGTATATTTATGAAAGCTGCTAGTCATTCGTCCGCCACGGGAAGCTTCTCTTTTGTCCACTTTGCGCCCTGTCGAATGAACAGGGTTGCGTCACGAACACGCAGATTTTTCGGATCGGCGCCTTCATTTATCAGTTCTCGTCGTCTCACAAGAGCTAAGTTTTCAAGGTCAGCTTCATCTTTTGTCAGTTGTTTGCTGAGAAAGATTGGTTGAGTGAAAGTTTTCAGCTTTCTCGCCGATAGCAGTACCATTCGACGCTGATATGCATTTGGAACTTTCAACAGGATAGTTCTCAATTTGTTCTCTTCATATCGGCCAAATCTTATGACGTCGCCTATAATAGCATTGACTTCCATATGGGTTAGTAGTTTTTGAGCTTCTGCAAGGTCGTGTTCTTGGCGTACTCTTGCTTCTTTTTCCGTTGATTCTGGGATACCACGTATACGAATTCCATCGAGTTCTTTGGTAGGTTTCGGCATTTGTTCTTGTGATTTGGTAATCGGTTGGGCTGGTTGCCCGGAATCGGGCGGTTTCCTTGTGAGAAGCGTTTTGATTTCGGACACAGTTTTCTTGAGCTCAGTCATTTCGGTTTCAAGGTTTTTGACCTGACTTTCTTGATGTTCATTTGAGACCGTGTTCACATGGGCAGGTTGTGCTAGCTTTTCGTGGCGCTTCTCTTCGATACACTTGTTACAAAGAAGTAAGGCATTTTTTCCGATAGCCAGTACTCCATTAACAGCCGCTTCACTCGGGCCAGTAAAATTTTTAGTCAGATGCATTCGACAACCACAGACGAAGCAGTCGAATGAACTTTCATTCTTCAGGATTTTCTCATCACAGGTGAAGCATGAATCAGAGATTGATTTGACTCGATTTCGAGTGTTATGTTTAGACATCTTTGAGTGGCTCAGAGCCAGAGACTCAATAAGCGCACCTATGTAAAGAGTAAATCTAAAAACAACTTCAGTACTTATAGGGAGGGGCTCAGAGCCAGAGACTCGATAAGCACGCCTACCTGTTTAGTATTTTAGTCTTTTCGCCTCGCGTCTCTCTCCAGCTGATCTTCGCTTCGTACCACGTGTTTTGAAGATCCGTTTGTTGTTGGGGTAATAGTGCAGTACAGTGGCCAAAGTACGTAACTCAATGTCAGACTGCTGATGAAGTCTGCGATACTCAGCAAGCACCGATTCGTCGATTTGTTCAGACGCGCTGATAACGTGCTTTGTCACGTCAATGACGTAAGAGAAGTAGAGATAGAAAAATGTATATAAAGACAAATAATTTGAAATGAACTCAGCTGATTGTAGTTGGGATGAAAAATACAGCTAGTCTTCCAGACTGTAAGTCCACCCTGTTTAATCCTGAGTGTAATCCAGAGAGTATCGCTGTGAATAAATTTTTCAACAATTTCACTATTGGGACCACCACGGCTGCCCCATGCATTCATTTCAATAACTGAAACTATTTAATAAGTTTGTTAATCACGAACTCATTACGAAAAGGAGGGTCAGAATGTGTAAATTCAAACAAACGTTTTCGCACATTTTTGTGCATCTTCAGGTTTTAAAAATTCTCAACTATCTGTAGAAGATGATCATAGATCATAAAAAGTGTCATACACATCATTATTTCAAAATTTAAATATTGTGACTTTTGACCAGAATTGACAAAAAGACTGTTACGAAGGGCTAGCAGCTAACCTTCCGAATTAGCAGTTTTAGAGGATTAACAGTCTTATTCAGACGATTAGACAAATCGTGAAGGCTGAAGGATTCGGAAATTCTTAAATTTTAAAAATTCGAATTGTGACGTCACACTTCTGAGAAATGTCAAAAACGGCCGTTTTTGGAAGCAGTAACGTTTTTGTCGACCCGATGTTAGAAAGACCACCAAAAGATCTGGCTTTGATAGAGACGGTTAAAAGCATGTAGAGCCTAATTTAGACGCTGGCCAATCGTTTTATAGCTTAGCTTTATTTTCCGTCGATATTTACTTCCGGGTGAATGTTACATAGATGTTTTTATGGCGCTCTTGGGTGTTATTCTTTTTTAGTATCATGACCGGCAGAACCGTTATCGAGCTTAATAGGCCCTAACGGACGGGGCGGAAGGGTAGTTCGGAATGCGGAAGACTTCCGGATTCCCGTGAATAGCTTTTTAACCTAGTTAAGACCGAAAACTCACGTTCCAGGAAGGGTGGGGGGATCGGCCGTCCCCTCGTTCCCTGAGAGCTTTGTGACCAAAAACACTGAGAGGTTTGTGAGCACAAGATATATAAAAACCAAACAAAAAGTAGTATAGTAACCAAGAAAAACTAAAAACATAAAAATTAACCGAAAAAACCAAAAACAGTAAAAAAAAAAAAAGTAAAAAATCAGTAGAAATCATCCCCCCAGACAAGATGTGATCCGAACCTCCCGTTTGCTGTTGATAGATATATTGTTGTTACAGGCAATTATATCAATCAAGATTGTTACGGTCATTTATGTGGCCCGTTTGTGAGGCTTGTACTGTAGGGTTATTTGAGTATTCAAGCACATTAATATTAATTTGCGCTCAATCCGGAAGGGTCTCGGGATTAGTAAAGAAGACTGATGCGGCAAGCAGTACAAGGAGTGTTAAAAGGGGGCTCAACAACAACAACAGTCGACTGTTGGGTATCGTTAACAAGTTTTGTATCCTTTTTGGTACGAAAAATAAGATAGTAATCTGTGGACGGCTCGACAGTGCTGCACTGCAGTGACCCTTCATCGAACTGCGAATTTCCGAATTAAGCACCTTAATTCGGATATTGGACAAACCCGGAGGGGTATATTATTACTAGTATTATTACTTATACGTCCTATATTAATACTCCTATATCGTTTTTCAGTGAAAAACACAGTATGCGGACCGGTTTTTAGGGTCAAAATAGCGATATTTTGATCCCCCCACAAATCGCGGCTTTTGAGATATCGATAACTTTTGATACGGAAAAAACGTTAAGTAAGTGACTTACATCGTAACTGTGCTAGTACAATAGGTAGAACCGATTCAGTTTAGTTCAGAAGTGGTTGGAACTATTTTGGTACCAAAAACCGAATTTTCGTGATTTTTGAAAAAACGAAACGCTATAAAATGAGAAAATTTTTTGAAATTTTTCAGTTAGGACAGTAAAAACAGTTTTCGGACAACGTCCACTAGTGAATCGACAGGTTTTAAAACCCGTTTGCCGATAATATTCCGGGTTACAGAGAAATCGAACTTAACGTGTTTGATTCAGTGAATTCATCAATCCGGAGGGGTCTAAATAGCATAGTTTTTGCAAATTTTTTAAGCTAGAGCGTTTTAGATCTGGTTTTTTGCATTGAACTATCAGAGTGTAGGCCTTCTAAGTTCGGATCAATAACTTTTAGGTCGAGAGGAACAGACTTGCGAAAAAAGTCAGGCGGAACCTATGATAGAGAAATTTTTTGACTTTAGAAAAAAGACGTTTTGATTAAGAACTTTGGAACTACTGGACAAATCCAGTTGATCTTGATACCATTAGCTGAATATACTAATAAAAACATCAATTTTTCAAAAAAAAAAATAAGTGTGAAAATTTTTTAGGATTGTTTTTAGCAAATTCACCAATTCGGGAAGGTAGACCCTTCACGTTTTATAAAAAAAAGATTGGATAAGGCAATTTTACGATGTTCTAGAAGAAAAAGGAAGTCTAAAGGCATAATAAAACCTTAGTCGAGCCGAAATAAGGCTAGCGATAAGACCCTTCACGGTTAGGGTGAATCGTCGAAGAAGAGGCTTAACTTCAATCCGGAAGGGTCTAGGGAAGGACGACACACCCTTCCTAGATGATTCAAACAGCATAATAGTATCGGAGAACGTATCCGGAAGGGTATAGGTTGGAAATTTAGAAAGCCTCTGAGAAGCTATCTTCACAAGCCCGGAGGGGTCCCAATCTGGAGGGGTCTAAATTTTTACAAATCCGGAGGGGTCCAATCCGGAGGGGTCTAAATTTTTACAAAAAAGGAAGGGTCCCAATCCGGAGGGGTCGCAACTTTACCGATCCGTAGGGGTCCAATTTTGTTAATCCGGAGGGGTCCGATTTTTGTCAATCTGGGTGGGTATTTTTTTTGTCAAAACTTAAGAGGACAACAGAAAAAAAGTAGTTGAAGTTATTAGGTTATTAAGAGATAGGCTGCAAACCAGTGACTGCAATGGTAACTTGCCTTTTGTAAAAAAACAAAACCAAAACAAAACAGGTCTAAACTCGAAAATTCGCGACACTAAGTCTAAATTGATCAAGAGTCTGTAACTCATTAGTGTGGACTGAAATTCAAAACGTTTTTCAGAAAAGTGATTGCCTTGAGGATTTTAGTAGGTCTAGCTCGGGCAGTCCGAAGGCAGATAGGTAACACAGTACTCGGTGGGTGCAATAGAAGCCCACTTGAGAAAATTACTGCCTTCAAAGTTTTGTCTGTTTGGTGCAGCACCAAGCAGGGAAAGCTTTTTCTTTAAAAGACAAGTTCGACTATTGTACTGCGACCGACTAAAAGTACAATACACATACGTTTTTTTATAGAGGTATTCATATTCTGTCATGATATATTTTTTTTTGTTTTTTTATTTTAGGTCTACATAAACTGTGCTTGATTGGGTAGTGAGTACACTATCTTTTAAATTGACTGATATCATCATACTGTGCTAGATTTACATCTTACAACTAATAATCGATTATTGTGAATAAAGTGTATATACGCTGTATCGTGATGGCATACAAGGATTCGTGGTCACTATTTAATAGAAACGTTTGCAATTTATTGTGTTGTGTTATTATTATCAGTAGTCAGATCAAAAGGACACTAGTAATCGAATTGAGTGTATAGGCAGTAAGAAGTGGTAAATTGAATATGAGTCTAGATAGGTCAGGGATATCTAAACTAGGTGATAGCTCCAGGAAATTCATACCTGAGAAACAGAGAAGAGCTAGGAGCGACCCTTTTGTTGAAAGGATCATACGAACCCGGACCGACAATGGGGAGACGGTTTCAGGCAGAATAGTTGTGACCAGGAGTCAAAAGTCCTCAGAAGAGCAAAAGGAAATGCTAGAAGTGGAGTTCCATCAGGACCAAGCCATGGATGAGAATCAGGAAGTACATGGACCGGAGGGTAGAGGAAACAGAAGGCTGGCAAGTGAATCTACTCCGGTAAAACAAGGCCACGATTTTGCCACTTCCACCGGGACTCTGGACCGAGAGGAGATGTCGGAACTGTCCAACATCTCTACTGAAATTGTGGCAACTATAAGATCTCCCACAGACAACACCATAATGGCAGGCGTGACAGAGAAACAGGCAACGTCCTCATCGTTTTCAGAAAGAGTGAAGAACACTTTTGGAAACATCTTTCCATTCAATATGGGAGTGGCTACAGGCGATGAAAGTGAATCCCAGGAAGAAGAAGAGGACAATGAAGAGCAAACTGACTTTGGATCTCAAGTCAGCCTCAATAGTTCGACTCAGGAGAATGAAGCATACTTCAACAGAGGGACTGGTACCATGGACCAATTTGGTGTAGTGAGGACAATAAGCAAAACCACAAACACATCAAGCCAGGCAAGAGAATCTGTAAGTATGACGAATTCGGAAATGCGAACTGGGGAGAATAGAAACACAGGGCTAAGCAACGCACAGGCGGAACTAGAGGTGGATAATGAAAAGACGTCGAGGCAGAGAATCATAGCCCGAATCTCGACCAGCACCAAACTACCTAGGATCTGCAGGATGACACCGCCACTTGTGACGCCACTAGTGGATAACGGAGCATCAATTGAAGAAGCCTTGAACAACATAGTGGGCAGTATAGGAGAGCAAAATGAACAGATGTCCATAAGAATGAGTGAACTAGAGAGAGCAGTCCACGTTGAAAGAGAAAGTCTGCGGGAAGAAATCAACCGCAATAGACAAGAAATTGGTAGAAGCAAAAAACGCTTGAAGGAAATAACGGATGAACACATAGCGAAGAACTTGTCGCGAATGACAACAGAAGCGGAACAGAGAGAGTTACGGTTAAGAGACGACATGGAGAAGTTAAGAACTCAGCAAGAGCAGACTCTTGGGACTCTTGACACAAAGATAGATGCGATGATGGAGAGGCGAACTCATGCTATTATGGACAGGTTGGACGGGCTACTAGGCAGCAGGAGTGGACCAAGAGAAGGGGAACCGAACTCGGGAGGTACCAGCAGGGAGCCGAAGGTGAACTTAAATGATCAACAAAATAGGAGAAGAACACTTGGCTCCACTAGAGGTAGGGGCAGTTCAGCAGGCTATACAACAGGGGATAATAGAACATGGAGCCCAAACTTCAGTGGAAGTTCAACTGGCAATAGAAATACTTCAAACGAACGACCGACGCAAGCACACATGCGACTGGGACAGGTGATTCCAGGAACAGGAGTCATGCAAGCCCAGGCATGAGTCATGCGAGCCAAGGAAGAAACAATCCCGGCGATTCGGATAGAAGGGGTTTACCAAATACAGAACCCTTATCAGGGGGCGATGATACTCAGGCGGGGCATTCAAGAGATGCTACAGCAATGGCCACAGCCTTTGAACCCCTAAACAGGTCTTTGGAGACATTCCTTACGAGGTTATCCAGAACCAATGAATGCAGTGAGAAATCCAGAAGAGTCTTTAAAAAACCAAGATGCTATAAAGACGAATCTGATGGCTGCATTGATACCTGGATAGAGGTGATGAAACTGCATTTTGAGGAAGAAGACCTGTCAGAAAGGCAGGAGTGCAGTGCGCTCACCAGTACTTTGGAAGGGACAGCCCTTATTTGTGTGATGGCCAAAAAGCAATACCAGCGGTACACAGCTGAGAAAATCTTTGAAATCTTGTTAAATTGTTTTAGATCAGGAGTGCAGGGGCACCAGGCAATGATGCGCTTCGAGAAACGGATGCAACAAGAAGTTGAGACGATAGACAAGTTTCTAGTTGATATGGAGATGCTAAGAAGACGCAGCCAACCGGACGAGTCGAACATGAGGATGAACGTAGCAGTAGCCTCAAAATTCATCGATGGTGCGAAGAATGATGAACTTCGAACAATTTTAGCAACACATTACACACCACTGTCAACCAATGCGCCAACACCAGAGGAGTTGAGACTCAAGTCAAAGGAATATTTTTTGCTGAAGCCTCCATCGAGATCTGGATATTACAAGAACAATTAAGCCAATTTTAACAACGGACCAGTAAACCAAGGGAACAACTGGTATAAACCGAGGTACGATATGGACAAGAGGCGCTCTTGTGCAAATTGCAGTTCGACGGACCATCATGTGTCAGCATGCCCAGCTTACAAACAGGGCATGAAAGCAATAGGCTTTAGCCTCGAGGACGAAGATGCGTCAGAGTTGGATCATGAGGATTTCATGAGAGGAGTAATTGCGAAATTCGGCCCCAGGTGTTTCTTTTGTAACTTGGAAGGTCATTTTAAATCAGATTGTCCGCAATTCTGGGATGCAGTGGCAGACATCAAGCATCCAAGACATGAAGAAGCTTTGTCAGGAGTGAAAGCCAGCAAGGCTCGACTTTTGAGTGAAGCGGAGGCACGCAGAAAGGATAAACCTCAAGAGCTGGCAACGAAGAAGATGCAAGCGGTAACAGAAGAGACATGAGAACCGGAACCGCTGACTGCCGCGGATGACTTCAAGATTGATTATAGGGCAGCCGCGTGGGATGCTCTAAATAGAGTGCAGCAGGAACTGGTAACGAAAGAGATCGAGCAAAAAGTGAAGCTCGAATTGGAAAATGAGAAACTACAGGAGAAGCTGAATACCTTCGAGGCAACAAAAGTCGAAGAAACAAAAGCACCAAGTAGTTTGAGCATGAACCTTAATTTGATCTCCGGTCAGGTATGGTGTCACAAGGAAGCAAAATACAGTCAATAATCTCGGTAGCGGGATACCAGGTAATCTGAAATCTGAGTGAACCATCAGAGTTCACTTTGATGCATTTGGACACAAATTCAGATTATCTGAGGCACGTGGAGCCACGCACTGAGTCAAGAGCTGTGCGAGCACTACTAACATTGGGTGGCCCTCGCATAAAGAAGCCTAATGGGCGCTACGTGGAAGTCTATGGACCGTTTCAAGTGATGCTGAACGTAGATGGAATCAGTATCTACATTAGGACATATGTAACAACAGACAGTGACCAGACAGGGCAGATCTATTTGGGTGAAGAGGAACTCAAAGTCCGCAGGATAGGCCATGACGCCATGATGGAGCAAGACGCAGTACACATTGGATACGAAGCAGATGTGACTGCACATCTGCTCGACACCAACGGAAAGAAAATCGGAGTCACAAGGCTTCTGGACACAGGAGCGGTAGTGAGTGTGATGCCGATAAAGACTTAGTTAAAGAATGGGCTTTACGAGGAAAGATCTAATTCCGACGATTCTCCGACTGGCCGCGGCCAGGCCAATTGAGGAGCAATTTACGTAGCCTTAAGAACGCCAATAACTGTCCTCCACATGGGAGGACGGGATCTTTGGATGAGCTTCCTAGTGGTAGAGAATCTGGATGACGCCAACCAATTCATTTTGGGCAGAGATTTTGTCAGGAACTTCGACGTGATGATTGACTTGAACAAGGGTCTTATCTGGATTAGGAACCCGGATCGGAAGTATGTTAAGAAACCAATTTATAGAATAATAACAGACGAAAACAAGGTACCAATTTTTTTAGATAGAAAAGTAAAACTACAGCCCGGACAAGCAGTAGTAGCAATTTTTAGTATGAGAAACTTAAAATCGTTAAGTGATAGTAAACAGGTTTGTTTGGTACCGAATCCAAATAGTCAAAGCTCAGTGATTTTAAGCCTTAGCTTCTCGATAACTCGAAACGGACTGGGTGTCAGTGTGTTATTGAACACACTGGACACCACGGTTTCAATCCAGCGTGGAAATAAACTTGGTTACTCTTTGCCGATGAGGACCGACTATGAGGAGACACAAAACTTGAAGAAACATAGCGTGGAAGACTGTCCTTATCATGCCAATAAAGATAAAAATTTTTTCAGAGGAATAATGAATTAAAATCTATTCATAAATTATTTTCAATGAAGTCCGAAACGGACGACGGCTTATCGAGCTGCTCGAATCTTCCGGAACGGCCCTTGTCATATGAACTAGAGTCTGACAAACCGGTTTTGCCATAGATAGAACACTTATAAGGCAAAAAAGGCGAGGGTGATTTCGAATTACTGCGGGAGGTTTTGAATTGGAACGCGGATGTATTTTCGAAATATAAGGCGGATATCGGTTGCTGTAACTTCGTCGAACACGAAATCGAACTTGAGGAAGAAGCCGTTCCCCATAAGGAAGGCGCAAGACGAATGACGCCACATATATCGTAAGCGTGCCGAGCGTAAATAGAAATGTTGCTCGAATACGACATGATAGAAGACTCGAAATTGCCATGGGCTTGCGGGGTAGTAATGACAAAAAAGAAGGGGGCAGCTTAGGTTTTGTTGCGAATTTCGCTACTTGAACGCGCTGACAATAAAAGATGCGTACCCGATACCGCGAATAGACAAGAACCTCTCCAAATTTGTTGATGCCAAGTTCTTCACCACATTGGACTTGGGTTCTGCCTTCTGGCAGGTCCCTCTGCGGAAGAAGGATAGATAAAAGACCGGATTCGCGTGTGAGTTGGGGCTGTACCAGTGGAAGAGGATGCCCTTCGGCTTATGCAACGCAACGGCCACTTTTCAAAGACTGATGGCCCAGGCTTTGACCAGAGTGACAAAGAAGTACGGGAATCCTGTGATGTGTTACGTGGACGACGTAGTCATAGCAACACCGACCCTGAAAGACCACATTGATCGGCTCGATGAGTTCTTTGGATGCATGAAAAGAGCAGGCTTGAAATGCAAACCATCGAAATGTGAAATCCTTAGGGATTCAATCAAGTACCTAGGAAGAATGGTGGACAGGCATGGTGTGAGGCCGGGCCCGGAAGCAGTAAAAGCTGTGTTGACATGCATGGCTCCCAATACTGACACACAGCTCATGAGCTTCCTAGGGTTTGCCAACTATTACCGTGAGTTCACATATGGATATGCAGACAAGGTGTATCCGATGCAGAAGCTGATGCGCAACAATAGAAAGAAGTTCGAATGGAGCGATGAAGCTCAAACGACCTTTGAGAACATAAAGCGGGAACTGTGTGAAGCGCCAGTGCTAGGCATGCCTACTGAAAAGGGCATGTATATTCTTGACACAGACGCATCAGTAGTAGCCACATCGGGAATACTGCATCAGGAGCAGGAATGGAATGGGAGAACCGTTCTCCGTCCCATTGCATATGACAGTAAGGTGTTAAGTGACACTGAGATGAAACATGGTGCACCAAAAGCAGAAATATTTGCAGTAGTCATATTTGTGGAAAAGTACCGCGCATACTTGGGGAGCGCTCCCTTTAAGTTACGCGTGGACAACAGGGCGTTATCCTGGTTGAAGATATACTCGATGGATATACTCGAAGACATACTCGAGTTATATTGGTAGGTGGATAGTAAGATTAGATGGCTACCACATGATAATCGAGCACAGGATGCGTGACAAACACCAGAATGCTGACAACCGCAGCAAGAAAACCGAGTTCTATGAAAGATTGGAACAGAAGCAAGCCAATCAGGCAGAAATAAAGATTCTGGTTTCTGGACATAGAAACCTATGAACTCTCTCGCATGAACATTAACAGCCTCTCATTATTGGATAAAACGGTGCAGGTCACGTCGCAAGTAATGCGGATGCTGGGTGGATTGTTAGAGACAGAAGTGACCAGAGATGACCCCGAGTGGGCATCAGCAGTGGCATCACTGACAGTCAGTGAGAAGGTGAAGATCATGCCGTCCAGACGACAACACAAAGAAAACGAGAGGGATTGTTGGACAATAGTTCAGCAACTAGTATACTTAATACCCCTCGAGGTTTTAACCAATACTTCATAAGGTCGGAAAGAACAGGGGAACGATACGCAGATGAAAACCGTTACCTTTGTGGACCAGGATAAAAAAGATGAGAAGGTTGAATGGAGCCTGGTGCAATATTGTTTGTCCGGGGAGACGAACGGTGAGAAGAACCGGCGAGTTCGAGATCAACAACCGGGACAAGGAAGTTTGTCCGGGGAGTCTGATGTAGATGAAAAAGTTCCTGATGAGAAACAGGACCTGGAGTATAAAGTTTTGTCCAGGGAGTTCAGATGGATGCGAAGAAGGCACAGAACTGATCTGGAGGAGGGGAACTGCTCTATCGCAGACTCTTCAATGGACGACAACTTCCGGAACTCAGGAATCGACACCTACTCAGACAGGAACCCGAGCTCAGGGTCGGAACTGTCAGAGCTAGCGATCCACACACTGCTAGTGGAGACTCGAGCAAGGAATCTGGACAGGGAGGTATATCAAGACCCTGCCAGTGATCGCTACGGCATACCAGGTGAAAGAGTATTTGATAACGCAGCGGACGATCTGGAAACAATAGCGGTATCGAAACGTTCGATATGTCCGTTGCCACAAAAAGAGGTAGTCAGGACTGATCTTCAGCCATTCGAACAGGAAACACAGCCATTGGCAAAGATTTGGTGCGTTAAGATGGAAGAAGATACGCATCAGCCCAATGAGCTGAATAGTCAGATGAGGGTCATGAAGACGTACTTGAAGGCAAGATACAGACTCTCAGACCTACTAAGAGCGCAGAGGAATGACCGCATGACAAGCAACCTGAAAAGGTGGATCGAAAATGGTGCTCCGGACAAAGGTGACCTGGAGGAAGACAGTTATCGTATTCTGAGACAGTATTTTATGCAGAAAGAGGGAAGGTTATACTAGAACAAGGACCGGATTGTGGCTTGCAACAGAAGAGAAGAAGACAAAGTCCTATACAAGTATAACGCGATAGTGTTGCCACAAATCTATCAGACAGAACTCTTATTCAGGTCGCATGATCAGATGAGCCATCAGGGGTTGGACAAAGTATATCAGAGGATCCTGAAGCGCTTTGAGTGGCCTGGAATGAAAAAGGCATGTGAGAAGTGAGTAAAAGCGTGTGTGTCATGCCAACAGGTCAAGGATCCAAGGAACTTGCGATTTCCTTTACAAATGATCGAGTCGTCTGAATTCAACGAGGTGGTGCAGATAGATCATCAAAAGATATGCATGACAGACAGTGATTATAATCAAGTTTTGGTCATGATAGATCACTTCACGAAGTATGCAGAGGCCGTGTCCTGCATAACTGCCTCAGCGGAAGAGACGTGCGACCACCTGATCATTACGTAGATAGCGAGACACGGTTGTCCGATGACGTTTCAATCGGATAACGGAACAGTTTTCGACGGAGAACTCACGAAAGAGCTTATGAGACGCTCACAGGTTGCTCGTGCTCGCTCTACGACATACCATCCCCAGACGAATGGCTTAGTGGAAAGGCAGACTCGAACGTTACTGTCGATGCTGAGGGTATATTGTTCCAGGTACATGACCGATTGGGACAGATACCTCCCACAGGTGATGGGAGCTTATGATAGCACGCAACACTCCACCACCGGAGTTAGTCCAAACATGATGATAACCGGACACAAGAAGTCTTTGCCTTGACCTTTTTCTACCCAGAGTATGAGGGAAAGAAAATGTCTCCACAGGTCTACGTGAGGGATGTGATTAGACGTCAGCAGGAGTTGAACGAATTGTGTAGACGAAATACTCAGCAGGCACAGGCAAGGCAGAGGAAACGACTTGACAAGAGAGCAGCTGGTGCAAAAGTTTACTCGGTAGGAGACTACGTATGGGTATTTCAGAACGTTATACCACCGAAACGAACGAAAAAGTCCTACAAAAGTGGAGGGGACTCTTCATGATTACGGAAGTGCACCAGCAGGGACGCTTTTATAGACTGAGTACTGACCGAGCCGCCCACTAAGAGAACATTAAGCCACACAACCCATCGACAGAAATACTGGTGTATACCTGCAGACAATTGATGGACGCTGCTTGTGAGGTCAACGAAATGGAAACGAAGTCGTAGAGGAAGGAACAAGTACACCACTGGACCTGGATCCAAATGAGGTGATTGAAGCAGACGATGAAACTTTACCCTGCGCAGAAGAGGACTGGCAAGACCCTGAACAAAGGGAGGTTCCCAAGAACTTCGAACCGGATCTTCCGTTGACGATACAGACTCAACAGAATGACAGGACAAGACCCGGAAAAAGATATAACCCTTACGGAAGTAGTGGACAGGATAGACCTAAAGAAGATAGTGGAAGAAAAATTGGGTCTAGAAGAAATAACTGTCACAGGACATTGACATAGTCGATGATCATGACGATGAGTGGGTCGATGACCGGTCCAAGCCCGCGGTAGAACTCGACGACGAGCAACAGCAGTCATATGAACAAGACTTGACAAATTATGGGTGTCTTGGAATGGCTGAACGAAATGACGTCGGACCCAAAGGAGACCAGTGTCACGATTCAAGATGTAGATCGTGAAAGCATGAAATACATGAAAACCGAACGAGAGGATCCTTCCTGGGCTGCCCAGGAAGGGCGACTTCTCATTCCGGCTTCCAATCTCGACTTGATATCCGGTATGCGATCGACGGGGACGTCGATGGATATTTTTGTCCGGGGAGTGGCGCAGGACTTACCCACACTGAAAATTTATTAATAAAAAAATTAAGAATAGCAAGAGAGACAGGAGATGGAAACAGGCGAGGACTCTAAGAAACCGGACATAGGGAGGGTAGTTGAGTCATATTTTAACTTACCAAATGAATATTCAAGTAGCATTATACTAACAATTAGTGATTTCATATTCAAAAATAGAACATGTGCGATAGCAATCACAGCAGGCATGAATTTTAAGACAGCGTTAGCAGCAGATATTAAGAGAGAATATAAAAACATAGAACTCCTTTGGAAGCAAAGACCAGGAATAGGGGGCGTAGCAGCCTTGCCTCCAGCGGCGTCACAGATACCGGTAAAGTACTTATGCTTCTTGGTGACGAGGGCGACGGAGAAGCGGTACGTGGACCCAAAAAATCTAGTCTTGTCCTTTACCAGATTGAGAGACTTCCTCGCGGAAAGGGAAGTGAAGGAGCTTTCGCTGCCACTGTACGATCCGAACAGAGGACGACTGCATCCACGGGAACTATACGCGCTGATACACGTAATCTTCTCTAATACTAATATACACGTATACTTGCATAAGAAATATTACTTAAGTATAGGCTGATTTTAGATGGCATACAGGGGGCGTCATACTAAATGTGTGTTGTGTGTAATATGTGTTATGTGTTATGTTATGTTTTATGTTATTAAGACATAAGGGTATGAAGGAGTTAGTGACCACGAACAACTGCATGACGATCTTAGGAATAGATCCAAAGTTTGGACTGTCCAACCTTAGGTCGAATTCCAAAAATTTAGAAACTGATTGATTTTAGCAAATTGTAAGATCAAAATCTTTTTATCTGATTGTTTTAAATAAATTTTAATACAAAACTAGTGCAAAGTTGACAAGTGTGAGATCCTGATTGATCATCTAATCACTCACTTGAGTTCAAATCGTTAAATCAATAATCAAATCAAAACCGAAAGAGAATGGACAATTTCAACTTGGATGAATTGATGGACCTGGCAGAGGCATATGTAGGACCGATGATAGAAGCGATCTATCGTCGGCTGATGGATCGAGACTTTGCTCTGGAGGACCCAGAGGTAGTCATGTTGCTGACCGCCCTGATCAACATCTTGGGGCATGACAACCGTGGGGACCGCCCCACGGAAGTCCTGTTGATGGCAGCATATGGAGAGAGGGGAGTACTAGACCGCCCGAACATGAGAGTGATGAGGTGGAGAAACGGGGCTCTCTCAGGGAGTGACTTGGCGAACGAGCCTGGATTGGGAAGTTCGAGGACCTACCAACCAGGTGAGATGCGCTTGCCCACCAAGACTAAGCCTGGACTGAGAAGAATGCATCGAGAAATGAACAGCGAGGCTGCCTCGTCTAGTTCACCACTGAGAGTAGCTGTGCCACCAAAGAGGGCGAGAGTAGAAGAGGAGGTTCAAACGAACGAAACCATGCAAGATCTAGATGGGATGAAAGACGAGCTGGAGACGACTAGAAAGGAGCTGGACGAGATGACCAAGACCATGCTCACTATAGAAGAAGATAGGGATATGTGGAGGAAGTTGTTTGAAGACTGCAACAAGAAGCAGAGCGAAGAGATAGAGCGCTTTAGGCGAGAAGACAAGCAGCGATCGGAGCGTCTGTCGTTAACGGCAGCCGTAGAAAAAGTGATACCTACAAGGCATATCCCTCGTGGGCGGTCCCCGATGGAACTCTTGACGCCTCGAGAAATGAGTCAGACTATTGAAACTCGACTTCCGGCTGCAACTGGTCGACTGACATTCCCCGACCCGAGTGATACCTTAGGTGACCCAGTCGTGGAACAGACGACGAGGAAGGTGATAGAGACAGCTGGACGACTAGTGGCCAACAGGAATGCGCCAGGTTCCGGGGTGACTGCACCCTATGGAACAATCGATGACACGGGCAGAGTACAACTCTCCCAAGACGCGATGATAAAGAGGGTGTTAGCGATTCAACGTTACAAACGAGGAGCTCTAAGATCCCAGACAGGAAAATCCGAGGGATGCCGGCGAAGAAAGTGTCCCGAGTGATTGATGTACAGAAGAACAATCAGTTGAAGTATAACTTCACAGGAGTTCCGGATATGGATCCGAGAGCCTGCTTCAATCGAGCGACCTGGAACCCAGCAGTAAACCTGCAGCAACCGCCACTGGGGACATCCCATCTGATACTGGGAGACAACTTGGTTAGAGTGCTCCAAAATTTGAGGACTTCCTGGATCACCACGGTGATGGCTTTTGGGGGCGCAACGATAGCCCAGTTGTTTTGGATGGTGGAGCTGATGAACACAGGGAGAATCCCTCACGTAATGATCCTAGTAGGGACGAACAACATCTCGAGAGGCTCAGATGAGGAAGCGGCACTATGGGAATCGATGATGGTCTGCCTATTTACTACTCTCAGGCAGAAGTTCAACTGCGCGGTACTGACCGTATGCACTCCACCAATGAGAACGATGATGTTGACAGCAGCAGGGAGGAGACATAATGAAGGAGCAGTCAGGTGGAACAACATCCTGAGGAATCTTGCAAGTAGGAATGCCGGAAGGATGATCCTTATGGATATTGAGCATGAGCTGAGAGCTATGGATCAGGCGAGACTGACTACTGACGGCATCCGCATCCACTATGACACCACCGAGGGACAAGCTTGTCTGAACAGAGTCTTCCGAGAGTGACTAGATGAAACGGAAGTAGAACTCTTTGACACGGGAGTGCTGAAGAAGGAAGAGACACCGAACAAACCAGCAATTTCAACAATTGTGCCTCCTAACCTGGAAACACGTTTGGGAGCGGTCCCAGCCGTGACCATCTATAGGCCGCAAAGCTCTAGCGAACCCGGACAAAGAACGGACAATCAAGATCGATATCGATTAGGCGAAGCGCCTTTGAGAAAAACCATCAATCCTAGACGAAGACTAGGGCCTGTCAACTCGACAGCGGAAACGACCAGCACCTCTGATCGGATACGAGATCAGAGACGACAAGCACCAGTCGAGAGGAGCGACGCACAAACAGGAGCTCTCTGATGTGTTCGAGGCCCATACCTTCTCCCTGGCACATATAAAAGGATGATCTGATGAAACTGAATCTTCAGACGGTGAGTTTTGCAGCAGATGCCATGAGGATGCTGAATGGAGCGAGGTTATCTGTCAGTGGACTATAATCGATAACAGGAGTGGTCTGGTTGATAGATGCTGGCATAAACTTCAGCTCTACAACTGCCTTGAGATTTGCCGACCTAGAGGGACTGCCCTCTAACAATACAATGGGTCCAGTGAATGCAATACCGTTACAAGACGACAAACTGAATCACGATGAAGGAAACCGAGAAGAGAGACCTGGAAGGTTCCTGATAACGAGGGCGCCGATTGGACAACATGTGAAGATGCTCAGGCAGGTGAAAGCACCCCCAGGCCATGTGAAAGAAAGAGCGTACCCGAAACAGGTGAATCAGGAATGTGATGTTCAGAGATACGGTAGGTTGCAGGCGATAAAGAAAGATGAGACCATCTTTGCTACATACGACAAGGCAGAAACGAGGAAGGCCAAGATCATGATAGTCGCGATTTCAGACTTCGTATATACCTCCAAGTCTTTGTTTTGGCCGGATGTGATAATGTTGGCAGCGGTCGACCTGGACTTAACACAATCCGTATCGATGGCGATCGGAGTGCAAAAGCAGACAGATATGAACCCAATCACAGTTGTGTTCGCTAGAATCAATGACCATCTACACAGCAGAGGTTTCCTGAGCAGGTTCAGAGAGCCTACGACAGCCGAAGCCGATGTATGGCCAGCGATAAAAGATATCCTCGAGTCAATGGGTGAAGTAGTGGATACCCTGAAAGAAGGTTTCTTTACCACGATAACACCGAGAGCCGTGTTCGCGCTCTCTCCGGGGTATGCACGTCTCCCGGATGGACTAACGTTCGTGTATGCGATTGTGACTTTGCTCTCGGAAGGGAAATATGATGTGATCATGTCGGCCCCAAATCGCGAGATAGAAATGGAGATTCTGAGACGACTCAGGGCTGAACTACCAGCGGTTTGGTCGGATACCTCGGATGCGATTAGAGGGTTCAAGGACCAATCACTACAGATGCTAGTATTTGACGAAGTGCTGGGGTTGGAACTGTCCAACTTCAGTCGACAGCTCAAGTTGAAGCCAGGAATAGATGACGACCATCGAGTAATTGTGGCAATGTCGAATGATTTATGATTCCGAGGAATGGACATAGAGGAGGAAGGAGAGAGAAGAAAGAATTCCAAGGATACCAGAGCTCACTTGGAAGCAATGGTTTTAAGAACCAAACCAGAGGCTAACCAGTGGCTACACCTAACTCCTCGAGTAGCGGCATTGGGTGCGGATGCTTTTGAGCAAGGACCAGTGATGATCAGGAAGAATTATGCCTACCTAGTGAAGGAGGTGAACCTGGCCGAAAATACTGAGGAAAAGGCAGCCGAGTTTGTAAACAGAGTGTGCCAAGTTACCCTGGAAACTTTCTGGACTCAGAAGGTGAAGGGGAAGAAGGCTTTGAACGAACTGATAGCATGCTGGAAGGGCTGGGCGCCGGATGGACCGTGTCCTTCTTGGCGAAAGTCTACCCAAAACTCTCTCGATATTTGATAAAAAAATTCCTCCAAGCAGTAGTGGAATAATCAATCGTTGAAATACTAGCCTTGTTCGTGACGTTTGGAGCAGAAAACTTCATAAAAGGACCGGTTGTGCTGCTCACCAAAGGAATTCAAAACCTGCGATTAGCTGGACTTCTAACGTTGATTGCAATAACGCATGGAAACTTGGAAGGGCTGTTGAATTTGTCACGCTACCCAGAGCAGATGAGAGAGAACGTGAGGAAATTCGACGTGAAGAAAGCCACGGATTCTTGGAACAAGATAAGAGATTTGAGACTTACTCTTATCCAGTATCTACTGCAGCAGAATCGCTTTGGAACAGGAGAAGATGAGACGATTGAGAGGGAGGAAGACGTGAGACGACATGTCGGGGCATGCCCCTGCTAACGGATCTAAGCTTGGCAATGAGGACCGATCCCTTAGCGTTGATCAGAGGAGCCACGGAGTTTGTGACGGTAATCTATAGACCAGCAGTAACGTTTGCGTTCCCTGATGTTAAGGTGGAAGCATACAGGAGGTCTGTGCTGCACCTGAACCTCATATCAGCAGTGGACGGGAGTGTGCTGAACTGGTGTGAGCAGCACGTATTGCGAGAACTCATGAGCGAAGATCTGTTGTTTGGAAAGATATCGGAGCCAGAAATGACGGTCGTCAACTTCGACAATCACTTTCGTGATCGTATGGGAGAAGTATAGAGAGAGCAAATTGAAGTATTTCCAAAGCTCTGGGATCTAAGGCCCTATGACAAGTGTTCAGTGCGTATCAGCTGGACATTGGAGCAGGAGATTTCAAGCGAGCTTTTGTAACTCATCGGAATGCAGTGACCACCGTCGTAAAGAGAATCTCCAGGATGAGTGAACGTGATGGAAGGGAGAAAGAAGAGATGTTGAAGGAAGATTTGGAGAGAAACGTGACGTTGTGTCTCCACAACAGCTTCTGCAGGAACAGAGAATCTAACGTTGACCCCTACCTTGTTGTAAAAAAGGGTAGAAGAGCAGAAGTGTTGGAGGACTGCTTCCAACAGCGTCAGAATAGCTACCGATGTGTTGCAAGACACAGAGACTGAAAGTGCAGAGTCAATATCGCAGGAGGAGGAGATGGAGCATTGACAAATGGCTGAAGAACAAGATGCAAAAAGAAACGAAATTAGAAGAATTTAGAAGTTTTAGAACTTCTAAACGACGAAAAAAGAAAAAACAAAGAAGTGACAAAAGAGAAGGAGTTAAAACTCAGAATTGTTTTGTATGTGACAAAAAACTCAAGTGAGAAACTAAGCAATCAAGTTGTAATTGAAACGGAAAGAAAACACTTAGTTGAGTTTTGAATAATAAAGAATTTGTTGCATTTATAAAATAGTGGCTTTAGTTAGTGGCTTTGAGTGAAGAGTATGTTTAAATATTCTAGCCTGCATGATTGTTTTTAATCAACTAAGACAACTGATCACTCTGTGAGGACATGAAAGGTTTGGGTAATCTCTTGAAGAGGGAGATTAGTTCATTGTTCTTTCTAACCACAGAGTTACTTAATTTTAATATTCAGGACCAATAACAACTAAAATTTCCGAAGGGAAGAAGCATAGCAAGATAATGTTCGCTTGTTGGTTGGCAGGACTGTCCTGCAAAACTAACACCTTTTAAAACTAGGAGAAAAAGTTTTAAGTCAGGGCATTGACACTGGGAACCCAGTCCATTTTGAAAGTAGATCTCAACCGACCACTAATGCGGGAAGTCCTTGACAAACTCGACGAGTGTGAAGGGAGATTGAGTGAGTTGTTGATCGACTCAGCAACTGACGAAAGTGAAGCAAACTCTCCTATAAAGATGACGCCGCAAGAAGATAAAGGAGAAGTGGTATATCTGTCGAGAACTAGGAAAGGAACGATGCGATCGAAATTGGTGATGGATAAGATTAATGAAATGAAGATGAAACAAGGCAACAAAGTGATACCGAGGAGAGCGGGAAAGACTAAGGTGGATTCTGAAATCTCGATAAAAGCTGTCAACTCAGCGGAAAAAAAACGAGTCAACGAAGCTATGGATTTGGAAGGGGGTGATAATCGATTGCCTGGCACAGACAGAAGGTTGACTGATGTAGCGATGCTGCCACACATTCTCATGGCAGGGATAAAATCAACAAGCTATAAATGCAAACGGAGTGACCGCACTCTGACTGGAGCAACATTGGAAAAGGAAATTCTCAGCCAATGTGGGGAGAGTACCATGAAAGACTTTAAACCGTCTCCCATGAACCACGGAAAGTGAAGTGTCGCAGGACAACTACTACCAGTGGAGTATAACCGACTAACAGTATCGGAGGCTGTGTCGATAGATGAACCCGCCGGTGGATACATGGAGATGTTGGAGTACAGAAACACGGCCAGAGGACACTTAATGGCTCTGGAAGACAAAAGTGCCATGGAAGGTTATCTGGAGACCATGATGCAAGGCACCACCCTCAAGCAGAAGGCGTACTGGACTTTAGCGTCGTCTGAGATACAGGCAGAAACGATGAAGCAGTTGGTGAGCCTTCCATGGAAAGCAGTGGTGTTACAGTACTTCGAAAAAGAGATGAGGACTGCGCCAAGAATACACGCTCTGATGGCAGTATCTTACGTGAGAACTGAATTACAGCTGCGGTTCGCCTGGTGCATGATCGGACTGACTCGCGAGGAATATGATTAAGAGGAAAGGAAAAGATCAAAGGAAGACAAGGTACTCCTGATGACGAGCATGAGATATCTGATAATCCAAGGGGGAATAGCAGTAGCGTGGGCGAAGCGGAGAGACGCTCTCTGCTTCATCCGGTTCATGATAGAGCAAATTTCAGTGCTAGCCATGAACACCTGTGTCAAGATGCTGAGAGAGGGCGATGAACGAGCGAAAGCCTTACTCTTGTTAGCACTGCTGGACGTGCATCAAAGCAAACCAATGAGGGTGAACATGAAAGAACCTGTGGAGCTAGAGCCCATGAGGAAAACAGATGAAATCAGGAGATTCTCAAACAAAGAGCTGAGGCTCACTAAGGAATCTATGGGAGCAATGCCGAAATCCAGTGAATACTGTGAACCGATCAGGAAGAAGTCTTACAGTTACGTGCAGGAATCATAGGGATAGCGTACAATCCATTCCTAAATGAAGACATACACGATGGCTTCTTTAATTAAGAGCAAGCAGTGTTGCTAAGATTGTGGACGTCTAGAAATGCTACAATAAGAAGCGCTGCTAATCAGCAAACCAGGCTGGGACTAGTCTTGGAGGAAAAGGTGACTGCTCTTTCCGTGCCAGAATCCGACAAACGAGGAGAGTTTGGATTGGGATTCTCAGATGAATTACTGAGAACGAGCTTGATGGTGGTATGGGAACTGATGAAACCATCATGGTGTCCGAGTCCCAACGCTTATTCGATACTACATGCAACACAAGATGTACAGAGGGAACTAAATTCAGACTGTAATCTGCGTGATCTTAATATCATCTATGACGTGATGAAAACATCTCTAGGAGAAACGGAGAAGACAAAGTAGAGTTGCCTGGCTGCGGACCAGAGGACTGGGTTAAACCTGGTAGCTGTCGGGCAGAAGTCTATGGACTAGAAGGTCACGTTTGTGGAGGCCTAGATTGCGTGAAAAACCTGGAGAAACAACACAAGCAGTTGACAATATTGTTTGGGAACATTGTGATGAAAGCGAAAACGGAAACGGAGCTGATCGCAGATTGCCATGGAGGAACCGTGGTGAATCTAGTGACTGCACTAGGATTCTACAGCATGTTTGGTTTTTTAGAGTCACTATTGAATCTAGAACAGAGACATGGGATGGTCACTGCCATCAGTGTAGAAGTATTCCCAGGAGTTCTGCAAACCGAGCAGAAACACATAGGAAAATGGAGAGAAGCAATCGAGGCGGAAATGAACATCCGACACAATGAAACTTATTGCAGACCATCGGGAGCAAGATATTCGGTGGGATCGACATTAGCTCCAATGTGCAAGAGCAGATACCCAGTGCATTTTGTAGCTGTGGGTGTGAAAAGTACGAGAACGATCGTGGATCAAGCCTTCTCAGTGCCAAAGTGTGTAAGACTAGCGATAATGTCGGAAAAGTCTTATGAGTTACTGTGCAAAATGTTCTCAGCAGTTCCGGAGAAAACTAAGGAGGAGTTGGAATTGATAGTGGGAAAGAAGTTCATGGGATACGTCAGTGGGAACTTCAGTGACTTTGAAAGACAAAAACAGAGAGGATCAACCGTTACGGATTACAACACATTAGACGAGAATGATCAAGTCCACCGAGTGATGATGGAAGTGGAACTACTACTGGAAGCTTCGGGAAAGCGGAATTGGAGAAGCATCATGTTAACACATGATGAGTTTCCCTGACATTGCTTGCTGCAAACATGGTGGTATCCCGGAAGTAGTAATCTGGTGCTCTCAATGGGTTTACCAGACTCATCACGGCCCATAACTAAAGTAATAGTGGGAGTTATGATGGCGATCGATGGCTGGAGGCTAATGTGAAGGAGAACAATAGACAAGAGGCACAAACGAGAGAACAATTGCAGAAATTGGATTGTCTAAAAGGTTTAGATCTTTTTGGGAAAATAAGCAAGGTTTTGAACATTCCGATGGAAGTGAAAAAGATATGGGCAAGAAGACGACTGATGCCATGGTTTAGAGCCAACATGATTGCATGGTTGTACAAAAATGCCAAGAAGCATGTGTCGAAGCACGGCAGAGTGTTCAGTACGTATCAGCTTGACATTGGAGCAAGAGCTTTCAAGCGAGCTTTTGTAACTCATCGGAATGCAGTGACCACCGCCGTAAAGAGAATCTCCAGGATGAGTGAACGTGATGGAAGGGAGAAAGAAGAGATGTTGAAGGAAGATTTGGAGAGAAACGTGACGTTGTGTCTCCACAACAGCTTCTGCAGGAACAGAGAATCTAACGTTGACCCCCCACCTTGTTGTAAACAAAGGATAGAAGAGCCGAAGTGTTGGAGGACTGCTTCCATCAGCGTCAGAATAGCTACCGATGTGTTGCAAGACACAGAAATTGAAAGTGCAGAGTCAATATCGCAGGAGGAGGAGATGGAGTATTGACAATTGGCCGAAGAACAAGATGCAAAACGAAACGAAATTAGAAGAATTTAGAAGTTTTAGAACTTCTAAAAGACAAAAAAAAGAAGAAACAAAAAAGTGACAAAAGAGAAGGAGTTAAAACTCAGAATTGTTTTGCATGTGACAAAAACTCAAGTGAGAAACTAAGGAACCAAGTTTTAATTGAAACTGAAAGAAAACATTTAGTTGAGTTTTGAAAATTAAAGATTTTGTTGCATTTATAAATTAGCATTTTGATTTTAGTTAGTGGCTTTAGATTGTTTGATTGTTTTTAATCAACTAAGACAACTGATCACTTTGAGGTGACATGAAAGGTTTGGGTAATCTCTTGAAAAGAGAGAGTAGTTCATTGTTTTTTCTAACCACAGAGTTCCCTAATTTTACTATTCAGGACCAATAACAACTTAAATTTCCGACGGGAAGAAGCATAGCAGGATAATTTTAGCTTGCTATTTGGCAGGAATGTCCTGCAAACTAACACCTTTTAAAACCTAGGAAAAAAATTTTTAAGTCAGAGCATTGACACTGGAAGTCAGAAAAAAATGTTTTATTTTAGGTCATATCCTCAAAAGTGCAGATTAATGAAAGAATTTGGAAGGCTATAGTGATTTAGTATGATGCCATTTATATTCTGCGGTGAGTCGATATGACGTGGATAAAAATGATTTAGTGCATTTTGTAAATTCTGTTCGATGGCACTGTACCATTTTTAGGAAGACTACGAGATTCAATGGGGACAGTCACCGGTCTGTCCGGGGAGTATGTGACATTCGACCAGAATTGACAAAAAGACGGTTACGAAGGGCTGGCAGCTAACCTTCCGAATTAGCAGTTTTAGGTAATTAGCAGTGTTATTCAGACGATTAGACAAATTGTGAAGGCTGAAGGATTCGGAAATTCTTAAATTTTAAAAATTCGAATTGTGACGTCACACTTCTATTGAGAAACGTCAAAAACGGCCATTTTGGAAGAAATTAAAAATAAAAACAGACCATCGAGATACGTTGCGAAAACAACTACGATAATTGAGAGAAAAACGAAAATACGACAGAGTGTTAGCAGAGACCGCTCTGAGTTGCATTGATTGTGTCGCTACAATCGTTGCAAGACCATTCACAATAACGGTGAAGGGTAGAAACCAGCCTTCCGGAGAGGAAATAAGGGTGTTATTTCCCCGGATTCAAGAATTTGGAGGGGTCTCGGGACTGGAACTTTTGTTAACTTATATAAACTTTTAGTTTCCCTGTCATGTCCTGAGTTGAATTTAATTAACATCTGAATTCATTTCGCTAGGATGAGAAGCTAGGAGTTGGGGGAAAGGGTTGATCCATCTTCGATGGAGATGATGATTTTTATCTACTGAACAAAAACAATCGTAATATAACAAATAGTAGTAGCCCTGTTTTTAGGAGTGACCTCGTGGTCTGAGGATATGGAGACCCAGCCATGAGCTCACTAATTTTGCATGTAAACAACTTAATTTGAGTGTTTTGACCGAAGCCGAAAGCAGTAACGTTTTTGTCGACCCGATGTTAGAAAGACCACCAAAAGACCTGGCTTTGGCAGAGACAGTTAAAAGCATGTAGAGCTTAGTTTAGACGCTGGCCAAACATTTTATAGCTTAGCTTTATTTTCCGTCGATATGTACTTCCGGGCGAATGTTACAAAATTCAAAAATCAAAACTCTACAAATATTTTTGAAATTATGTAACAACTATTAAACAATTGTCACAAATTACTGAGAGTTTTCACTTTTTTGTTTTTACAATTTCGTTTTGTCGACAATTTTCATACTAACATGTCAGTTATTTCAATTTTTTTTTGTTTTAGCCAGAATTTTTCGATTCTGGAACTATAGACTTAGTGTCAGCTCCCTTCTTATAAACTCGTCGCGCGTGTTAATTGCCGGTCTCTCTTTCCTAATGTTCAGCGCCTCTTATGTAGGTAACTTGATGCTGCTGGACGCCTGGTCGATCATTTTCCATTTATACTCAAACTTAGTACTCTCACTACCACACTGCCTCATATGCTGTCCAACTGGGGTATCCTGTTTTCGTTGTTCCTCAATCCTTGAGGTGAGATGTCGGACCGTCTGGCCAACATAGATGGATTTGCACCGACAACATTTAAGTCTGTAGACCAATTTTGATTTCAACTCACTGGAGAAAGAGGATTTTAGAGAGGGCTTACAAGTTTTCATTTTCCTCGTCGTGAATATTATCTGCGCATTGGTGATATCGCGCAATTTTTTTGCTAATGTCTGACTGTGATTCCCCCTTCATTGGACTATCAAGATGGGTGGTGAATCACTGCTGTAACCACAGGGTTTCTTTTTCTCAGCCATGTTTCTTGCCCTCCCTGATGATCTTTTCAAGGGCATGGGATGCAACCAGCGACGACCAACTTTCCGGATATTGGTTATCCAACCACTGTTCACAGTTGACTTTCATAGCTTTATCATATTCTTCCCATGTTGACGTACTGCGGAAAACCCGGTGAACAGTTCCTTCAATCACACTTATTTTGTACTGAAGGGGAGCGCAGCCCGTAGCACTTTTTGCAGCCCGTAGCACTTTTTCAGGATCACCCTTCACTGTTCTCACTATATCGTCAACGTAACGGAGAAATAACCTAGCTTGCTGCACTGATTTATTTTTCTCTCTTATTTCAATGAATTGTCTACAGTACCAGAAGGTTCCACTTATATTTCGGTACTCATCATCTGATATATCACCGCATTTTACGTGATACCAGTTCAAACAGCCTTCACATTCTACACCTTTCGACCTGTATGTGACTTTTTTATTTCACTCGGGACATATTCCGTTAAGATCTTTCTCGGGCAAAAGCATTTCGGGAATATCCCTCGAGAGGGCAGTTTCGTACTGCTTCAGCCAAAATTTTGCTAAAATTACGGCAAGAGATGCCCCCATTGCCAAACCATCGTTCTGAACGCACCAAGATTCATTGCACTTGGAATGGACTCGACTAACTACCATGTTCAACAGTCTCTTCATGGTTTTCCTAGCAACTGATGGTGTTTCATCTTGCTCATACATTTTTCTCAGAGCTATGTCTATTGCTTCTTTCGGTGGAACATTTGTATACAAACTCTTCACATCTAGAGATATCAAATTTTCATTGGGCTCTAGATTAGTGCTCTCTAAGAATTCTCTCGCATCTAGTGAGTTGGTTTCGATGTTTGCGCCCTCAATTTTAACGGAAAATTTTGCAAGAACCTTGTTCAAGTTATAGTATGAGCTATCAGGCAAGGAGAGGATAGGTCCTAATGGGGTCAGAATGTTCTAGAAGTAGCTTTTTAAAAATTCGAATTGCGTTGGATTATATCTGAGAAATACAGAAAGTGGCCATATTTGGCAGAAAACTGACAAAAAAACAGAACAATCGAAATGAAAAGTAAAAAACGGTCAAGAAAAAACGGAAGGCAATACGAAGTCTTTTATAGTGACGATCACGCACGATAAGACGTATAGCGGAAGCCGATAAGAAGTGGGACAGGCGGAAGGATCAGTACCCTCCCGAAGTTGGAGAAATAACAACAATATTTCTGGAAGAGCACGGAGACGGAGGCCCGGCGCCCAGAGACTGTTGTATGTTGAGAGATTGTGATAAACTGACTTTTTAGCGGCTTTAATGCCCTGAACGATTGAAATAACCCCAATAATTTTTTGTTTTTTCAGAGCATGAGTAGCTGGGAAGAGGAAAGATTCAATCTATCTCCAATGGATTTGGTATCTAATTGTCACTAAAAACATAGTAAAATAGGATATTCGAGCCGCCTTTTAATGGTAATCATGTAGTCTGGGGATCCGAGACCCAGCTATGTGGTTAAATTCGCATGTAAGTGAAAGCTGATCAAAAGTCGTTTGACTGATGGCCTAAACAGACCAGAAAATCGACTGGCTAGGTCTAGACGCCGAAACACGAGTAGAAACTAGGTAACGGACGCCGGTCAGTTGTCAATAAGTGCTTTTTCTACGCTCCGTCACTATGTAGAATCTGGGCGAATGTTACATAGACGGTTTTATTGCGCTCCTGGGTGGGCCTGTTAAAGGCATAATACCATCATGATCAGCAAACGTTTCAGCGACGCACCCTCTGCTCCGGGCGTATGCCGGATTTAGAGGACTTAGTGTCCTGTATTGTACTAGGGGAAGGTACCGACCCTCCGCCTGGTACTATTTAGCTTTTTAACTTAGTTAAGACCAAAAATTCCAGGGGCCGGAGGGTTGGGCGGAAAGTCTAGAGCCCGCTTATCCCAAGATCCTGGGACCAAAAACCATTAAAAAGAAAGCGTAAAACCCAGCAAAAATCAAAAATAGCCTATAACAAAGAAAAAACCAAAAATGAACTTACTTGAAAATAGAAAAACACAAAAAAAAGTGAAAAACCCCAAAAAAAACAAAAACAGTAAAAAAAAACCTAATATGACAATTTATATATTATTTCCGGACAAGATGTGATCTGACCCTCCCTACTTGTTGTTGTTTTAAATTGATATACATCATTTCTGATCGAAAGATCGAGTGTTTTAGTGGTGGGATAGATACCCTCCCTTGAGTGTTGTTTGAGTATTTAGGCACGTTAATGATAATTTTGCCGATGACCGGAGGGTAGAGCGGCAAGCTGGCAGACGTGCTCCAGACTCAACAGAGGGCATCAGTGACAACATCCATAACGACTGTTTGGTATCTTTGATACAAATTTAGTATCTTTCGGGTGCTATTTCATTAAAACCTAAGTGATGGGGGGCACAATTGGCGCGGTCCGATTGCACCCTCCATTGATTGCAAATTTCCCAGTTAAGGGTCTTAATTCGGGTATTTTGATGCAATGGAGGGTATAGTAATATTGATCAACAATTACTAATAGAATATCATCCTTATTATATACTACTTATCTTTTTTTAGACCCGATAAACCCCTCAATTTTGTCGAAAAAAAACAGATATTCGACCAGGCTGTTGAACCCCAAAATTGTGGATATCCGAGTTTTTCCGAACAGCAAAAAGCTTCTGTGCAGTGAGTTACTATGTAGTTTGATCTCCCTGACTAAAGAAACCGCAAGGCGAAAAACTTAGCCGAAGTTGGCGAAAATAAAATATCAATTTTAATCCTGATGATGCACAAAATGTGCGAAAACGTTTGAATTAACATTTTAATTTTCTTAGAACAATCAAGGGTCAGTTTGAATTGACATGCTCATTTTTGAAAAATTGTTCGAAAAGACATATGACAATTTTATATTTCGAGACCACTGAAAAGCTGTAACAATCGCCAATAAAATACATACCGACGCAAACCAAAGCTAGGTCCTAGAACGACTGGATAGCGTCTAAACGCAGATTCACATGCTTTTAACGGTCTCTACAAAGCCAGTTCAATGTGTGGTTCACTCATATTGGGTCGACAAATTCGTTACAAGTTAAAGACTATCGGCCAAACAGCGCAACTTAACTTAGTTATATGCGAAATAGTGAGCTCAGTATCCCCAGACCTCTGCCAGCCGATCATATTCTGAAATTTGACCAAAATTTTGTTGAAAGTAGAATATTTGGTGCTACTGGCACAGTGACAGGCTCTCCTTTGCATTAGTAACAGGCTCTCCTTTCCACTGTTTTTTATTAGTCCCCATCTGATCAACCCATAACTGATGATTTGTTAATAACATTCAATTTTCAGTTGCTTTGTCAGTTTTAGGTTAAAAAACCTATTTAGAGACGCTCAGTTATTGTTGTTTCATCCCCTTTTAAATGAGCTACGTTTTATTAAAGAAAACATCAAAATCGAACAAGTTTTTTTTTCTATTCGGTAAATAGGTTTTTGTGAAATCAATCAAAATTTTAGTTTTTTTAGTCTCAATTTGTTTCTTGTAATTTAGATTACTATGAACTGATTTCAATGCAACTATGTCTCGAGTTGAAATTATGTTGGAAACAAGGATAATCATTTTAAAAGGACAGTTAGATGAAAACTCAAGTTACAAGGCCTCATCACTACAGTGTTTATCCCATGGGAATGCTAGATTTTTTATGGTGGTACAACCAATTGGGGTTGGTTTTTTCTACAATTGCAAAATGTAGAAGACATTTGGGCTGATCTTGGTAGGGGGGTGCCTGGAGACACACATGTTTTAAAATAGGTGATTAGAACATCCGGTCTCCAAGCTGTGTTTTAACTTTGTCTATTTAGTCGATAATGTATTAAGATAGGGAAAAGAATCAGTAGGTTTTCACTGTTTGTATATTGATAAGACAATGGTGAAAAAATAAAAAATCTTCACAAAAACTTTTGTGCGCGTTATCCTATTTTTAGCTATAAATCGTTTAGGACGTTTAGATTGTGGAATGAAAGTCTTTTTTTAGGTTATTTGGTTTATTTTCATGGTAAATCAGTTGCAACTGTTTTTGCGCAAAAATTGAGATTTTTTATTTTAAAAAGTGAGGTTTTTTTCTCAAAAACTTTCAAGCTTGAGTTTTCCAATTGTCCTCAGTAAAAGTCCTCTTTCAGAAAAATTAGAAGCCCTTTTCTGACAAACAGAGAAAGAGACGGCTTGATGAGCAACAAGCACCGAAAAAGCTTCAAATCAGGACTGTACCACCATTTAGTTTGGATAATTACAATTACTTAAAATAGACTTGGAAGAAAAACGGAATGACTTTCTGCAAAGACTTTTTGCCATGGTACGAAAATAGTAAGAACATTTTCCACTCCTCAAAGCAAGGCAAAAACTGATTCAGTTTTATCATATCAAGGAAATTGATTTGTTAAATATTGGTTGTACACTTCCGAATCTAGCGAACATATGTCTACAGAAAACTGCAAATTATAATTTTCACCCAGTTTGCAAAAATGATGAAGATTTGTGTGAGAAAATACGGGACGACTTGACTCGAAAAGCTGTAGTTGATGAGGGATGCATTCAAAATCGATCGTTGGAAATGATGCAAGCCAGCTTTACTCATACTCAATGTATCAAGATATCCAAAATGAGAGTACAAGCGGTGGGAAAAATTCAACAACTATGATAAAATCAAATATAAGAACCTACTTTTCCTACAAAAGACCTCCTTCTCCGTACTTGTTTTGGCCTAAATGGCCATATTTTTATTTATGTTTAGTGCGATTTAATTGTTCCAGTGAAACCGAAGTTTGCATGTTTTCCCGAAGTTCCAAGAACAGCAAAATTGGAAGAAAAGATCCCGGAGACTACATGAAAAACTATGCATTCGAGAACGAAATATGAAAACACCCTCAGAGAGTGCTGATACCTAGCGTCAAGCTAGAAAATGGAACAATTATAACTCCTCTGTTCAACTTCTATTTGGAACTTGGCCTGCAGTGCACCAAAAATTACCGTTTTTATTCTCCTCATAAAAATTCACAAACTTTCTTCAATCAGTGGTTGATGCTAGAATAGGAGAAAATGAAAACACTCCATCAGGAGTTGTAGCAAAAACAATGCAAGTTTTGGGCAATCACTCCTGTGGATAACAGATCATGCATAGATCCATGCACACAATCACCAAAATCTCATTGATGATACGATTCATAAGGCAGTCAAACTGAACACCACACTCAACACTGTTCAACAGACTGAACACAACTGAGAAAGACTTGTATGAGTGGGACTTGTTGAAAATTCAACAACTGGTGTGATCTAAGAGTTGGAGTTGAACACAGACTTGCTTTACTTAGCTCTTGCTGAAGAAAATTTACACGATTGTATCAAG
Source organism: Symsagittifera roscoffensis (assembly GCF_963678635.1). Taxonomy (NCBI): domain Eukaryota; kingdom Metazoa; phylum Xenacoelomorpha; order Acoela; family Convolutidae; genus Symsagittifera; species Symsagittifera roscoffensis. The sequence goes on from NC_087069.1 coordinate 24,262,263, forward strand.
CAGATAAGAGAACCATTTGGGAAAAATGAGGAAAAACGACTGCAGTGATTCTTTCAAGGCAGATGCAAAATCTAGTTTCTTCACTCAAACGTGTTACAGTACCCATAACAAGAACAAAAAACGGGAGACGCGATTTTCTAAAGAGGTATATACATCTACAGAAATGATATGTTTGTGTGGCAATATTTATTGCTGCTATGACAACAAGTCATGAAATTCAATTCCAGTAAAATTCTGGAGTTCGAGCCATGCCAAAGTACACGAGAGTACTCAATGAAACAGTCAACCTCACAACCACAAACAGAAAAACCAGAGCTGTAAATCATAAGTTCAATGAGATGGAATTCATGCAATCATTGATCCTATAAAAACTTTTTTTTCTGTGGTAAAATTGTATATGACGTCGTAGATTTTTTAAAAAAGATTAGTAGTTGCAGTAATGCGAAACTATTTCAAGTTATTCGATGAAATGAAAACTCAAATTGTTAAAATCAGATGATTTTTGGGGTTTTTCAACATGCACAATACTTGTTCTCATCATTTCAAACACAATTGTCATTGCAACTGATTTCCAACCCATCTTATTTTCATGTTCAAATACTTTATCGGCAATCACCTAGTTTATATATTTTTTTAGAAAAACCCAACCGCATTTGAGATTGAACAACGTCAAGCTACAAAATTGGCCATCCCTTGTGCTGTACACTGTACTAATGCGGCCTGGAAAGTTGAGCACTTTTACTTGATGTATACTAGCCACGTATACTAGTTATTGTTGTTTCCAACATAGCTTCATCTTAAAGTATTTTTGCATTGACATCAATCAGTGATATTGAACAATTCTTACAGGAAATCAGAAATTAGTTCGAATTAAAAAAGAAGCTGTTATTTCGAACAGAAAAAAAACGCGTGTTCGATTTTAACGTTTTCTGAATTAAAATGAAATTCTTTATAAATTCACAATTATTGAGTTTTCAATTTTCAAACTGAATTGCTGGGAACAAATAATTTTTTGCAAATAAAGATGGACTGCTGATTTTCATAATGATCATTTTAACACGTATTTCAACAATTTTGGTAATTTGATGGAGAGGAGATTTCAAAAAACATGATGCTGCCAGTTTTACACAGTGTTTTCATTTACGAGGTTTGACTCAGATTGAATGGCTGACAAATAAAAATCGAACCAAGGGAATAACACCTAAACCATTCTACTCGAAACAACAAAACGGGATGTCATTTGACCGTCAATGTCGAAATGGGACGAACTTCGCCTCCACACGATAAAAACAGGCGTAATTCGACTCAATAATTAGAATCAGATAACTTTTGACTCAAAAAGACGACAAATGGCATCCCTCATCTAAGTGAACTTGACAAAGTCAAAGCTGTTTCAAAAAGGAAAACTGATACCGGTGAATCCAAAAACTCAAAAACTAATTCATAGTGCTTCAAAAACAAAACGCGAAATTATTTGGTTAAAAAAAGAACTCAGTGGATTCAAAGAGTTGATCATTTGTTACAAAAACATACAAATGGACCCATTCAGGGCAAAACTACGGGTTAAAACGGTGAAAACGGTGAAAAAGTGACGGGTAAAAGGTGAAAACGGACAAAATTGTTCAAAACTACAAAAAAAACTAAGTGACCTCATTCCATTAAAAAAGTTGAAAACAGAATAAATGGGTTCACAAAAAAATGGGCAAAACACTCATTTGCAAAATAAAATTTAAAAAAACGAAACATTTAAAACGGAAATCTCCCGACTCAAAAAATATCAAAAAAAAAACAAAATATAAAACAAAAATGCAAAAGGGTTCATATTCTTGCGTATCAGAAAAACAAAAACTTAGTACTGTGTTACTTAAAGGTTGAAAACAGAGTTAATCTACGCAAAACGTCAAACCGATTATCATTTACGGACATCACTGAACTCGAGAACTCAAAAATACATCAGTTGATGCAAATTCTTGAAAACGGACGCTTTTAGCTTTTAAAAGCTCAATGTGGACATAATTTGACCAAATATTTGAATGCAACATCACTCAGATCAAAATTTAAAGGCTTGAAAAACTGAAAAGAACCGTTAATCAGATCAAAAAATTTTAAAAAAAAAGTACCAAATTGCTAAAAATAAAAAATCTATGGATCAGAAAATCGAAAATGCATGACATGATTGGCTCAATAAATTATTATCGATAGTCAATGACGCAAAAAGAAACATTACTTGACCCTAAAAGTCAAAAACAAAGCAAATCATTGATTAATCACTAAAGCCTGGGATGTCTGGTAAAAATAGTCTAATTGGAACTAAATTTTCAATCTAAAGTTATCAGGAATAGAATTTTATTTACACAATTTTAAAAAAAGGCCAAATGTTAGAAAACGGAATTACGTCAATCATACAATCAAAAAATGGACATACCTCGACGCAACTAGTCAAAAAAGGGTCGTACAATTTTGTACAATTCTTTAGATACAAAAAAAATTAAGAAAATTCTAGGACAAACATTTTTTCATATATGGATATTGTAGGACAAGCATTTTTTCATAAACCAAAAAGGTATTTTTTTCTGAAAGTTCATTTCTCAAAATTTTTGGGATGTGTTCGTGACCGAACACAAGTGACTAAAACCATGTTTTCCTCACCTAGAATCACCAAAGGGTTGATCGCCTGGCATTTACAATGCATTGGAAATGACTTGAATTGTGTAAGAGTTCTCTACAAAAATCAAATATTGAATGCATCAAACTTTTAAACTTTGGCAAAAATTTTCAAAGATGATTATTTTTAAAATTAGAATTTTCAAATTATCAGGCATTGATCAGGGCATATAAAAACATCCCATAGAAAATAGTAGGAATTTTTGGCTGTTTCCAAATATTATTCAGAGAAACGGTTTCAAAAAACCCAAGTTTTGTGTATCCTGGACTACGTTATGCAGACAAAAAAATAATTTGCAGGCAAAATTTTTTTTGGAAAATGTTGGTTTGTGTACAAAGTTCAATTTGCGGTTGAAAAAATAAATGGGGCAATTTCAACTTTACTTCAAAAATAAAAAAAAAACTGTTTTCATTAACAAAAAAATGCCAGTGATACAATTTTCATTTACGGAAATTGTATGATAACTTTTTTTCTCAAAAAAAAAGAAAATAGTTTTTTCTCGTCACCAGATTGTTTAATTTGGTTCAAACAGCCGCAGAAACTAGTTCGAAACTTTTTTCAATGATTTTTTGAAAATAAATGAAAAAATTTATGACTAGCGTTTTTCCATACACTTGTTGTTAGGAATTATATGATAAGCATTTTCGGCGTATGGAATTGTAAGATAAGCATTTTCGGTTTATGGAGGTCAACCCGGGAAGCCGAGAAAAGATCAATTTACGCAAAACATTGGAAGCTGACATCAGTCAACCAAAACAATTCAAAGCAGACAGACATATTTGGACCGGTAAGTTAGAAACGGAAGTCATTTAGTTCAAAATTTAAAAACGGATATCATCTGACACAGAAATAAAAACCAGATATTATTTGGCACAAAGTTGAAAGCAGACACCGTTTCACTGAAAAACGCAAGTGGATATCACTCGGCTGAAAAGTCGCAAGCAGACCTCATCATTCGAATCTACTCAGCGAGTCACAAATGGAAATCATTTGACTCGAAGTATTTGACCGAAAATTATGAAAAAAGACATTATCAAATTTTAAAAGACAAAAAAATATTTTGGCTTTTCTAAGTCAGATAATGCCCTTTTCAATTTTTGTCGGTCAAATACTCCTAATTTTTGAACCTTTGAGTCAAATGATTTCCATCATATGGCGCATAAATCCGAACAAGGACATCATTCAACTCAAAAAAGTCAAAAAATGACATTATTTGACTGTTTGGATTGAAGCAAGCGCGGATCTACGACTTTTTCGAGGGGGGGGGGGGGGATTTTCAAAAAAAAATGGAAATTTAGTCGACCTTTCTTTTAGGTCGACCAAATCAATTTTTGATTTTCTGAGCTCTCCCAAACCACTATAAAGACTCTGTTTTGGCCAAAATTTCTGCGCCGCAGGCAAACTTTTGAAAAACAGGCCAAAAATAGCGTTACAAAAAATAATTACAATGAGGAAAATCTTCAGTGGGTTTTGGGTACATCGATTCATCTGTATGCTTCTTATATAAAAATGAAATATCCGCATTTTTCACAATGTCGCAACTTGTCGACAGACTTACATAGTTCGACGTCGTCGCAACTTTGGCGACGGATTCAATTCCACTCAAATCAAAATAAACATTTGATCTAGGTAACTTCGTAGTTTGAAATCTTCATATGTATCAGAAAGTAAACTGTGGCGTGTGTTGCAACATGCTATAGTTTGTTTTCTGATATCTATACTCTTATCGCATGTTTACTTTGATTTAGGGTTCTTTCAAAGGGAGATTGAGAGTCCTTCATTGTCACAAATTAAACCTGTTCACCAGCGGATCAGTTGATCATTTTCACTCTGTTCAATTCGGTCAAATATCACAACAAATTACCCAAAATGCGGTCAAAAATAGGCCTCACATTTTTGGCTCTGTCTTTTTTTGCTGTTTGCTCTGCGAGATCCGCAAACTCCACAGGAGCTCGTTTTTCATACGTGTCGACCTACTACGAGACATCAGCAGAAATGCCATCGAAACTGAAACTAGCGATTAGTAATAGAACTAACTTTGCGTTTGTGTCTGAACTTGGAGAACACAGACCGCAGGGACTCGACGTCTCGGCTGCATATGAGAGGATCACACAGAACATCATGGACATCGTAAGTTAACAAGCCGCATGTTCAATATCTATTTTGAACTAGTCGACACCATTTAAAAATTCAATGAAGATAAAGGAAAAAATTTCGGAATTTTCGAGCGGGAGGCGGCTCTAAATTAAAAGAATAAGTAATCGATTATAGTTTAATCAATGCAAAAATCAATGCAAAAATTAATCAATGCAAAAAAAAGCCATTATAATCTGTAAAAAATCAAATATAATCAGGATCGAATATACGATTTCATCGAGGGGGAGGTGGCCATTTTGTAAAAATTTGTCGACATTTTTTCGACATTTTTTCAGAGCTCTGCCAATCACTATAGGGACCCTAATTTGACCAAACTTTCTGTGCTGCAGGCATTTTTGGGCACTTTTTGGAATTTTTTGACCAAAATAAAGCGTTTTTTGGCGCGCACTTCTCCCTCAAAATTAGGCGCCTTTAGAAAAATTTTAGGGTCAGTCTGACAAAATGGATGTCTGGAATTATTATCAAAAAGGGCGACCCTTTATATTGGAAAGTGGTCAAATCCTTGAAAAAGAAGCAATTGGTTTCCTAAATCCAGAAAAACAGCGGAAATTTTTAAAATCTGTTTGTAACTTTTTAACAAGTCGTCAAATTTCTCTGTAAAGTTGTATCTCCTATTGTTTTTTTTATCAGAAGTCAGAAAGGTTATTCGGCAGCACTCAACACTTGGAAGAAAATGACAGTCTGGTCAAATACCTTGCACATATGTTTCAATTTGGAAAACACACACCAGACTGGGTCAATATATCTGCATATGAGACCACCAGAAGCAACCTGATCGATGTCGTAAGTTGATATGCCTCAAATTACGAGTCCAAATTGTACCTAGCGCAATGGGATCTCTTTAACCTACCCCATCCCTTTTTACCTACCGGGGTCGAGGTTGCTGTATTATGATCAGAAGGTTGCGACCGCCGCGACCAAATCGAAGGTTCGTGAACGCCACCACCACGGCCGCGACCAGATTAGAAGGTTCGTGACTGCCGCGATCAAATGAAAACTAACCGCAACCCGCACAATCAAGGGAAAATTAACCCCAACCCGCACGACCACAGAAATTTTAACCGCGACCGGCACAATCAAAGAAAATCAACAGCGACCGGCGCGACCAAATGAAAAGCAACTCGAACCCGCGCGATCAAAGGAAAGTTAAACCCAACCCGCACGACCAAAAGAAAGTTAACCGCGACCGGCACAATCAAAGAAAATTAACCGCGACCGGCGCGACCAAATGAAAAGTAACTCCAACCCGCGCAATCAAAGGAAAGTTAACCCCAACCCGCGCGAGCAAAGGAAAATTAACGCCAGCCCGCGCGACCAAAGGAAAGTTAACCGCGGCCAGGGCGACCGAAAGAAAATTAACGCCAACCCGCGCGACCAAGGGAAAGGTAACCGCGACCGAAGAAAAGTTTACGGCATTTGGGGGAATGTTTTGACTGAAACTGACAAAGGTAAAAATTTGAAATCCGCGATGTGGAACGAGTTGTGTTTGCCGATGATCTTTGAAACCGCAATCAATGGATAGATAACCGCGACCGGCGCGACCAAATGAAACTTGATTCCAACCCGGCGACCAAAAAAAGACCGGCACAATTAAAAAAACAATCGCGACGGGCGCAACCAAATGAAAATTCACTCCAACCCGCGCGACCAAAGGAAAGTTAACCGCGATCGGCGCGACCAATTGAAACTTAACTCCAACCCGCGCGACCAAATGAAATTTAATGCCAATCCGCGCGACCAAAGGAACGTTTACCGCGACCGATGTAACTAAAGGAGAGTTAACCCCAACACGCGCGGCCAAAGGAAAATTAACCGCGACCGGTGCACTCAAAGGAAAGTTAACCACGATCGGCACGACCAATTGAAAATTAACTCCAACCCGCGCGACCAAATGAAATTTAATGCCAACCCGCGCGACCAAATGAAAATTTACCGCGACCGGTGCAACTAAAGGAAAGTTAACCGCGATCGGCACGACCAATTGAAAACTAACTCCAACCCGCGCGACCGAAAGAAAATTAACGCCAACCCTCGCGACCAAGGGAAAGGTAACCGCGACCGAAGAAAAGTTTACGGCATTTGGGGGAATGTTTTGACTAAAACTGACAAAGGTAAAAATTTGAAATCCGCGATGTGGAACGAGTTGTGTTTGCCGATGGTCTTTGAAACCGCAATCAATGGATAGATAACCGCGACCGGCGCGACCAATTGAAACTTAACTCCAAACCGCGCGACCAAATGAAATTTAATGCCAATCCGCGCGACCAAAGGAACGTTTACCGCGACCGATGTAACTAAAGGAGAGTTAACCCCAACACGCGCGGCCAAAGGAAAATTAACCGCGACCGGTGCACTCAAAGGAAAGTTAACCACGATCGGCACGACCAATTGAAAATTAACTCCAACCCGCGCGACCAAATGAAATTTAATGCCAACCCGCAGAACCAAATGAAAGTTTACCGCGACCGGTGCAACTAAAGGAAAGTTAACCAGGATCGGCACGACCAATTGAAAATTAACTCCAACCCGCGCGACCGAAAGAAAATTAACGCCAACCCTCGCGACCAAGGGAAAGGTAACCGCGACCGAAGAAAATTTTACGGCATTTGGGGGAATGTTTTGACTGAAACTGACAAAGGTAAAAGTTTGAAATCCGCGATGTGGAACGAGTTGTGTTTGCCGATGGTCTTTGTAACCGCAATCAAAGAAAGATAAATGCGACCGGCGCGACCAAATGAAACTTGACTCCAACCCGGCGACCAAAAGAAAGACCGGCACAATAAAAAAATAATCGCGACCGGCGCAACCAAATGATATATAACTCCAACCCGCGCTACCAAAGGAAAATTAGCCGCGACTGGTGCACTCAAAGGAAATATAACCACGATCGGCGCGGCCAATTGAAACTTAACTCCAACCCGCGCGACCAAATGAAATTTAATGCCAACCCGCGCGACCAAAGGAACGTTTACCGCGACCGGCGTAACTAAAGGAGAGTTAACCCCAACATGCGCGACGAAAGCAAAATTAACCGCGACCGGTGCACTCAAAGGAAAGTTAACCACGATCGGCACGACCAATTGAAAATTAACTCCAACCCGCGCGACCAAATGAAATTTAATGCCAAACCGCGCAACCAAATGAAAATTTACCGCGACCGGTGCAACTAAAGGAAAGTTAACCATGATCGGCACGACCAATTGAAAATTAACTCCAACCCGCGCGACCGAAAGAAAATTAACGCCAACCCTCGCGACCAAGGGAAAGGTAACCGCGACCGAAGAAAAGTTTACGGCATTTGGGGGAATGTTTTGACTGAAACTGACAAAGGTAAAAATTTGAAATCCGCGATGTGGAACGAGTTGTGTTTGCCGATGGTCTTTGAAACCGCAATCAAAGGAAAGATAACCGCGACCGGCGCGACCAAATGAAACTTAACTCCAACCCGCGCGACCAAATGAAATTTAATGCCAATCCGCGCGACCAAAGGAACGTTTACCGCGACCGATGTAACTAAAGGAGAGTTAACCCCAACACGCGCGGCCAAAAGAAAATTAACCGCGACCGGTGCACTCAAAGGAAAGTTAACCACGATCGGCACGACCAATTGAAAATTAACTCCAACCCGCGCGACCAAATGAAATTTAATGCCAACCCGCGCGACCAAATGAAAATTTACCGCGACCGGTGCAACTTAAGGAAAGTTAACCACGATCGGCACGACCAATTGAAAATTAACTCCAACCCGCGCGACCGAAAGAAAATTAACGCCAACCCTCGCGACCAAGGGAAAGGTAACCGCGACCAAAGAAAAGTTTACGGCATTTGGGGGAATGTTTTGACTGAAACTGACAAAGGGAAAAATTTGAAATCCGCGATGTGGAACAAGTTGTGTTTGCCGATGGTCTTTGAAACCGCAATCAAAGGAAAGATAACCGCGACCGGCGCGACCAAATGAAACTTGACTTCAACCCGGCGACCAAAAGAAAGACCGGCACAATAAAAAAACAATCGCGACCGGCGCAACCAAATGAAATATAACTCCAACCCGCGCTACCAAAGGAAAGTTAACCGCGACTGGTGCACTCAAAGGAAATATAACCACGATCGGCGCGGCCAATTGAAACTTAACTCCAACCCGCGCGACCAAATGAAATTTAATGCCAACCCGCGCGACCAAAGGAACGTTTACCGCGACCGATGTAACTAAAGGAGAGTTAACCCCAACACGCGCGGCCAAAGGAAAATTAACCGCGACCGGTGCACTCAAAGGAAAGTTAACCACGATCGGCACGACCAATTGAAAATTAACTCCAACCCGCGCGACCAAATGAAATTTAATGCCAACCCGCGCGACCAAATGAAAATTTACCGCGACCGGTGCAACTAAAGGAAAGTTAACCGCGACTTGTGCGACCAAATAAATATTAACTCCATCCCACGCGTTCAAATCAAAGTTAACCCCAACGCGCGCAGCCGAATGAAAATTACCCGCAACCCGCGCAATCATAGAAAAAATAACCGCGACCGGCGCCACCAAATGAAAATTAACTCCCACGCGGCGACCAAAGGAAAGTCAACAGCGACCGGCGTAATCAAAGAAAAGTTAACTGCGACCGGCGCGACCAAATGAAAATTATCTCCGACCCGCGTGACCAAAGGAATTTAACCCCAACTAGCGCGACCAAGAAAAAAATGACCGCGACCGGCGCAACCAAATGAAACTTGGTTCCAACCCGGCGACCAAAAAAAGACCAGCACAATAAAAAAAACAGTCGCGACGGGCGCAACCAAATGAAAATTCACTCCAACCCGCGCGACCAAAGGAAAGTTAACCGCGATCGGCGCGACCAATTGAAACTTAACTCCAACCCGCGCGACCAAATGAAATTTAATGCCAATCCGCGCGACCAAAGGAACGTTTACCGCGACCGATGTAACTAAAGGAGAGTTAACCCCAACACGCGCGGCCAAAGGAAAATTAACCGCGACCGGTGCACTCAAAGGAAAGTTAACCACGATCGGCACGACCAATTGAAAATTAACTCCAACCCGCGCGACCAAATGAAATTTAATGCCAACCCGCGCGACCAAAGGAACGTTTACCGCGACCGATGCAACTAAAGGAAAGTTAACCGCGATCGGGAACGATTTGTGTTTGCTGATGGTCTTTGAACCCTGAGCCACTTTGTACCGGGTGAAGATCCAAGTACTATTAGTTAGGTACGGACGATCGATCGCCGGTGACGTTTACCCACGCTGCAGTTCCTCCAATAGTTTCTCTCTGAAACACATTGCTCACAGCCCCACCATCCCAGCTTCCCTCAACTTTCTCGCCGCTTATAGCTTTTTTTAAGCAACCAAAAATAGCATAAGGATACTTATACAACCTCCAAATTTAGTCTTATGTCATTTGATTCTCGGAAAAACACCAATGTTTGTTTTGAAAGTTTTGATGTCTGACAAATTCTATTTTAAACAAACGAGTTACTGCAAACAGCTCACATCAAGTTCAAAATTGAAGTGCTGCTTTACCTATCTACGATTTAGAATTTTTGGATTTTTTTTTCCAATTTTTTTTTGTTCTAAACATGCTAGTCATGCAATTTTCATATATGGAAATTGTATAACTAGTATTTTTTTCAGGAAAAATATTTAAAAAATTGAAGTTTCAAGCTGTAGCAGCACAAATAACGCTTAAATGTTTTTCCAGCAGTTGAATTGATTGTTCAACCTTTTTTTCACAAAAAAAGTTTTGAAAAAAAAATGCTAGTCATACAATTTCTGTATATGGAAATTGTATGATTAGCATTCTTTTCATACCCCTTTTTTTCTTTTTCTAATGAAGAGATACCAATTTCGATACCAAAACAACAATAAAATACCTTTATGAGTTAGGACCGACGGGTATAACTCATAGAGTAATTTCGGATAGGGTACACCGTCTGCTCGTCACGCTATCTTATTTTCGGCCAGATAGATTCGTGCAACTTCTTAGTCTAATACCGATCCTAATCTTACTCTTATACTATCTAGTCTCAGGTTGTTTAACTAGTCTCTGCTAGGCTCAATAGATCTAGGGTATACTGGTTTATTGCGGCTGCTGAAGTCTTCTTGGAGAGTCAACTAATTTCTAAGTTAAATTCAAATCTCTCTAGTGCTGAAATTACAAGTAATTTCAGCACTTACAAATAAGTGGATTGTTAGTCAGATGGATCATGATTGGTTAATATTAAATACTTTACATTGGTAAAATATCTAATTTATCCAATCATAAAATGTAGTTTAGATCAGGTTCCACCCATCCGGGTTTTACAGAGTTTTTTAGAATAGTCTTTCTGCAATTCAAAGGATGGATGATGGACGTTGGTATTTGGCGAACATCATATTTCTTCTGGGTTCTCTTGTTAGGGAAGTTCCAGGTTCGATCGTTGTGTCATCTCATGACAACGACTGGGTCTTTGCAACAAACTCAAATCTGATTTCAGAATGGTTGGCTATGTCAGGTTTTTCTGTTTCATTAATGAGAACTTCTTTGTGTTTTTGATCTTGTCTAGGAATGGCGTGGAGATTGTGCATGGAGGGGATGCCTGGTTACTCGGATCTGTACGTATACTTGAACATCGAGGTGGTCATTGGTCTAGTTCAATGAAGTCCTTTTCTGCGAAGTCAAGTCGTACTCTAAATCCTTTGAGTTGTGATTGTGAGCGGCATATTGATTGTAGTTGGCCATTCTTTCTCGAGTGTAGTGGGGTCGTTTTGTCTTTGGATGTTCGTCCTTGGTGTTGTATTCTGATCTATGTATTGCATAATGTAATTTACATTTTATAAAACTTTTATTAGTTTAATATTTTTTATTATGATTTTAGTTAGTTGTTTTCACAAAAGCTTTTTGTTTTAGTTCAGTTATTTTGAAGAGTTACTCACCCTTGAGTAGCTCTTATTAAAAATAGGAGTGTGGTCACAAAGCGTGGATGTAGCGCGGTGGGTTAGGCCGGCTATAGAGCATGCTCAGGACGTCCTTCCTGGTGGGTTAGGCCAGGAGTGGGAGTATGATTGCATGCGGTTTTTGTGAGAGGTCTTGTTATGTGATAACGTTTTATGTTGGGTTTGTTGTGGTTTTTCTTATGTTTTGTTGGTTGTGTCCTTTTTCTTGGTTGTGTATTGTTTGTGGTATGGGTTTGTCTTTCGACTTTTTTGTGTTTTATTATTTCTTTCTTAGACTTTATAATAGTCTTCAAAAGAATAAATTATCCAGTTTTAAACTGGGTTAATCCGGTTTGGGTACCGTTGGTTTCCTTTTCTTAGTCATGCTGTTATGCTATGTGTTGTGGTGTTTAGTAAGCTGCATTGGTTAGTTTTGTTTAGTATATAATTCCTTTCCAACCGGGTTAAAGGAAAGCTTGAAACTTGTTATCGTGTGTTAGAGTTGTTGAGTTGTGAAAGCTTGAAACTGAAATTCATTATTTAAACAATTCTTCGTGGGCGAGCTGTGCGAGTTTGGATAGAATTCTTGTGCGAGTGAATGAAAATATATCAAAAGGTTAGTACTGCATTTGCTTCTTATTAATTTACTACATAGAATTTTTAATTTTACTGCTAGTTGTTGGGGAAAATTAAGTTACAAATTTTCATCATTTTCAGATTTACTGCTTGTGGGGGAAAAATTTATAAATTAAATTACTGCATTGGTATTATATTTGTTTAATTATTTGGTGTAAAAATTAATAGAGTTTTAAACTGTTTGAAGAAGTTTTCAATTTTTATTTTCTTTTGTGAATTTTTCAGATGATCGTTGGGTGAAGGCTAAAATTCTAAAGAATACATGGATAAAGAATGGTGAGTTTCTAATATTTTAATTAGTTAGTAATATGTATAATTCATACTTACCTGTTAGTCGTCGGGGAAGAAACCGTGGGGGAAGATGTCGTGGATGAGATCTGAAGTTGTTAGTAATTTAGCTAAAATGCGGATGATATTTTTAGTTTGAAGTAGTGGCCAAAGCAATTGAAGTGCTTTAATGGTGGTTAGTTCTTCAGTGCCAACTGCAAATTCATAAGGTGTGTTTTGGATTAGATTATATAATTTGTGATTGAATTTAGTGTTATGGATGAATTCTAAAATGGGGATTTCTATAGGTTGTACAAACTCGTGTGGGATAAGGAAGGGTCGGGATTCTTCTGCGTTGAAGGTCTTGGTGATGGGACAAAAAATATACATTTGGGTTGTGGGATCATAATTTCGAAGAATACCATGAAGGTTAGTATCTTTAATGCAATATGTGAAGTTAAGAAAGAATGGTGAGGTGTATTTGGAATTGATGAATTGAAAACGATGGTGTGGTTGTCTGGAGGGAGTGTGTAGGTCGAAGTGATTTTGGATAAAACGATAATAAGTATATGTGTGTGTTTGTTTAGTGCGCAACATAATATCGTGTGAGCAGTGCAAATCTCTTTCATGTGGTGCAAGGAAATGAAAGGTTAGTGAAAATATTTGGAAGCGTTCTTTAAAACTTTCGTAGGCTTGTGTGTCTGTTAGTGCTTCTGAAATAATGTGGTCAAACTTGCGATCGAAGATATTTAGTGTAAATACATATGGTGTTTTAATGAAAAATTTCTCGGTGATTTGTGGGTTAGCGAAGCGATCGTCGTCTAAGAATTGATCTTGATTAGTTCTGATGATGTTCTGATCGTAATATTCTAGTGTATATTCATTTGCTCGGGGTGCAGTGTGTGTTTTTAGTGATTTTTTATATCCAATGTAAGTAAATTGTCTAGATGTTAGTGGTGTAGTGAGTCGATATAGCATGTCCTTATTTCGTTCTATATCGATGTGAGTGCTAGATAAAGGTAAGCAAAGGGGATTAGTAAAATGATAATATGAGGTCCAAGGAAGGGTAGGCATTAAAACGTGTTCGTCTACAAAGTTACGTGTCTCGTTAGTGTCGTGAGGGGTGTTTAAGGTGTATTGTGGAAATGAGGGTAAGGTGATAGCTAAAAATTCTTTTGTGTTAGTGTGTTTTGGATGGTTGATATATTCACGGGCTGTTTCTGGTTTCGCTGGGAAAGGATAGTTGGGGAACTTTCTTTTAAAAGTGCGGTAAGCTCTATTAGTGCTGAGTGAAGATTCAGTAGATATGGATGATGGTGCTAATGATTCAGTATAAATTGAAGAGGCTGTAGGGGTAGGAGGGTTGGATGAATCTATTGTGAATGAGATTTGGTTTATGGTTGGGATGTCAAGGTGATAGGGTTGTTGTTGTAGGGTAATGAAATTATCTAGTTCTGGGGAGATTCGGGGGGTATCTGGAGAATGAGATGATTGGTCTGAGTGAAGTGAGGAGTAGGTTGGAGTGACTTGGGAAGCATAAGAGGGTGTAGAATTGGTTGGGTCAGGGTTATTTGGTAATATGGGTTGAAAAGGGGGTTGGGAAAAAATTGAGGGGTTGGTGGGAAAATTATTGGATGGAGATGGTTCAGAGTCGGCAAATTCATCGGGGGTTTCAATATTCGGGTTATTGAGTTGTGATGTGGAGTATAAAACTGAGATGTGTGAATTAGTATCGGAATTCATGCCTGATGTTACATTACTGGTTGGGAAATCGGGTGGCGGGATAGCAAAAAGTGGTATTATTGTAATGGGAGTAGTGAGGTTGGTTGGGTGGGAATTTGAACGGTGTAGGGATCCAAGTTGTCGGCTCATCGTGGGCTAAAAAAATTATTATTTTGAGACTGAAAAGCGGTGGTATGGGGTTGTTCTATAATTTGTTCATAAGTATTTTCATCTTGTGAGTGGTGTGGCATTATATGTTGGATGGAACTTTGTGATATGGTTGGTCTAAAATTTTGGTTATGTGTTATGGCTAAATTTCGAAAATTACGTGGGACTAGGGATAATGGATGGTTATGTGGTAGAGGTGGTAACTGTGGTGCTGTTGGTGTTGTGTCTACATTGTTATGTTCTTCGTCGTATGTGTTCTGTCTTGTTGCTATTTTTGTGTTATATTCTTTTATTTGTGCGTCTAAAAGAATTTTGTTTATAGATGTAGAAAAGATTCCAAAAAATCCTGCAAATAGTATGCGTGCTACACTTGCTTGTCTATTGACTTGTGTGTGTATAGCACATGTGTTATAGATTCCTTTTAAGAGTGAAAAAAGAAATCCAATAAAGTTAAACATTGCGTATAAAATAGTCAGTTTTTCTAAGATGTAGTAGGGCCATCCTAGAAAATCAAGAATTTCATTCTTGAGTGTAACAAAGCTAAAAATATTGATAGGTGATATATCTTGGGGACGGTATTTTTCACCGTTTAGATATATATAATCTTTAATGTCTTTAAAATATCCGCTATAGTCTTGCGTATAGATGTCAGCAAATCCTGCGGTTTCGGCAAGTTTGCGTAAGTTTTGGTCAATTGATTGTCTTTGTATTGTGTCCATTTGTGTTAATAATTCTTGGAATTGTTGTGTTCTAATGTGATGTTGAATATCTGATTTTGAGTATATTCCTATTGATTGTAAGTCTATATTTGGGTTTCGAGCGATAGCGCGAATGCTTTCTGGTGAAAATTTTTTGAGTGATTGCATTAATGTGGGATATGGGGTGAGAAGGTAATATTTATCTTCATCAGGGTTTAGTTGTACTACGTTGTGGCTATTTTCTGATCCACATGGGACTGCGGTATCCCAGAAATAGGTTCTTCGTGAAAGTGTGTCAACGAAATGTACTTTATTCTTATAAAAGATAGGGATTCTTTTATAGCATCGTTTATCTTCAAAAACGTATAGTGGTGATACTTTTTTAGTACAAGTATAAAACCATAAGATGTTTCCTTCATAGTCTAAAAAATTTGATCTATTTCCTGATAGTAAATATCCTGCGTAGGGTATTTTTAATACTGCTAGTGCAAGTGATTGTAATATTTGTGTTCTTTCTAATTCGCATAGTTGGTGTAGTGTTTCTAATTCGGAGAGTGACATTTCTTGAAAAATTCGGCTAATCGTGTAGTCTAGTTTCATATCTAAGTGAATATCATAGTGGATATTACCAAAATATGTACTATTCATTAGTGATAGTTCTTGTAAACGTGTGCTTTGATCGTCCTGGGGCTTTAAATGTCCACCAGGTTGACCTGTATTCTTTTGAAAATGAACTGGTATGTATGATGTTCCTTCATTTGGAGGATGACTTGTGGCGTATGGGTCGACTTTTATTTTTCCAGTGGTCATGTCGAATCCTTTTTCGTATTCAACTAGTATTTCGGAGTATTGTGTTTTGTGAAGTGGGTTTCTGTATTTACATGCAAGTTCTGTTTCTTGATATATTTGAAAACGTGTTAATTTATTTTCTATATTATGAATTTTTCTAAAATTAGAACTTATTTTTCGTAATGGATTTACTTGTTCATATGGTATTGATTGTATAAAATATTTTTCGTGAAATTTTATCATACGAGCATGTATTTTTGCTACTTGAAATGTTGTACATGTGTCTTCGGGGAACCAAACAATTGTTGCTTGTGTTCTTGTTGTAGGGTCGCAATAACCTTGGTCGATTTTACAAGGTAATCTAATTCCTTGATAGATCATTGTGTTGTCTGATAAATCTCGTGTGAGTTGTATTTTTTCGAGTTGTATTTTCCAATCGAAAAACATGATCTCTTGGTATCCTTTGTTTTTTGTGTCTGCTTTGCAGTTTGATGGGTCATTTATACCAATGTGTGGTATCCAGTGTTTATCGTGTATATCATAAGTTAATCGTCCGTGTGCGCCATTATATGGGTACTTTTCATCTAGTTTTATATGTCCTTGATATCTTTCAAGTTCTGCTTGATGTACAGAATCCGAAAAAACTTGGAAATATACTAACTTTCTATCTGTGTTTTTATTTTTTGTGATGTTTAGTCGGAGTAACTCGTTTTTACAATCTTCGGGATTGAGATGTAAAAGTCGTTCTATATTACTCTGGTAGAATGATTCATGGTCAAGTCGGTTTTTATTTCCGTTTGAGACTTGTGAACAATGTACTTTCTTTTCAGAAAATGTTGCTGTGAATTTATATCCTATAACTGTAGTTGCTCGGGCTTTTGAATAAAGTGTTGCTATTACATTTGTAGTTTCTATGGCTTGGGGTTCTGTTTCGCATTGTGATACTTGATTTATTGCATACTTGTGTAGTGTTTTTTGTTCGTTTTCTTCACAATCGTAATGTGTTACTAATAAATCTTGGGGTCCTGTGCGGGGAGAAGGGTTTATGTTTTGATTTGAGATTACTAGAAAAAGGAGTTGGAGAAAAATTAATAATTTTAGAATATACATGTGTATGATAATCCTGAGTATGGGTTATAAAATGTGATGTAACCAATTGTCTTTTTGGTATATCTGTCGTATTTATATATTACTTCAGTGGTTATAAATGGTGGTGGTAGTGATTGAGCTGTTATGTTTGGTGGGTTTAATGGGTAGGGATGTTGAGTAATGTTGTTTAATTTAACTGTGATTTCAAACTTTAATTGTAAACTGTTTTGTTGGAGTATTTGGATTTTGTGATCACGGATATCGTCGTGAATGTCTTGCCGGTATTGTAATCTATTAAGTGCCCAGTTGTGAAGGCGATTACTTTCTAGATGTTGTCCAAATAATGGTGGAGGGGCTGTAAATGTATTCCAATCTAGTCTTAAAGGGATATTTGTTGATGATTGTTCTCGATATCTGGCGTCGAGATTATTTGGAAAATTCAAGTTAAAAGGTGGTGGTGAAATCTGGCTTATTGATGGTGTTGATGGTAGTGATAATGTTTCTGGTAGTGATGAGGATGTTGTTGTATCCGTAGAAATATCTATTGGATCATTGACTAAATTTAGTTCACCTTGTGTAAATGAATGTGTTGTCCAATATGGTAGTCGTGATGCCTGGTTTGGGGGGTTAAAGGGATTTTCACGTATTTGTTCAGATGTTGGTGTTGAACCTAAGTAATCTGATGGTAGGCTTGAGGTGCTACGTTGTGAAAGAAGCGTAGGGGTTTCTGGTAATATACCAATGGGGTTTTCTGGAGTGTTTTGTGATGGGGATTGAGGTATATCAAAATGAACTCGGGGAGTTTGAAAATGTCTGTTTCGTCGAGGATGTATAATTTGTCTATTTATTTCGACTGTATTTTGGTTGTGACTAGGATTTCTTATTCTACTTAATTCTTGTGGTAGTGTTGGGTATAAGTTATATGTTGGTTCGCTTAGAGGTGCTTGTCGTTGAACTGGTTCTAGTGGTTCTGATAAGCGAGCGTGTCGTTCTTCAAAGGTATATGGGTTATCTTGAAAAGAAATTCGTGTAGATGTTTGGGGGTTTTGGGTAGTTGAAAGTGGTGTCGGGTTTTCTTGGGATGATGTCGGTGAGGACTGACTTTGTGACTGTTGGGTAGCAATTTTTGATAGCTTTTTGGTCTATTCTTTTAGTGAAAAAGTTTATGTTTATTATAGTATTCTTCTAAAAAAAGAATTAGGAGGATTGTTGCTAGAGCGAATGTGATGATTGCTTTCTTTATACATTTGCATATGGTCAAAATGAGGGATGATAGAAATGTTATGAAAATTACAAATAGTAGAAAAATATCAGTTCTACTGAAAATAGTTCGTATCATTTAGACAAGTTGTATAAATCGTACCTGTGGATATAATCAAGGGTTTTTGAAAGTTGGAGAAATAGTTCGAAAATAGTGTAGAAAATTAAAAAAATATTACAAAAAATGATTAAGATTATTAGAAAAGATTCAAGGATATCAAAAAGAAATATTATGAAAGTTTCAAGTATCGTAAAAAATTGTTTGAGGTTTGTGATAATTTTAGTGACTGTTTGATAGAAGAGCATTTAAGAAATGACTTCGTGATCGAATATTTTTTGTTGTTCGGGGCAATATTCAAGTGTGGTCGGATTATTTATTAGTTTTTTGACAAGTGGGTTGAGTTTTGTAAAAAAAATTGTTGGGGGCAATTTTTATGGTGATCGGGAGGTCTTCTTTGTCTTTATTTTCATTTGTCAAATGATCTGGGGTATTTTTGAGTTTTTTATACTTTAGGCTAAATAAAATGGTCGTTCTTTTACTTTAGGCTAATTTAACATATTTGTTTGGGGGATATTTGAGGTCTGAGTTGGGGAAATATTGTTGATCTTTGGTTTATTAGATAAGGGAGGGTTATGATATTATGGTGATATTTATTTTAGTTGTCAAGTTGGAGTGGTTTGCTTATTTTTGACCTGGAGGTCGTAGAGTTATAGTTATAGATATGCCTGGAGTTTAATATTGTTCGTCTAGTTGGTTTGTGTTAAAGTTATAGAAGGTGACGGATTGGATGAACCCTGTTGGCTAATTATGAACTAGAATCGCTGCGTGTTTGGCAGCATGTTATTTTGAAAAATGAAAGTGTAAAATGTTTCAGAGGTGCAAAGATTATTAAATGTAGAATCAAAGTTGTTTTTGAAATTCAACTTTCTTTAATATTTTAGATTGTGGGATGAATAATTTATAATTTTTACGTGGTTGATTTCTAAGTCGTGAAGACTCTCTATGTTCTGATTTGTCGATTTGTTCTTGGGGTATTATTTGTTCTGTCATTTTTCTATTTTTTCTTTCTTTTTGAGATGTATTTTGATCTAGATTTTTTGTATTGTTTTTTGTGGTGGTTGATTTTGTTATTTGGTTTTTGAGGTGAAAATCTTTTTGTTCCTTCGTTGTATTTTCCGTATGTGGGTCATTTTGAATAACTTGTAAACCTGTAAAAGAATATAATTGAGTTAGTTCGCGGAGTGCGTATTCTTTTGGATAATAAGGTAATAGGTTATTTCGGGGTTGAACGATTTCTTTTTTGTTTGAGTCGGTAATTTTATATGTGATATCAGTGGGTTTTGCAATTATTTGGTATGGTCCTTTACGAAGGGGTTGTAATTTTTTTGAAATTCCTTTTTGAGTATTAAAATTGGGTATTAAAACAAATGTTCCAATTTTTAAATCGGAGGCTGGTGTAAAGCGTGAATTTATTTGTTCGTTAATATTTTGCCTTTGTAACAACTTTTTTGTTACTTTTTGGTAAATTTCATTGTGTTTTTTTATCTCTGTTTAAAATCCATTCGGTGTGTGTACCGGAGGCTAGTTTAAGAATTTGTGGGTGATGAAAATGATCTTCATCGTGTGTATGTAATGGTAGGTTATAACAAATTGAGTCTTTATTTGGTTGACAATAACCTTGTGCGTTTTTATGAGAATTTGCTGTAAACATTATTGGTTTGCGTGGCTTTTGGTTAAAAACCATTTCATATGGTGACATTCCTAAAGTTGTCGTGATTTGTGAATTATATGCTAAGGGAAATAGTTTTACATCTGCTGACCATTCGGTATATCTTGTATCATTGCCATTGATGATACATCTGAGATATTCTTGTAATGAACGGTTCATACCTTCGACTAAGCCGTTTGTCCAAGGTGCGTGAGATGTACGTGGTTTGTGTTTAATGTTATATAAATGACATAGTGTGATGATTTCATTATTTATGAATTCTGTACCGTTGTCTGTAAATAAAATTTCTGGTAGTCCGAATTTTGCTATCCAGTGTTCATAAAGCGTTGTGTAAGCATAATAAGCGTTACCATGTGGTACTGGGTTAAGTGCTACATAATGTGTAAATGCGTCAACAATTACCATAATGTAGGAGTTTCCTTCGGATGAGGGTGAAATTGGTCCTTTAGTATCAAATGAGATACGATGATTAAAGTACAAACTTTGTCCTTTAAAATCTTGTTTTTGTGCTATTTGTTTTTGATTTGGGTAAGGTTTATTCAGTTGACATACTATACAGTCATTGCATAGTACTTTTATCCAAATTGGTGCATTTGGGAAATAAAAGTTTTGTATAAAATTTGAATA
This sequence comes from Symsagittifera roscoffensis, assembly GCF_963678635.1. Lineage (NCBI taxonomy): Eukaryota > Metazoa > Xenacoelomorpha > Acoela > Convolutidae > Symsagittifera > Symsagittifera roscoffensis. The sequence continues at coordinate 24,282,998 of NC_087069.1, forward strand.
TGTTTTCTCTGATCCAGAGTGTCCTTTAATATTTTGTGTATGTGAAATATTAAAAGCTATGAGAATCATACTTAAAGGGAGACAGGGAACTGTAGATTCATTTAGTTTGTATTCTAGAAGGTCTGTGTTTTCGTTAATTGTTGTATTATTGAATTTTCGAAAATATCGGAGGAGTGTTTTGTTTCCTAGAATAGTTGAATCTGCTTTGATAGGTTTAGTTTTATATTTGTGCCATGATTTCAGTTGTCGAATTACTGGGTCAAGGTTTTGATATTGTTTCAGTGTTGAAATTGTAATTGTTTCTGTTGGGGGGGAGAAAAATGTTTTCAATTTCTAATTTAGATAAGGGTATTGTATCAAGTGGGTCATGGAGGTCAAAAACTTGATTTATTGTGTATTTTGAATCGTTTGTTTGTGGTCCTGATAAGTTTATTTTATCAGTTAAATTTTCTTTTTCAATTAGTGGAAAATGGTCTTTTTTAGGCTGGTGTTGTTTTATTCTTTTTTGTTGGGTGTTATTTTTTATCCATTGTGAATATGGGATTGGTTTAAAAGTTGATGTTCCAAGTAGATCAACTTCATAGTGATTATTTTGACAATCTAAATAAAGTGGGAAGTGTTGTAGATTGTTTATCTGTGATTGTTCAACGTCAGTTTTTACTGCATATTTGCATTCTAGTCGGGGTGATGTTTCGTTTTTTGCAAGGTAGAATTTTATATTTTTGGGTATTTCAACTGTGGTTTTACGTGTAAGTAATTCAGGTGGTGTATTTCGACTTAATGTGTCTGGTAATGCAAGATTTTTTCCTGCGGTCCAAACTATATGTAAGTTTGGGAATTTCATTAAAATTAATTGAAATCTATAAACTCGGTGGTTTGGATTAGACTTTTGTGTAGAAAGAAAGATGATTGGTTTATGGTCTGTGAATAGAACTGTGGGATGGTTTGATCCAAGTATCAGAAATTCATATTCTGTTAGTGTATATATTATGGCTGTACATTCTCTCATTAGAGTTGAGAGTCGTAGCTCTGCTTGAGTGAATAATCAAGAATTTGCTGATATGAGGTTCATTTTATTTGTACCATTATGTGATTGTAATAATGCTGCGCCGATGCCAAAGTTCGAAGCATCGCACATTGCATAAAATGGTTGATTTGAGTCTGGAATTGTGTTTGAAATTTGTTCAGTTAGAAGTTTTTTAATTTCTTCAAATCGTGCTTGATGTTCTGTAATCCATTCAAAATTATTTTGTTGTCTAAGTATATTATAGAATGGTCGTAGATATAATTGCATTTTATAAACATATTTGCTTAAAAAGTTTAACATTCCAAGGAATTCTTGGATTTTCTTTTTATTTGTTGGTGGTTGGAGTTTTTGAATAGCGTCTATACGTGATTTCAATGGAGTGATTGTTTTTCTTTCTATATTATGTCCTAAGAATTTAACTCTTGTCAAAAAGAAGTGTGATTTATCGGGGGCGGCCTTCAGATTTTCGTTCTGAAGTATTTGGTGATATTGTTCTAAAACATTGAACATTTCCTCTTTTGTCTGTGATTGCATAAAAACATCGTCTAAATAGGTGATTGCGTTTTTCTTGAGTATTAGTGGTCGAAAAATTTTGCTCATAAAAGCTGAAAATGCTGCTGGTCCTATGGATATTCCATAGAATAAGCGGTTGAATTCGTATTGTTGGTTTCCAATAACAAATTGTGTTAAACGTCGTGATTGTTCATCTAATGGCATTTGATTGTATGCACTATTCATATCTGCGGTTGTAAAATATTTTCCGTTTATTTTTGTTAAAATAACTTGTATTGGTTCAATAGGCCAATTACACTTTGATTCATCTATGAGTGAGTTGAGGTATCTAGCATCGAGAACAATTTTTAATGATTCTCCTTTGGCTAGAATGATAACAGGGTTGATAAATGTGTTGCCTTTTGGTTGTTCTTCTTTGTTTACTGGTGATATAATGTTGTATTGTTCTAAAATGTCGAGTAATCTGTTCACTTTATCGTGTAAGTGAATTGGTACCTTACTTGCTCTTTGTTTTTTGAAAACTGCGTCTGGTTTTAATGGGAGATGTAGTGATGAGCTGATTTTGCCAACATCAAATTTGGATGTTGCATAGACTGGTGAATATTTAATTAGCTGTTTGGCTAGTTTTTCAAATTCGTCTTGTGTTATTTGTGAATGTTGGAAATTAAACATTGTTAAAAATTTCTGTTGTTTCTCTGTGTAGTTACTTATGTTGAATGTAGGTTTGAAATATGGGGTTTTTGTGAAATAATCCGTATTTTTGTTTTCGTTACTTATTATATTATTTATAGATAATTCTTCATTAAGGATTGTGGATTGGCAAATATCTAGTAATTGGAGTATATTATTTACACGATATGCTTTTTCGTGTATTGGTGATATTGTAGCGTTGGTTTCGCAATAGCCTAAAAGTCCTAAAGGTAATGTTACTTGGTAAGGTGTATTGTTGTATACATGTAAGGAAATAATATCTGAATTCGAGTTTTTCAAATATTTTATTGATGAGATTGTGATTTTGAAAAACTTATGAATAGGTTTGAATTCAAAATCTGACATAAAATTTTTGTTTGTTTTGTTTTTTATCATATTGGTGAACTTGTTTGATGGAAAAATTATAGATGTTTCCTGATAGTGGTTTCAGGTGTTTTCTTTGTTGGTTATATATTGGATAAAATTTTGAAAAGAATGGTGGTTGTTTATTTAATCTTTGAAAAAATGTTAGGGATGTGTCTTTTGTTTTTGTATATTTATCTTTGATTAATATTTTACTATTCAAGATGTTGATTGTTGGTATATATTTAGAGATAAATGGTATTCCAATGATATTGTGTTTAATATCAGTGATATGGAATATTTGTTTAAATGGTTTGGTTAAAATTTTGTTTTGCTCCATTGTTCTTGTGGGGAGAAGAAATAATTGAATTTTTCCGTAGTTTATTAATGTTGATCCTTGTGCTGTTGCTAGTTTGCTGGAGGTTTCAAGAGGTGTTAGCTTTGGGTGTAAGGTTTTTATTTCATTCCATGTGGGAATGTTTATTATATTTGATTCTGCTCCTGAATCAATTAAAAAATCAATTTCAAGATCTGGTGGTTGAAATTCTTTGCTTCTTGGACTTTCTAAAAGAAATGGTATTGTCCAAATTTTTTCTTTGGGTTGTTCTTTTTGTATGTTTTGATAGATGTGATTTGTATTCAAGCATTTTGTTTTTTCGTTCTCAATGGGTTGATTTGTAGTGTTAATTTCATTAGTTTTTTGTGTCGTCGGTGTGGAATGGATGGGTTCAATATAATAATTGTCAAGGAGTTCTGATTGATTCTCATATATGTGTGATGAAAAAGGTTGTTCATATATAACAGGTTCATAGTCATTTTCGACTTTTATCATATTGATGGAGAGAGTGTTTTCTGCATCGCTTTCTGAATCTGATGATCCACAGTTTATTTGATTGAGTTGTAACGTATCAGTTACTGTGTCATCAATACCTGGAGGGTCTGATGTTGTTTCTGGATTAGATTGTACTTGATTAATATGTCTTTGATGTTTAGGTGTACTACTTCTGTGGCGATTATTAGAATTATTATAGTTATTATTATTCCGGTGTGGTGATTGGGAATAATTTCTATAACGATTATTATAACTTGAGTGTCGATTTTGTGAATTATTTCGCGATCTATTTTGGTAATTATTGTTTGGTCTGTTATAGTTCGATCTATTATATGAATTATTCCTTGATTGATTGTTCGGGTAATTATGGTTTCGGTTCTTTGAATAACTTCTATTCCGATTATTGGAGTAGTTTCTATTTGTATGATGAATTTCGTGATTGATTGTTTGGATAGTAATTATTTCTCGATTGGGAATTAGATCTAGAAACAAATCCTTGTGTATTTGAATTTGATCTGGAATAGTTATTTCGACTATTTGGTCTATTGTAGTGATTTTGTGATGAATTTTGCGTGTTTCTTCGTTCTGGTGATCTTCCTCTATAACTTGAGTTATATGGTGATTGATTTCTTGTATAATTTGTATTGTTCGGGAGTGGTTTTCCTGAACAGTTGTTGCTGTAGACAGTTCTGTTCGGTAGGTTTTGATCTTTTTTCATGTATTGATAGAATGATTTATTTGGTTCTTTATATTTTTGAGGTTTATTTTGATTGTCTTGCTGATTTTGTCTACATTCAGAAATACTATGTCCGTATCGTCGGCAATAATTACACCATTTTTTGAAAGATGGTTTGCCTTTAAAGTTTGGGTGTTTTTCGTAAATATTGAGTATTTCAGTGATTTTTTCAACGAGGTCTGTATCTGATTCCTGTATATTGTTTATATTTGTGGAAGCTGTTTCAATTCTCTACGTATTGTAATTTCAGATTTTCCGTTTCTTCGAGTTTCATTGTGATTTCTGCTTGTTCTAGTTTGTCTACTAGTTTTCGAAAATCTAAATCGGGTTCTCGAATTGAAGAAGGATGGGATGCTCTCTTTTTTATTGCTATTTTTCTTAATTGCGGTGTTAAGGTCATCATTAAGATTTCTGTCATCTTTGTGTTTTTATAGTCGTGTGTATTTATTGAATATGCTTTTCGAACTAGTTTTTCGATGCGTACTGCTAATTGCTTGATGGTTTCGTTTGGTAATCTGCGAATTTCATTACATAAAACTCTTTGTTGTTGTTTGTTTCTTTCGGAGTCAAACATTTTTGAAAATTCTTGTGTAAACCTTTTCCAATTTGATTTTATTTCTATAGGCAATACTGAAAACCATTTTTGGGCTGCGCCATCTAAAGTTGTTTGTATCAAAGCTGTGCGTCGATGTATCCAGTTTTGATGTAGTGGCGTATTAATTGGTTCGGGTCCTATATTTAAAATTAAATTTGCTGTTACTGCATTTAAATAGTCTTCTACAGAATATTCAGGGTCTGTTCCTGTGAATACCATTAAAGGTTTATTTGATGTTATTGATGATCCACCCATAAGGTATGGATTCATTGTCATTTGTAATGATTCTGCTGCGTTTGGCATTTGAGAAAAATTTGAAAGTTGATTTCTTGTTATTTCGTGTTGTTGAAGATAATATGGGAGTGGTATTTCATTTTTCATTTGTGTTGGTTGGTACGAGTTTGCAATCATTGGGTTTTGTTGCTGAATTGGTTGAAAATATTGTGTATTAATTGGGTTTTGTTGTTGAATTGGTAGTTGATTTTGTGTATTTATCGGTTGTGGAGAAAAAATTCTATGATTTGTATGTGGTTTCTGTATTCCTTGTCCACGATATTCTTGATTATAGGGTGCAAATATATCTGGTTGTAAGAAATCATCATCTGAGGATAAGTAATCCATTTGATAAGATGTTTGTTTTTTATTTTTATTTTGTTGAAAAAATGGATAGTTTTCACTACGATCCTGTGGAGGATGTAAATTTGTTTGGAAATTTACTGAATTAGGTGGTGCCATTGAGTTATCCCAGTTTCGAGATCTTGTATAATTACTAAAATTTTTTCGTGGCTGATAATTTGTTTTTGATGGATGTGTGTAATTATAATTATTGTCTGCAAAACTGTTTCTAGTGAACGTTTTGCGTGTTTTTGGCGGTATTGTCATGGGTCTGTATGTTTGGTAATCCATGTGTGAATATTTTGGGGCAACCGAAGGTTTAACGGTTGATTGTAAGGTTACCTGTGTTTGTGAAGGGTTTGTATTTCTTGGTGTTGTTAAGTTTGGACGTATTGGTGAAATACTTTGTTGTGTAGTTGTTGTGTGTACGATTTCTTCATTTATGAAGTGTGATGGTGTCTGGATATCTTGTTGAGTAAGATTCCTAGTTCCATTGAGGTTTTCATTGTGTATGACTGTAGAGTTTAAACTATTATTTTGCATATCGGGTAAAAATGTATTATAGTTTAATGGTGTTGCATCAATGGTTAATGGTATTACTCTTACATAATCTCTTACATAAGATATTGTACTTATTGCTTGACTTGAGATTGATTGTGGGAAGTTTATGAATGCGGGATGAGACCATTCAGGGTCCCAAACATAGTCTGATTGTTCTGTGATGGCAGTATCATCGTTTGAGTTTTGGGGTCTAAAATTTTTTCTTGCTTGTGAAATTAAATCAATATTATGTGTGAAATAATCTACTATGAACCATGCCAAAATTTTTTGTAAGTCGTGTTTTGTATGTTGGGAAACTTCATCTTTCGTGAAATTTTCTTTAATTATATTTAGAAAACTAGAGAGTAGTGTGTTTTCATGTCGTACTCTTATATGTTTAGATGTTTCTGTCGGTGAGACATTTGGTATCTGGATTTCGTTTTCTAATATCGATATATAACTATATATTATCGCAAAAACTTCATTGGTGAATATGGAGTTTGCTCTTTGTGAGTTATGATATTGGATGCTTTTTATATATTCTGAGAATACTTTTGAAAATTCTAAATCAAGGTCGTCTGTTTGAATTATATATTTATTGTGATTCTGATTTGGTGAGTTGAATTCTATGGAGTAGATTCCGTATTGTTGTGTTAGGTTACATATATCTTTTAGATAGTGATCGATAATTTGTCTTTTGATTTTTACATCTGGGAACTCTGTTTTACATGGACTGATTCCGGGTTCAAACAAATTTAAGAGTAAATTTTTGCAAAATATATGCTGTCCTCTATCAGTGGTTGCATCTACGATAAAGGGGAAGATATCATCATCATCTGGACTTTCTTCACCTGGGGTGTGCGTTGAGCTCATTTTTTCGTTCGATGACTGTTAATATGTAATTATCAATGTGTCTAATTGGTTGATTCCAATTGTATAAATGTACTGGTTTGTGTTTATACTGCTTTTTTATTCTTCTTTTTCCTCTTTTTGATGAATTTGAAGTTGTTTCTGAGTCAGAGAAATATAATTGATCGTGAATTGGGCAATTTTTATCTATTGATTCTTTTAGTTTATAAAGTTCGTCTAAACTGTTGGTTTCTGATTCTGAAAATGCGTTTCGATTTTTTGAAAATCTTTTTCGTGTTATTTGTCTTTGTTTAGTTATTATTTTTCTCTTTAATGTTTGTCGTTTTGTTCTAATGTATCCAACTGTTTGTGTATGAGGTGTGATTACAAGGTCGTATTTTTTGTTATCTATTTCACAATTGTGTAAAACGATTGTTTGTTTATTTCCTAGGTTTTTAAATGACATAAGGTTTAGGATGACGGGTGCAAAAGGTTGTTAAATGATTTCTATTTGCTTAAACTGTTAGTCCTTACGATTTTTTTGTTAGCCTAACCTGGGTCTATTTGTTCAGGGTTGGGGAGAAAAGTATATCAATTCCGAAGAATGATTTTATACTTTCTCGTGGCTAGTATAAGCTAAGGTGTTAACTTACCTAATCTTACTTAAGGGTAGTGATTGTGTTCAGGGTTGGAGAATAGTAAATCGATCCACAAGGTTCAGGTATAATTAGAACGCGAGTAGTTCGTTAGATACTATTTTAAACTTACTAAGTCTAAGATTTATCCTGGGTCAGGTAAAAGGGGGGATCAAGTGAAGGATGAATAACCGAAGTTCTTCACTGTTTATCCTAATTTGAATGATTAGTTTTGTTCAAAAATTTCTATTAGTCCTGGGTTTTTAGAAAGGGTCGGATAGTGAATCGACGTTTGAGGTCGTTAGACACTAGTTAAGTGGGTGGGGGAGAACAAAGTTGTTCACTTTGATCCAAGGATAGGCCTTGATGATCAAGTTTTAAATTTAATTAAATAGAAAATGATTTAAGATCCAAGGATAAGCCTTGATGATCTGATTTTAAAATTAAGTGAATTTAAGTTTAAAATGATTTAAATTTGTATAAAGAAAAGATTTAGTGTTTTTATGATATTAATGAGCTTATGAATGCTGTTATGTTTAGGTGATGAAGCTGGAACAACAGGATGAGTTATAATTACTAACCATTTATTGTCATGCTACTAATTTTTGTTTTGATTTTTCAATAAATATTTTTCAAACATGTTTTGTATATTACTGCAGAATTTAGGAAAACGATCTGAGATCTCCTTATCAATCGTTATTGTATATTAATAATTTGGTTTAGCGCCTGAAATGATTTTGAAGATTGACTTCAAAATTTTATGTTTGCAAATGAAAATCTAAATTCATTGCTAGTAGTATTCTAAATACAAAAGTTTGTTCTGGCTTTTGCCGAACTATCATATAACTATATGGTAAGTTTCTGCTTTGTCGTATGTCGTCTCTGGTTCGAGGTCTTCTTCCAATTCCGGGTAGTTCTGTTATCGTTCGGAATATTGGCTCTGATCTATTGAGTCGTAGAGACATTTCGATTAAATTATTGTCGTATAACATTTTGTAAATGTTTTGTCTAAATTCTAATCTATTATTGGTTAATTCTAAGCTATTAAGGTCTTGTTCGAGACTTATGGTCGCACCAGATGAGTTAGGACCGATGGGTATAACTCATAGAGTAATTTCGGATAGGGTACACCGTCTGCTCGTCACGCTATCTTATTTTCGGCCGGATAGATTCGTGCAACTTCTTAGTCTAATACCGATCCTAATCTTACTCTTATACTATCTAGTCTCAGGTTGTTTAACTAGTCTCTGCTAGGCTCAATAGATCTAGGGTATATTGGTTTATTGCGGTTACTGAAGTCTTCTTGGAGAGTCAACTAATTTCTAAGTTAAATTCAAATCTCTCTGGTGCTGAAATTACAAGTAATTTCAGCACTTACAAATAAGTGGATTGTTAGTTAGATGGATCATGATTGGTTAATATTAAATACTTTACATTGGTAAAATATCTAATTTATCCAATCATAAAATGTAGTTTAGATCAGGTTCCACCCATCCGGGTTTTACAGAGTTTTTTAGAATAGTCTTTCTGCAATTCAAAAGATGGATGATGGACGTTGGTATTTGGCGAACATCTTATTTCTTCTGGGTTTTCTTATTAGAGAAGTCCCAGATTCAATCGTTGTGTCTTCTCAAGACAACGACTGGGTTTTCGCAACAAACTCAAATCTGATTTCAGAATGGTTGGCTATGTCAGGTTTTTCTGTTTCATTGGTGAGAACTTCTTTGTGTTTGACCGTTTGACCTTGTCTGGGAATGGCGTGGAGATTGTGCGTGGAGGGGATGCCTGGTTACTCGGATCTGTACGTATACTTGAACATCGAGGTGGTCATTGGTCTAGTTCAATGAAGTCCTTTTCTGCGAAGTCAAGTCGTACTCTAAATCCTTTGAGTTGTGATTGTGGGCGGCATATTGATTGTAGTTGGCCATTCTTTCTCGAGTGTAGTAGGGTCGTTTTGTCTTTGGATGTTCGTCCTTGGTGTTGTATTCTGATCTATGTATTGCATAATGTAATTTACATTTTATAAAACTTTTTAATATTTTTTAATTATGATTTTAGTTAGTTGTTTTCACAAAAGCTTTTTGTTTTAGTCAGTTATTTTGAAGAGTTACTCACCCTTGAGTAGCTCTTATTAAAAATAGGAGTATGGTCACAAAGCGTGGATGTAGCGCGGTGGGTTAGGCCGGCTATAGAGCATGCTCAGGACGTCCTTCCTGGTGGGTTAGGCCAGGAGTGGGAGTATGATTGCATGCGGTTTTTGTGAGAGGTCCTGTTATGTGACAACGTTTTATGTTGGGTTTGTTGTGGTTTTTCTTATGTTTTGTTGGTTGTGTCCTTTTTTCAAAAATCAAATTGTTTGTGGTTTGGGTTTGTCTTTCGACTTTTTTGTGTTTTATTATTTCTTTCTTAGACTTTATAATAGTCTTCAAAAGAATAAATTATCCAGTTTTAAACTGGGTTAATCCGGTTTGGGTACCGTTGGTTTCCTTTTCTTAGTCATGCTGTATGCTATGTGTTGTGGTGTTTAGTAAGCTGCATTGGTTAGTTTTGTTTAGTATATAATTCCTTTCCAACCGGGTTAAAGGAAAGTTTGAAACGTGTTATCTTGTGTTAGAGTTATCGAGTGTGAAAGCTTGAAACTGAAATTCATTATTTTAAACAATTCTTCGTGGGGCGAGCTGTGCGAGTTTGGATAGAATTTTTGTGCGAGTGAATGAAAATATCAAAAGGTTAGTACTGTATTTGCTTCTTATTAATTTACTACATAGAATTTTAATTTTACTGCTAATTGTTGGGGGAAATTAAGTTACAAATTTTCATCATTATTAGATTTACTGCTTGTGGGGGAAAAATTTATAAATTAATTTACTGCATTGGTATTATATTTATTTAATTGTTGGTGCAAAAATTTAATAGGGTTTTAAACAGTTTTGAAGAAGTTTGCTATTTTTTATTTTTCTTTTGTGAATTTTTCAGATGATCTAGGATGAAGGCTAAAACTCTAAAGAAAACATGGATAAAGAATGGTGAGTTTCTAATATTTAAATTAGTTAGTAATATGTATAATTCATACTTACCTGTTAGTCGTCGGGGAAGAAACCGTGGGGGAAGATGTCGTGGATGAGATCTGAAGTTGTTAGTAATTTGGCTAAGATGCGGATGATATTATTAGTTTGAAGCAGTGGCCAAAGCAATTGAAGTGCCTTAATGGTGGTTAGTTCTTCAGTGCCAACTGCAAATTCATAAGGTGTGTTTTGGATTAGATTATATAATTTGTGGTTGAATTTAGTGTTATGGATGAATTCTAAAATGGGGATTTCTATAGGTTGTACAAACTCGTGTGGGATGAGGAAGGGTCGGGATTCTTCTGCGTTGAAGGTCTTGGTGATGGGACAAAAGATATACATTTGGGTTATGGGATCATAATTTCGAAGAATACCATGAAGGTTAGTATCTTTAATGCAATATGTGAAGTTAAGAAAGAATGGTGAGGTGTATTTGGAATTGGTGAATTGAAAACGATGGTGTGGTTGTCTGGAGGGAGTGTGTAGGTCAAAGTGATTTTGGATGAAACGATAATAAGTATATGTGTGTGTTTGTTTAGTGCGCAACATAATATCGTGTGAGCAGTGCAAATCTCTTTCATGTGGTGCAAGGAAATGAAAGGTTAGTGAAAATATTTGGAAGCGTTCTTTAAAACTTTCGTAGGCTTGCGTGTCTGTTAGTGCTTCTGAAATAATGTGGTCAAACTTGCGATCGAAGATATTTAGTGTAAATACATATGGTGTTTTAATGAAAAATTTCTCGGTGATTTGTGGGTTAGCGAAGCGATCGTCGTCTAAGAATTGATCTTGGTTAGTTCTGATGATGTTATGATCGTAATATTCTAGTGTATATTCATTAGCTCGGGGTGCAGTGTGTGTTTTTAGTGATTTTTTATATCCAATGTAAGTAAATTGTCTAGGTGTTAGTGTGGTAGTGAGTCGATATAGCATGTCCTTATTTCGTTCTATATCGATATGAGTGTTAGATAAAGGTAAGCAAAGGGGATTTGTAAAATGATAATATGAGGTCCAAGGAAGGGTAGGCATTAAAACGTATTCGTCTACAAAGTTACGTGTCTCGTTAGTGTCATGAGGGGTGTTTAAGGTGTATTGTGGAAATGAGGGTAAGGTGATAGCTAAAAATTCTTTTGTGTTAGTGTGTTGTGGATGGTTGATATATTCACGGGCTGTTCCTGGTTTCGCTGGGAAAGGATGGTTGGGGAACTTCCTTTTAAAAGTGCGGTAAGCTCTATTAGTGCTGAGTGAAGATTCAGTAGTTGTGGATGATGGTGCTAATGATTCAGTATAAATTGAAGAGGGTGTAGGGGTAGGAGGGTTGGATGAATCTATTGTGGATGAGATTTGGTTTATGGTTGGGGTGTCAAGGTGATAGGGTTGTTGTTGTAGGGTAATGAAATTATCTAGTTCTGGGGAGATTCGGGGGGTGTCTGGAGAATGAGATCATTGGTCTGAGTGAAGTGAGGAGTAGGTTGGAGTGACTTGGGAAGCATAAGAGGGTGTAGAATTGGTTGGGTCAGGGTTATTTGGTAGTATGGGTTGAAAAGGGGGTTGGGAAAAATTTAAGGAATTGGTGTGAAAATTATTTGATGGAGATGGTTCAGAGTCGGCAAATTCATCGGGGGTTTCAATATTCGGGTTATTGAGTTGTGAGATGGAGTATAAAACTGAGATGTGTGAATTAGTATCGGAATTCATGCCGGATGTTACATTACTGGTTGGGAAATCGGGTGGCGGAAAAGCAAAAAGTGGTATTATTGGGATTGGAGTGGTGAGGTTGGTTGGGTGGGAATTTGATCGGTGTAGGGATCCAAGTTGTCGGCTCATCGTGGGCTAAAAAAATTATTATTTTGAGACTGAAAAGCGGTGGTATGGGGTTGTTCTATAATTTGTTCATAAGTATTTTCATCTTGTGAGTGGTTTGGCATTATATGTTGGATGGGACTTTGTGATATGGTTGGTCTAAAATTATTATGTGTTATGGCTAAATTTCGAAAATTACGTGGGACTAGGGATAATGGATGGTTATGTGGTAGGGGTGGTAACTGTGGTGCTGTTGGTGTTGTGTCTGCATTTTTATGTTCTTCGTCGTATGTGTTCTGTCTTGTTGCTATTTTTGTGTTATATTCTTTTATTTGTGCGTCTAAAAGAATTTTGTTTATAGATGTAGAAAATATTCCAAAAAATCCTGCAAATAGTATGCGTGCTACACTTGCTTGTCTATTGACTTGTGTGTGTATAGCACATGTGTTATAGATTCCTTTTAAGAGTGAAAAAAGAAATCCAATAAAGTTAAACATTGCGTATAAAATAGTCAGTTTTTCTAAGATGTAGTAGGGCCATCCTAGAAAATCAAGAATTTCATTCTTAAGTGTAACAAAGCTAAAAATATTGATAGGTGATATATCTTGGGGACGGTATTTTTCACCGTTTAGATATATATAATCTTTAATGTCCTTAAAATATCCGCTATAGTCTTGCGTATAGATGTCTGCAAATCCTGCGGTTTCGGCAAGTTTGCGTAAGTTTTGGTCAATTGATTGTCTTTGTATTGTGTCCATTTGTGTTTATAATTCCTGGAATTGTTGTGTTCTAATGTGATGTTGAATATCTGATTTTGAGTATATTCCTATTGATTGTAAGTCTATATTTGGGTTTCGAGCGATAGCGCGAATGCTTTCTGGTGAAAATTTTTTGAGTGATTGCCTTAATGTGGGATATGGGGTGAGAAGGTAATATTTATCTTCATCAGGGTTTAGTTGTACTACGTTGTGGCTATTTTCTGATCCACATGGAACTGCGGTATCCCAGAAATAGGTTCTTCGTGAAAGTGTGTCAACGAAATGTACTTTATTCATATAAAAGATAGGGATTCTTTTATAGCATCGTTTATCTTCAAAAAGGTATAGTGGTGATACTTTTTTAGTACAAGTATAAAACCATAAGATGTTTCCTTCATAGTCTAAAAAATTTGATCTATTTCCTGATAGTAAATATCCTGCGTAGGGTATTTTTAATACTGCTAGTGCAAGTGATTGTAATATTTGTGTTCTTTCTAATTCGCATAGTTGGTGTAGTGTTTCTAATTCGGAGAGTGACATTTCTTGAAAAATTCGGCTAATCGTGTAGTCTAGTTTCATATCCAAGTGAATATCATAGTGGATATTACCAAAATATGTACTATTCATTAGGGATAGTTCTTGTAAACGTGTGCTGTGATCGTCTTGGGGCTTTAAATGTCCACCAGGTTGACCTGTATTCTTTTGAAAATGAACTGGTATGTATGATGTTCCTTCATTTGGAGGATGACTTCTGGCGTATGGGTCAACTTTTAGTTTTCCAGTGGTCATGTCGAATCCATTTTCGTATTCAACTAATATTTCAGAGTATTGTGTTTTGTGGAGTGGGTTTCTGTATTTACATGCAAGTTCTGTTTCTTGATATATTTGAAAACGTGTTAATTTATTTTCTATATTATGAATGTTTCTAAAATTAGATCTTGTTTTTCGTAATGGATTTGCTTGTTCATATGGTATTGATTGTATAAAATATTTTTCGTGAAATTTTATCATACGAGCGTGTATTTTTGCTACTTGAAATGTTGTACATGTGTCTTCGGGCAACCAAACAATTGTTGCTTGTGTTCTGGTTGTAGGGTCGCAATAACCTTGGTCGTTTTTACAAGGTAATCTAATTCCTTGATAAATCATTGTGTTGTCTGATAAATCTCGTGTGAGTTGTATTTTTTCGAGTTGTATTTTCCAATCGAAAAACATGATCTCTTGGTATCCTTTATTTTTTGTGTCTGCTTTGCAGTTTGATGGGTCATTTATACCAATGTGTGGTATCCAGTGTTTATCGTGCATGTCATAGGTTAATCGTCCGTGTGCGCCGTTGTATGGGTATTTTTCATCTAATTTTATATGTCCTTGATATCTTTCAAGTTCTGCTTGATGTACAGAATCTGAAAAAACTTGGAAATATACTAAATTTCTATCTGTGTTTTTATTTTTTGTGATGTTTAGTCGGAGTAACTCGTTTTTACAATCTTCGGGATTGAGATGTAAAAGTCGTTCTATATTACTCTGGTAGAATGATTCATGGTCAAGTCGGTTTTTATTTCCGTTTGAGACTTGTGAACAATGTACTTTCTTTTCAGAAAATGTTGCTGTGAATTTATATCCTATAACTGTAGTTGCTCGGGCTTTTGAATAAAGTGTTGCTATTACATTTGTAGTTTCTATGGCTTGGGGTTCTGTTTTGCACTGTGATACTTGATTTATTGCATACTTGTGTAGTGTTTTTCGTTCGTTTTCTTCACAATCGTAATGTGTTACTAATAAATCTTGGGGTCCTGTACGGGGAGAAGGGTTTATGTTTTGATTTGAGATTACTAGAAAAAGGAGTTGGAGAAAAATTAATAATTTTAGAATATACTTGTGTAGGATAATCCTGAGTATGGGTTATAAAATGTGATGTAACCAATTGTCTTTTTGGTATATCTGTCGTATTTATATATTACTTCAGTGGTTATAAATGGTGGTGGTAGTGATTGGGCTGTTATGTTTGGTGGGTTTAATGGGTAGGGATGTTGAGTAATGTTGTTTAATTTAACTGTGATTTCAAACTTTAATTGTAAACTGTTTTGTTGGAGTATTTGGATATTGTGATCACGGATATCGTCGTGAATGTCTTGTCGGTATTGTAATCTATTAAGTGCCCAGTTGTGAAGGCGATTACTTTCTAGATGTTGTCCAAATAATGGTGGAGGGGCTGTAAATGTATTCCAATCTAGTCTTAAAGGGATATTTGTTGATGATTGTTCTCGATATCTGGCGTCGAGATTATTTGGAAAATTTAAGTTAAAAGGTGGTGGTGAAATCTGGCTTATTGATGGTGTTGATGGTAGTGATAATGTTTCTGGTAGTGATGAGGATGTTGTTGTATCCGTAGAAATATCTATTGGATCATTGACTAAATTTAATTCACCTTGTGTAAATGAATGTGTTGTCCAATATGGTAGTCGTGATGCCTGGTTTGGGGGGTTAAAGGGATTTTCACGTATTTGTTCAGATGTTGGTGTTGAACCTAAGTAATCTGATGGTAGGCTTGAGGTGCTACGTTGTGAAAGAAGCGTAGGGGTTTCTGGTAATGTACCAATGGGGTTTTCTGGAGTGTTTTGTGATGGGGATTGAGGTATGTCAAAATGAACTCGGGGAGTTTGAAAATTTCTGTTTCGTCGAGGATGTATAATTTGTCTATTTATTTCGACTGTATTTTGGTTTTGACTAGGATTTCTTATTCTATTTAATTCTTGTGGTAGTGTTGGGTATAAGTTATATGTTGGTTCGCTTAGAGGTGCTTGTCGTTGAACTGGTTCTAGTGGTTCTGATAAACGAGCGTGTCGTTCTTCAAAAGTGTATGGGTTATCTTGAAAGGAAATTCGTGTAGATGTTTGAGGATTATGGGTAGTTGAAGGTGTTATTGGGTTATCTTGGGATGATGTCGGTGAAGACTGACTTTGTGACTTTTGGGTAGCAATTTTTGATAGCTTTTTGGTCTATTCTTTTAGTGAAAAAGTTAATGTTTATTATAGTATTCTTCTAAGAAAAGAATTAGGAGGATTGTTGCTAGAGCGAATGTGATGATTCTTTTTTTATACATTTGCATATGGTCAAAATGAGGGATGATAGAAATGTTATGAAAATTACAAATAGTAGAAAAATATCAGTTCTACTGAAAATAGTTCGTATCATTTAGACAAGTTTTATAAATCGTACCTGTGGATATAATCAAGGGTTTTTGAAAGTTGGAGAAATAGTTCGAATATAGTGTAGAAAATTAAAAAAATATTACAAAAAATGATTAAGAGTATTAGGAAAGATTCAAGGATATCAAAAAGAAATATTATGAAAGTTTCAAGTATCGTAAAAAATTGTTTGAGGTTTGTGATAATTTTAGTGACTGTTTGATAGAAGAGCATTTAAGAAATGGCTTCGTGATCGAATATTTTTTGTTGTTTGGGGCAATTTTCAAGTGTGGTCGGATTATTTATTAGTTTTTTGACAAGTGGGTTGAGTTTTGTAAAAAATTGTTGGGGGCAATTTTTATGGTGATTGGGAGGTCTTCTTTGTCTTTATTTTCATTTGTCAAATGATCTGGGGTATTTTTGAGATTTTTATACTTTAGGCTAAATAAAATGGTCGTTATTTTACTTTAGGCTAATTTAACATATTTGTTTGGGGGATATTTGAGGTCTGAGTTGGGGAAATATTGTTGATCTTTGGTTTATTAGATAAGGGAGGGTTATGATATTATGGTGATATTTATTTTAGTTGTCAAGTTGGAGTGGTTTGCTTATTTTTGACCTGGAGGTCGTAGAGTTATAGTTATAGATATGCCTGGAGTTTAATATTTTTCGTCTAGTTGGTTTGTGTTAAAGCTATGGAAGGTGACGGATTGGATGAATCCTATTGGCTAATTTTGAACTAGAATCGCTGCGTGTTTGTCAGCACGTTATCTCGAAAATTGAAAGTGTAAAATGTTTCAGAGGTGCAAAGATTATTAAATGTATAATTAAGGTTGTTTTTGAAATTCAACTTTCTTTAATATTTTAGATTGTGGGATGAATACTTTATAATTTTTACGTGGTTGATTTCTAAGTCGTGAAGACTCTCTATGTTCTGATTTGTCGATTTGTTCTTGGGGTATTATTTGTTCTGTCATTTTTCTATTTTTTCTTTCTTTTTGAGATGTATTTTGATCGAGATTTTTTGTATTGTTTTTTGTGGTGTTTGATTTTGTATTTTGATTTCCGAGGTGAATATCATTTTGTTCCTTTGTTATGTTGTCCGTATGTGGGTCATTTTGAATAACTTTTAAACCTGTAAAAGAATATAATTGAGTTAGTTCGCGGAGTGCGTATTCTTTTGGATAATAAGCTAATAGGTTATTTCGGTGTTGAACGATTTCTTTTTTATCTGAGTCGGTGATTTTATATGTGACATCGGTGGGTTTTGCAATTATTTGGTATGGTCCTTTACGAAGGGGTTGTAACTTTTTTGAAATTCCTTTTTGAGTATTAAAATTGGGTATTAAAACAAATGTTCCAATTTTTAAATCGGAGGCTGGTGTAAAGCGTGAATTTATTTGTTCATTAATATTTTGCCTTTGTAACAACTTTTTTGTTACTTTTTGGTAAATTTCGTTGTGTTTTTTATCTCTGTTTAAAATCCATTCGGTGTGTGTACCGGAGGCTAGTTTAAGAATTTGTGGGTGATGAAAATGATCTTCATCGTGTGTATGTAATGGTAGGTTATAGCAAATTGAGTCTTTATTTGGTTGACAATAACCTTGTGCGTTTTTATGAGAGTTTGCTGTAAACATTATTGGTTTGCGTGGCTTTTGGTTAAAAACCATTTCATATGGTGACATTCCTAAAGTTGTCGTGATTTGTGAATGATATGCTAAGGGAAATAGTTTTACATCTGCTGACCATTCGGTATATCTTGTATCATTTCCATTGATGATACAACTGAGATATTCTTGTAGTGAACGGTTCGTACCTTCGACTAAGCCGTTTGTCCAAGGTGTGAGAGATGTACGTGGTTTGTGTTTAATGTTATACAAATGACATAGTGTGATGATTTCATTATTTATGAATTCTGTACCGTTGTCTGTAACTAAAATTTCTGGTAGTCCGAATTTTGCTATCCAGTGTTCATAGAGTGTTGTGTAAGCGTAATAAGCGTTACAATGTGGTACTGGGTTAAGTGCTACATAATGTGTAAATGCGTCAACAATTACCATAATGTAGGAGTTTCCTTCGGATGAGGGTGAAATTGGTCCTTTGGTATCAAATGAGATACGATGATTAAAGTACAAACTTTGTCCTTTAAAATCTTGTTTTTGTGCTATTTGTTTTTGATTTGGGTAAGGTTTATTTAGTTGACATACTATACAGTCATTGCATAGTACTTTTATCCAAATTGGTGCATTTGGGAAATAAAAGTTTTGTACAAAATTTGAATATGTTTTTTCTGATCCAGAGTGTCCTTTAATATTTTGTGTATGTGAAATATTAAAAGCTATAAGAATCATACTTAAAGGGAGACAGGGAACTGTAGATTCATTTAGTTTGTATTCTAGAAGGTCTGTGTTTTCGTTAATTGTTGTATTATTGAATTTTCGAAAATATCGGAGGAGTGTTTTGTTTCCTAGAATAGTTGAATCTGCTTTGATAGGTTTAGTTTTATATTTGTGCCATGATTTCAGTTGTCGAATTACTGGGTCAAGGTTTTGATATTGTTTCAGTGTTGAAATTGTAATTGTTTCTGTTGGGGGGAGAAAAATGTTTTCAATTTCTAATTTAGATAAGGGTATTGTGTCAAGTGGGTCATGGAGGTCAAAAACTTGATTTATTGTGTATTTTGAATCGTTTGTTTGTGGTCCTGATAAGTTTATTTTATCAGTTAAATTTTCTTTTTCAATTAGTGGAAAATGGTCTTTTTTAGGCGGGTGTTGTTTTATTCTTTTTTGTTGGGTGTTATTTTTTATCCATTGTGAATATGGGATTGGTTTAAAAGTTGATGTTCCAAGTAGATCAACTTCATAGTGATTATTTTGACAATCTAAATAAAGTGGGAAATGTTGTAAATTATTTATTTGTGATTGTTCAACGTCAGTTTTTACTGCATATTTGCATTCCAATCGGGGTGATGTTTCATTTTCTGCAAGGTAGAATTTTATGTTTTTGGGTATTTCGACTGTGGTTTTACGTGTAAGTAATTCAGGTGGCGTATTTCGACTTAAGGTGTCTGGTAATGCAAGATTTTTTCCTGCGGTCCAAACTATATGTAAGTTTGGGAATTTCATTAAAATGAGTTGAAATCTATAAACTCGGTGGTTTGGATTAGACTTTTGTGTAAAAAGAAAGATGATTGGTTTATGGTCTGTGAATAGAACTGTGGGATGTTTTGATCCAAGTATTCTGTTAGTGTATATATTATGGCTGTACATTCTCTCATTAGAGTTGAGATTCGTAGCTCTGCTTGAGTGAATAATCGAGAATTTGCTGATATGAGGTTCATTTTATTTGTACCATTATGTGATTGTAATAATGCTGCGCCGATGCCAAAGTTCGAAGCATCGCACATTGCATAAAATGGTTGATTTGAGTCTGGAATTGTGTTTGAAATTTGTTCAGTTAGAAGTTTTTTAATTTCTTCAAATCGTGCTTGATGTTCTGTATTCCATTCAAAATTATTTTGTTGTCTAAGTATGTTATAGAATGGTCGTAGATATAATTGCATTTTATAAACATATTTGCTTAAAAATGTTTAACATTCCAA
Source organism: Symsagittifera roscoffensis (assembly GCF_963678635.1). Taxonomy (NCBI): domain Eukaryota; kingdom Metazoa; phylum Xenacoelomorpha; order Acoela; family Convolutidae; genus Symsagittifera; species Symsagittifera roscoffensis. Next base: position 24,302,805 of record NC_087069.1, read on the forward strand.
GGAATTCTTGGGTTTTCTTTTTATTTGTTGGTGGTTGGAGTTTTTGAATAGCGTCTATACGTGATTTCAATGGAGTGATTGTTTTTCTTTCTATATTATGTCCTAAGAATTTAACTTTTGTCAAAAAGAAGTGTGATTTATCGGGGGCGGCCTTCAGATTTTCGTTCTGAAGTATTTGGTGATATTGTTCTAAAACATTGAACATTTCCTCTTTTGTCTGTGATTGCATAAAAACATCGTCTAAATAGGTGATTGCATTTTTCTTGAGTATTAGTGGTCGAAAAATTTTGCTCATAAAAGCTGAAAATGCTGCTGGTCCTATGGATATTCCATAGAATAAGCGGTTGAATTCGTATTGTTGGTTTCCAATAACAAATTGTGTTAAGCGTCGTGATTGTTCATCTAATGGCATTTGATTATATGCACTATTCATATCGGCGGTGGTAAAGTATTTTCCGTTTATTTTTGTTAAAATAACTTGTATTGGTTTAATGGGCCAATTACACTTTGATTCATCTATTAGTGAGTTGAGGTATCTAGCATCGAGAACAATTTTTAATGATTCTCCTTTGGCTAGAATGATAACAGGGTTGATAAATGTGTTGCCTTTTGGTTGTTCTTCTTTGTTTACTGGTGATATAATGTTGTATTGTTCTAAAATGTCGAGTAATCTGTTCACTTTATCGTGTAAGTGAATTGGTACTTTACTTGCTCTTTGTTTTTTGAAAACTGCGTCTGGTTTTAATGGGAGATGTAGTGATGAGCTGATTTTGCCAACATCAAATTTGGATGTTGCATAGACTGATGAATATTTAATTAGCTGTTTGGCTAATTTTTCAAATTCGTCTTGTGTTATTTGTGAATGTTGGAAATTAAACATTGTTAAAAATTTCTGTTGACTCTCTGTGTAGTTACTTATGTTGAATGTAGGTTTGAAATATGGGGTTTTTGTGAAATAATCCGTATTTCTGTTTTCGTTACTTATTATACTATTTATAGATAATTCTTCATTAAGAATTGTGGATTGGCAAATATCTAGTATTTGGCGTATATTATTTACACGATATGCTTTTTCGTGTATTGGTGATATTGTAGCGTTGGTTTCGCAATAGCCTAAAAGTCCTAAAGGTAATGTTACTTGGTAAGGTGTATTGTTGTATACATGTAAGGAAATAATATCTGAATTCGAGTTTTTCAAATATTTTATTGATGAGATTGTGATTTTGAAAAATTTATGAATAGGTTTGAATTCAAAATCTGACATATAAAATTTTTGTTTGTTTTGTTTTTTATCATATTGGTGAACTTGCTTTATTGAAAAGTTGTATATGTTTCCTGATAGTGGTTTCAAGTGTTTTCTTTGTTGGTTATATATTGGATAGAATTTTGAAAAGAATGGTGGTTGTTTATTTAATCTTTGAAAAAATGTTAGGGATGTGTCTTTTGTTTTTGTATATTTATCTTTGATTAATATTTTACTATTCAAGATGTTGATTGTTGGTATATATTTAGAGATAAATGGTATTCCAATGATATTGTGTTTAATATCAGTGATATGGAATATTTGTTTAAATGGTTTGGTTAAAATTTAGTTTTGCTCCATTGTTCTTGTGGGGAGAAGAAATAATTGAATTTTTCCGTAGTTTATTAATGTTGATCCTTGTGCTGTTGCTAGTTTGCTGGAGGTTTCAAGAGGTGTTAGCTTTGGGTGTAAGGTTTTTATTTCATTCCATGTGGGAATGTTTATTATATTTGATTCTGCTCCTGAATCAATTAAAAAATCAATTTCAAGATCTGGTGGTTGAAATTTTTTGCTTCTTGGACTTTCTAAAAGAAATGGTATTGTCCAAATTTTTTCTTTGGGTTGTTCTTTTTGTATGTTTTGATAGATGTGATTTGTATTCAAGCATTTTGTTTTTTCGTTCTCATTGGGTTGATTTGTAGTGTTAATTTCATTAGTTTTTTGTGTCGTCGGTGTGGAATGGACGGGTTCAATATAATAATTGTGAAGGAGTTCTGATTGATTCTCATATATGTGTGATGAAAAAGGTTGTTCATATATAACAGGATCATAGTCTTTTTCGACTTTTATCATATTGATGGAGAGAGTGTTTTCTGCATCGCTTTCTGAATGTGATGATTCACAGTTTATTTGATTGAGTTGTTACGTATCAGTTACTGTGTCATCAATACCTGGAGGGTCTGATGTTGTTTCTGGATTAGATTGTACTTGATTAATATGTCTTTGATGTTTAGGTGTACTACTTCTGTGGCGATTATTAGAATTATTATAGTTATTATTACTATTTTGGTAATTATTGTTTCGTCTGTTATAGTTCGATCTATTATATGAATTAGTCCTTGATTGATTGTTCGGGTAATTCTGGTTTCGGTTGTTTGAATAACTTCTATTCCGATTATTGGAGTAGTTTCTATTCCTATTGTATGATGAATTTCGTGATTGATTGTTTGGGTAGTAATTATTTCTTGATTGGGAATTAGATCTAGAAACAAATCGTTGTGTATTTGAATTTGATCTGGAATAGTTATTTCGACTATTTGGTCTATTGTAGTGATTTTGTGATGAATTTTGCGTGTTTCTTCGTTCTGGTGATCTTCCTCTATAACTTGAGTTATATGGTGATTGATTTCTTGTATAATTTGTATTGTTCGGGAGTGGTTTTCCTGAACTGTTGTTGCTGTAGACTGTTTTGTTCGGTAGATTTTGATCTTTTTTCATGTATTGGTAGAATGATTTATTTGGTTCTTTATGTTTTTGAGGTTTATTTTGATTGTCTTGCTGTTTTTGTCTACATTCAGAAATACTATGTCCGTATCGTCGGCAATAATTACACCATTTTTTGAAAGATGGTTTGCCTTTAAAGTTTGGGTGTTTTTCGTAAATATTGAGTATTTCAGTGATTTTTTCAACGAGGTCTGTATCTGATTCCTGTATATTGTTTATATTTGTGGAAGCTGTTTCAATTCTGTTAACGTATTGTAATTTCAGATTTTCCGTTTCTTCTAGTTTCATTGTGATTTCTGCTTGTTCTAGTTTGTCTACTAGTTTTCGAAAATCTAAATCGGGTTCTCGAATTGACGAAGGATGGGATGCTCTCTTTTTTATTGCTATTTTCCTTAATTGTGGTGTTAAGGTCATCATTAAGATTTCTGTCATCTTTGTGTTTTTATAGTCATGTGTATTTAATGAATATGCTTTTCGAACTAGTGTTTCGATTCGTACTGCTAATTGCTTGATGGTTTCGTTTGGTAATCTGCGAATTTCATTACATAAAACTCTTTGTTGTTGTTTGTTTCTTTCGGAGTCAAACATTTTTGAAAATTCTTGTGTAAACCTTTTCCAATTTGATTTTATTTCTATAGGCAATAGTGAAAACCATTTTTGGGCTGCGCCATCTAGAGTTGTTTGTATTAACGCTGTGCGTCGATGTATCCAGTTTTGATGTAGTGGCGTATTAATTGGTTCAGGTCCTATATTTAAAATCAAATTTGCTGTGACTGCATTTAAATAGTCTTCTACAGAATATTCAGGGTCTGTTCCTGTGAATACCATTAAAGGTTTATTTGATGTTATTGATGATCCACCCATAAGGTATGGATTCATCGTCATTTGTAATGATTCTGCTGCATTTGGCATTTGAGAAAAATTTTAAAGTTGATTTCTTGTTATTTCGTGTTGTTGAAGATAATATGGGAGTGGTATTTCATTTTGCATTTGTGCTGGTTGGTACGAGTTTGCAATCATTGGGTTTTGTTGCTGAATTGGTTGAAAAAATTGTGTATTAATTGGGTTTTGTTGTTGAATTGGTTGTTGGTTTTGTGTATCTATTGGTTGTGGAGAAAAAATTCTATTATATGTATGTGGTTTCTGTATTCCTTGTCCACGATATTCTTGATTATAGGGTGTAAATATATCTGGTTGTAAGAAATCATCATCTGAGGATAAGTAATCCATTTGATAAGATGTTTGTTTTTTATTTTTATTTTGTTGAAAAAATGGATAGTTTTCACTACGATCCTGTGGAGGATGTAAATTTGTTTGGAAATTTACTGAATTAGGTGGTGCCATTGGGTTATCCCAGTTTCGAGATCTTGTATAATTACTAAAATTTTTTCGTGGTTGATAATTTGTTTTTGATGGATGTGTGTAATTATAATTATGGTCTGCAAAGTTGTTTCTAGTGAACGTTTTGCGTGTTTTTGGCGGTATTGTCATGGGTCTGTATGTCTGGTAATCCATGTGTGAATATTTTGGGGCAACCGAAGGTTTAACGGTTGATTGTAATGTTACCTGTGTTTGTGAAGGATTTGTATTTCTTGGCGTTGTTAAGTTTGGACGTATTGGTGAAATACTTTGTTGTGTAGTTGTTGTGTGTACGATTTATTCATTTATGAAGTGTGATGGTGTCTGGATATCTTGTTGAGTAAGATTCCTAGTTCCATTGAGGTTTTCATTGTGTATGACTGTAGAGTTTAAACTATTATTTTGCATATCGGGTAAAAATGTATTATAGTTTAATGGTGTTGCATCAATGGTTAATGGTATTACTCGTACATAATCTCTTACATAAGATATCGTACTTATTGCTTGACTTGAGATTGATTGTGGGAAGTTTATGGATGCGGGGTGAGACCATTCGGGGTCCCAAACATAGTCTGATTGTTCTGTGATGGCAGTATCATCGTTTGAGTTTTGGGGTCTAAAATTTTTTCTTGCTTGTGAAATTAAATCAATATTATGTGTGAAATAATCTATTATGAACCATGCCAAGATTTTTTGTAAGTCGTGTTTTGTATGTTGTGAAACTTCATCTTTCGTGAAATTTTCTTTAATTATAATTAGAAAACTAGAGAGTAGTGTGATTTCATGTCGTACTCTTATATGTTTAGATGTTTCTGTCGGTGAGACATTTGGTATCTGGATTTCGTTTTCTAATATCGAGATATAACTATATATTATCGCAAAAACTTCATTGGTGAATATGGAGTTTGCTCTTTGTGAGTTATGATATTGGATGCTTTTTATATATTCTGAGAATACTTTTGAGAATTCTAAATCAAGGTCGTCTGTTTGAATTATATATTTATTGTGATTCTGATTTGGTGAGTTGAATTCTATGGAGTAGATTCCGTATTGTTGTGTTAGGTTACATATATCTTTTAGATAGTGATCGATAATTTGTCTTTTGATTTTTACATCTGGGAACTCTGTTTTACATGGACTGATTCCGGGTTCAAACAAATTTAAGAGTAAATTTTTGCAAAATATATGCTGTCCTCTATCAGTGGTTGCATCTACGATAAAGGGGAAAATATCATCATCATCTGGACTTTCTTCACCTGGGGTGTGCGTTGAGCTCATTTTTTCGTTCGATGACTGTTAATATGTAATTATCAATGTGTCTAATTGGTTGATTCCAATTGTATAAATGTACTGGTTTGTGTTTATACTGCTTTTTTATTCTTCTTTTTCCTCTTTTTGATGAATTTGAAGTTGTTTCTGAGTCAGAGAAATATAATTGATCGTGAATTGGGCAATTTTTATCTATTGATTCTTTTAGTTTATAAAGTTCGTCTAAACTGTTGGTTTCTGATTCTGAAAATGCGTTTCGATTTTTTGAAAATCTTTTTCGTGTTATTTGTCTTTGTTTAGTTATTATTTTTCTCTTTAATGTTTGTCGTTTTGTTCTAATGTATCCAACTGTTTGTGTATGAGGTGTGATTACAAGGTCGTATTTTTTATTATCTATTTCACAATTGTGTAAAACGATTAATTGTTTATTTCCTAGGTTTTTAAATGACATAAGGTTTAGGATGACGGATGCAAAAGGTTGTTAAATGATTTCTATTTGCTTAAACTGTTAGTCCTTACGATTTTTTTGTTAGCCTAACCTGGGTCTATTTGTTCAGGGTTGGGGAGAAAAGTATATCAATTCCGAAGAATGATTTTATACTTTCTCGTGGATAGTATAAGCTAAGGTGTTAACTTACTTAATCTTACTTAAGGGTAGTGATTGTGTTCAGGGTTGGAGAATAGTAAATCGATCCACAAGGTTCAGGTATAATTAGAACGCGAGTAGTTCGTTAGATACTATTTTAAACTTACTAAGTTTAAGATTTATCCTGGGTCTGGTAAGAGGGGGGATCAAGTGAAGGATGAATAACCGAAGTTCTTCACTGTTTATCCTAATTTGAATGATTAGTTTTGTTCAAAAATTTCTATTAGTCCTGGGTTTTTAGAAAGGGTTGGATAGTGAATCGACGTTTGAGGTCGTTAGACACTAGTTAAGTGGGTGGGGGAGAACAAAGTTGTTCTTTTTGATCCAAGGATAGGCCTTGATGATCAAGTTTTAAACTTAATTAAATAGAAAATGATTTAAGATCCAAGGATAAGCCTTGATGATCTGATTTTAAAATTAAGTGAATTTAAGTTTAAAATGTTTTAAAGTTGTGTAAAGAATAGATTTAGTATTTTTATGATATTAGTGAGCTTATGAATGCTGTTATGTTTAGGCGATGAAGCTGGAACAACAGGATGATTTATAATTACTAACCGTTTATTGTCATGCTACTAATTTTTATTTTGATTTTTCAATAAATCTTTTCAAACATGTTTTGTATATTACTGCAGAATTTAGGAAAACGATCTGAGATCTTTTTATCAATCGTTATTGTATATTAATAATTTTGTTTAGCGCCTGTAATGATTTTGAATATTGACTTCAAAATTTTATGTTTGCAAATGAAAATCTAAATTCATTGCTAGTAGTATTCTAAATACAAAAGTTTGTTCTGGCTTTTGCCGAACTATCATATAACTATATGGTAAGTTTCTGCTTTGTCGTATGTCGTCTCTGGTTCGAGGTCTTCTTCCAATTCCGGGTAGTTCTGTTATCGTTCGGAATATTGGCTCTGATCTATTGAGTCGTAGAGACATTTCGATTAAATTATTGTCGTATAACATTTTGTAAATGTTTTGTCTAAATTCTAATCTATTATTGGTTAATTCTAAGCTATTAAGGTTTTGTTCGAGACTTATGGTCGCACCAGATGAGTTAGGACCTATGGGTATAACTCATAGAGTAATTTCGGATAGGGTACACCGTCTGCTCGTCACGCTATCTTATTTTCGGCCGGATGGATTCGTGCAACTTCTTAGTCTAATACCGATCTTAATCTTACTCTTATACTATCTAGTCTCAGGTTGTTTAACTAGTCTCTGCTAGGCTCAATAGATCTAGGGTATACTGGTTTATTGCGGTTGCTGAAGTCTTCTTGGAGAGTCAACTAATTTCTAAGTTAAATTCAAATCTCTCTGGTGCTGAAATTACAAGTAATTTCAGCACTTACAAATAAGTGGATTGTTAGTTAGATGGATCATGATTGGTTAATATTAAATACTTTACATTGGTAAAATATCTAATTTATCCAATCATAAAATGTAGTTTAGATCAGGTTCCAACACAGTCTGAGGATTTAAGGTTGTGAAACTTGATTTTTGAGCTCACTATTTCAAATTGTCATACTTGTTCACGCTGAATCATGTAACATCAAATAAAAGGAAATAAAAATGGTGAATCGCCAGCAACAATGTATTATTCTGAATGGTAAACAAAACATTTAACGTGGTCCAAAATAAACTGAAGTGTTCTAAGCAACAAAGTCTCTCAGTCCTTAAATAATGTATTTAAAAATTAAAGAAACGAAGGCTTGTACGTGCCATAAAAAATACGCGTTTGAGTAAAACATAGCGCAAAAACTAGCATTCTGTACACAAATCATTCAAAAGAGAGAAACGACATATGGTATGCTCAGGATGTTTTGATTTTATAAATACATAACAAAAACCGTATTCTATTTTAAAATTTGCCAATACCTGAAAAACCAACTAAGTTATCAGCAGAGAAAGTGTCTGCAATTTTGAAAGTATCTTTTATTTCATTAGTGATAGCATGTGACTATACAAGGCAAAACTGTGCACTGGATACGCGCTCAATTTAATGTCTGTATATGTTCCTTTGTTGCAGATACAAGTCTTTAAATATGATCCAGACTGTAAGTGGATTCCACTTTAAAAATTTCCATGGGTTCGGTCAGCGTACAAACACTCTTAAAGTAAAATTTGTAGAAAATGTAAGCGGTATCCGCAAAGGTAAGCGCACAATTTAATACGCGCACAATTTAATGTCTGTATATGTTCCTTTGTTGCAGATACAAGTCTTTAAATATGATCCAGACTGTAAGTGGATTCCACTTTAAAAATTTCCATGGGTTTGGTCAGCGTACAAACACTCTTAAAGTAAAGTTTGTAGAAAATGTGAGCGGTATCCGCAAAGGTAAGCGGAAATCGCAAATATAAATGGATCGTAGTTTTGATTGTTATACTGAACTGAACTAGTCCTTGCGTGAACAATCAAGAGGTATAGCTAAAATTTATATCTGGCAAATGCGGAGTTTAAAAGCAAATATTTAATTATTGTTTATGGAATCCATTAATAAACCTTAAATAAATGTTCAAACAAAATTGTGGATGTACTCATTTAGTGTTTGGAAAAAATGAGTTTTCTGAAGTTTTCAAATTTATAACCTATGAAAAATTGTACCTCAGTTTGTTTTCATTTTTTTAAAATCTAAAATTGGCAAGGTCTTCATTTCATCAGTTTTGAGATCAGAAAAGTGTCCATTCTTTCAGTATTTGAGACCGGAAAATTGCTCATTTTTTTTAGTATTTGTGATTGAAAGGTGTTCATTCTTTCAGTGTTTGAGATTGGAAAAGTGTTCATTCTTTCAGTATTTGAGATCTTAAAAGTATTTATTCTGTCAGTATTTGAGATTTGGCGGTTTAAAATGTCCCGGTATATGATATTGAACTGCTGAACTGTCTAGCTGATTAACCACAAAATAAAGTAATTTCAAAAAATAATTTCTAGGCGTAACTATATGTGCTACTAGAAACTGCAAACAAAATGCGCATTCCTCCTAAAATTTGCGGCTTCTTCTAACTGTTAGGGGTTTCGCAACAATTCAACTTTACTGTACTTACATATTAATATTTGTTTGTGGGTTCCATGAACTTTTTCTAATCAGCAATTTTTGATGCGGATTCGACAAAATTTGTTGCGGATTACGCAAAATTGCCTGTTTTTGGAGAGGTTTTGAGCAATACAGTGTTTTAGTTATTTGTTTGTGGAATTGAAAACCGCAAAGACGATCAAAAAAAGTAGCAAGGTTGCGGATTCCGTAAAAAATCTGATTTTTGCCCGTTGCGGAATCCGTACAGTCTGGCCTTGTGAAGGAGTTGTAATCAGGAACTAGATTTTTTCCATTTGAACAATTTTTCTTCCTGCGACATGTTTTGAGTAAGATTCCCGACCAGACCTTGTTCTCTTTTTCACTATAAATAGAATTGTTCATGGAATAATTGTAGAACCTCGTCACCTCCTTTCAAGGCGCTTCTCAGTTAGCCCACAGCTGCATTAGGCAACTTCGGAGCATAGGGTCTGGGCTTCGTCCCCGTGCGGGATAGTTTTGTTTAGAATCTGCAAGAAAATGACGTTGCTTTTTTATGGAACTTCGAAATCATTCACGCGCCTCTCACTTTGTTATGAAGTTGAGCGTACGCCTTTGGTACATAAATTATAGGTTCAAGTCAAAATCTGATTGTGCTTTTATTCGATGTGTTGAAAATGTTTTTTTTTTAAACGATGAATTAGCGGACTAACTTTCGTTTACTTTTTTTTGTCGACTTACTGTCCAGGGGATGAAAAATTGATGTTCGAAACATCATAACTTTTCATATTTAGAAATTTTTAACTATAATTAGAAGACACTAGTAGTCTGTAACTTAAATGCTTTTGATTTTAAAGATATTACATATTTTTTTACTTAAACGGGTCTAGCTTTTTTATATCGAGCGTGAAAGAGCGCAAAATTTGAGTTTTTTTATTCTAACTCAAAATTACCCAAGACTCATTGATTTAGTTTTTGACTCTGAAACCGATTATTTTTGTCAAGATGATCCAATATTACTGATTTTTTTTGGAATTAAAATCCATTATAATCCAGTATATCCAGTATTTTTTTGGGAATTAAGTTCGATTATTTTTGCTGAAGTTTTGTGGCTTGTCTCTTAACCTTATGACAAGCAAATCCGTTAAGAACCCTTAATATACCCCCACCTTAATATACAGTTTTAAACCCCCTCCCACCCCTTCAGTTTAGGATCATTGAACGGGGCAGGTGGGTTACTCAACGTAAACTATCCACATCTTTACTCCCACTCCACAGTTTAAACCCCCCTGCTCAAGTACTTTTTACCACAACATCTATTCAAGTTTTATTAGCAACCACGTTCAGTAAACTGGGGAGGGTGGTGGGTAAACACAGGAGGGGGTTATTAAAAGAGGTGATGGAGTTTACGTTGAGTCAAGCCCAGTAGTATTGTAATCCGCCGTGTGTCCTTAGGGGCGGGGGGGGGGGTCTTTTCGACGGTAGGGGTCTTTGGGGTCCTACCAAAAGTAGGGTCCAAAAGGACCCATCTTTTTTAAAGACCTTTTACTAAGCGCTCATTGATGGTTGAATGCTTAGTAATTTTATCCTAAATTTTAAGTCTCACCTTAGATCGTCAAATTGTCTTGACAAAAAGTAGAGTAGAAACAATAGTTAGAAAAGGTATGAATTAATTAGTTGGTTAGATACAGAGCACTGGGTTATTAGATTATATAAATGAATCGAACAGCTTAAAGAAATATACCTATGAGGGGAGGTTGAGCTAATCTTATTTTGTTCATCAATATTTTATCTTCTTACTAAGGTCGGTGGCTGATTAGTATGTATGGTTGCCCTTGATGTTTGTCCAAGTCAGCACTTCTGGTTGGGTCGTCTGAATCGTCTTGCCGTAGTCCTTTGAGTACTTGTAGTCCAGACTTCCTCGGGTGTGCGAATCTCGAGTATCTCGATTTATAATTTTTCAAACTTAAAAATAGAATTTATTCTCTTTTATAAGTGAAAAGGGCTAGATTAATTTTAGTGTTAGGGCAGAAAAGAAAAATCATTTATTTTTTAAAGATCTGACTGAAGAGAACTGACTTGCTGCTGACTGAGCAAAATGAAACACTGAAGATTTCAGGCCAGTCCTTTTGCTCGTAAGCATAAACCGGCGGCTGATTCAATCTTTAATTATTCAGGTTTCACCTGCTCCTTTGTTCTCCCTTTCTTATAAGGGAATTTTCAACTAGTTTTTATTTGATTTTTTCAAATCAAATATCTTTAACTTATTATTCCCCTTTGATAAAAACCGCAGCCTTCAGTTTGTCTGATTAAAAATTCATATTACTCTCTCTGATGCATCATGTTGCAGGTGCATCTCTGCTTAATCAAAGCAAGGAGAATTTCAGCGCAGCCGGCAAGACTGCTAAATATTTATCCAGTTTGTTTCAAGTTAAGTTAAAAGGGACGTATTAATAATCGCCGCCCTTTTAAAATATTGAGCATGAAAAAATGAGAAAAATTGGACAAGTATTTAAAAAGGAGTGGATTTTCAAAACAAGATTTTATAGTCCTAATAAGAGTAAATCAGTCAATATCTGATTTAGTGAAAAGAGGCTTTAATTTAAATGGCACGCTCCAATTTAGAATTGGGTCGTTAAATAAACAATTAAGACAATGGTCTTTTGTGTGTGTGTGTGTAGTATTTCGCAATACTACAACTCACCCCTTTTTTTTAGAAAACTAAGCTGTTCGATTCTTACAGTTACCATGGTCAAAATGGTTAAATACTATAGTTATAAAATTTAAAAAGAACATCAAATGAAAAAGTTATAAAGATAAGTTAGGTTTTATCTAGAGCTTCCTTCCGGCTTCTAGCTCCACGTTGTATGATCTGAGGATTGCTATCTTCCTCTGTGAAGCCTCGAGTTTTTGTTGCAACTTCACGATTTTCTTCTTTTTGATTTTGTTCTTGATTCGTAGTCTGCTCATTCCGTCCGTAAGTTGTTGAATGTCGTCCTGTTCTTCCTGTCTGTTTTTTACATGGTTCGGAAAAGCAGTTATTCCCTCGAACGGAATGGTGACTTGCGTGCCCCCTGCCTTGAGGATGTAGCCGTGTTCCTCCCTCTTCTTTAATTTCCAGAAGTTGTTTTCGTTCTTTATAACCCCTTCTGGCTGGGTTATGAAGTCGATAGGCATCATCGCCTTTTCCATTGTCGTTGAGTTAACGACTTCAATGAACGATGGCAGTTTCCATCTGTTAAAATTTTCCTTTATTGAGTACTTTAAACTCGTTATATATTTTGGATTTTCCGTATCCAATTTGGTTTCTATGCACTTCTGCAGCTCCAATCTTTGGGTTAACCTGGGAAAGTTGCGAGGGTTCTTATTTAACCCGTCGTCTGTTGACAAAGATTGAACTGCTAGAGGTTTCCGTTGTTTCTTCCTGAGGGGCAGCTTTCTTTTGAACTCCTCTGGTGCTGGGTCTGCGTTTCTGCAATTCCAGTTTAAAATTGGGTCGTATTCCATTTTGCTAAACATCAATATAAAATGACCAAATATTCAAAATTCCGAATTACATTCGGATATTAAGGCTAATTATCAAATGTTTAAACGATGAAGGACAAAGTGTAAAATTGTATATATATATAAAAGGTGGAAAATATAATCTTGTGGTTTCACACAAACCCACCACGGAAAACAAATGAAGAAAGACGATCATGGTGTTTATTAACCACAGGAATACAAATCAAGAAAGACGATCATGGTGTTTATTAACCACAGGAATAAAGCACTTTACAACACTGAGTTAAGCTCAGATATGAAACTTAAAGCAAAAATGCAAATGTAGTTAAAGCAAAAAATGGAAATTTGGGCAATAATTAACCCCTAATCTTAAATGTATGTCCACCTGGGGTCATCCACAGGCTTACCATGGGGTCCCTATCAAGTTACACAGCTATAAACTTGGGTTAGGATTTACTAGATGCAAATATTAGCGAATAGAAATTTGTAAAATTGTAAGGCATGTATAAACATATACAATATTTCATTTGACAGCATTTTTGTTATAACCAGGAATCTTAGTTTCATTTTCTGATAAGATAATGAAAAAATTTGATTAAGGAAGAAAAAAAACTGAAATATCAAGGGTAAGAAAAATTGAAGACTAATTACAAACGGTATAAATTTCGATAAGATAAGTGTAATAATTCTTCTTCGGTTTTAATCACCTGCACCAATCCATGTTCACATCGTTAGTACAGAAAGTCATCCTGAACTTTATGATGCAAAAATTTAACGTAAACAATCTTAAGGATGATGCGGTCCAATTTTCAAAGTGTTGCTTCTGAAAATTTGTTGTTTTTAAGGGTTTAAATGCCTGCATGTTGTGGATTTTGAACTACCGAATTGATATTTTGGCCAAATTGTGAGGAGCGAATCATAAGAGTCTCAAAGGCTGCATACAGCCACCAACAAGCACTTGCGTTGTTGAAAGAATATGGTACCATAATTTTAAAAAGGCTACCGGAAGCCACCAACAAATGCTGGCATAAATCTGCGGCGGGTCGGGTCGAAAAACGTTTGTTCACCCATTTTATGATAAAGAACATTGATGAAAATTTTACTCAATGTGTTGAGAAGAAAGGAGGTGATGTTTCCCTTTTTGATGAATTTCTTCTAGTTTGCATTTTGTAATTTGAAAACTACAAAGATAATAATTATTGTCATCGGTCCCTACTTGGGCCCCAAGAGGAATCCGATGGTGCAAATTAACTTCGCAGAATGAGTTCGTTACAATTTTACATTGGCTAATTCTTTCATCAAAGGTTTCAATCTATTAATTCTCCTTATTGTATGTAGGGTAATTTGACATTCCCTTAAGAGTAATACTGAATTTTCACTTAATAAAACCGCCTGAAAATGAAATTATTATAGACTCGTAAAACTTTAATGTTTTAAACTACTGGCCTTTTGGAATTTTTTTTGCAAATATGTTGAAGTCGAAATTTTTTTTTCTGAGCCATTGGGTTCCGATCCCTCTATCTTTATTTGATTTTGAGGATGGTCCGAAATTGTTAGCGTACTTGACTGTTTTCAATCTCAATTAAGAATTAAATCCGTGTTCATGCATTTTGGCATATCCTTTTGGGTTTCATACAGAACAGCTATTCATTGTATTCATTGCCTCACTGGTCGCACCAGTTTTACTAAGCGCTCATTGATGGTTGAATGCTTAGTAATTTTATCCTAAAATTTAAGTCTCACCTTAGATCGTCAAATTGTCTTGACAAAAAGTAGAGTAGAAACAATAGTTAGAAAAGGTATGAATTAATTAGTTGGTTAGATACAGAGCACTGGGTTATTAGATTATATAAATGAATCGAACAGCTTAAAGAAATATACCTATGAGGGGAGGTTGAGCTAATCTTATTTTGTTCATCAATATTTTATCTTCTTACTAAGGTCGGTGGCTGATTAGTATGTATGGTTGCCCTTGATGTTTGTCCAAGTCAGCACTTCTGGTTGGGTCGTCTGAATCGTCTTGCCGTAGTCCTTTGAGTACTTGTAGTCCAGACTTCCTCGGGTGTGCGAATCTCGAGTATCTCGATTTATAATTTTTCAAACTTAAAATGAGAATTTATTCTCTTTTTATAAGTGAAAAGGGCTAGATTAATTTTAGTGTTAGGGCAGAAAAGAAAAATCATTTATTTTTTAAAGATCTGACTGAAGAGAACTGACTTGCTGCTGACTGAGCAAAATGAAACACTGAAGATTTCAGGCCAGTCTTTTTGCTCGTAAGCATAAACCGGCGGCTGATTCAATCTTTAATTATTCAGGTTTCACCTGCTCCTTTGTTCTCCCTTTCTTATAAGGGAATTTTCAACTAGTTTTTATTTGATTTTTTCAAATCAAATAACTTTAACTTATTATTCCCCTTTGATAAAAACCGCAGCCTTCAGTTTGTCTGATTAAAAATTCATATTACTCTCTCTGATGCATCATGTTGCAGGTGCATCTCTGCTTAATCAAAGCAAGGAGAATTTCAGCGCAGCCGGCAAGACTGCTAAATATTTATCCAGTTTGTTTCAAGTTAAGTTAAAAGGGACGTATTAATAATCGCCGCCCTTTTAAAATATTGAGCATGAAAAAATGAGAAAAATTGGACAAGTATTTAAAAAGGAGTGGATTTTCAAAACAAAATTTTATAGTCCTAATAAGAGTAAATCAGTCAATATCTGATTTAGTGAAAAGAGGCTTTAATTTAAATGGCACGCTCCAATTTAGAATTGGGTCGTTAAATAAACAATTAAGACAATGGTCTTTTGTGTGTGTGTAGTATTTCGCAATACTACAACTCAAATTTCGCAATACTACAACTCAAAGTACCCTGCCCGAAATAAAAAGACCCCTCTCTTAGGACACCCGACAGACAAAATACTTTGGTATTTATTTTCGCGCGGTGGTTAAATTTAATCCCTTTCAAACTTTCCCACCACTAAATAATTATGGGTATATCCGGCTGCGGTTTTCTCGCTTATTTTTATCTAAAAGCTAATCCTTTTCGTTCATATAAATATGAGTTTACATAAAGTACCATTCAAATTTCCATTTTAAAAAATTTTGGTAACTATTGTTCGTTTCTCTTTCTTATTTTATTTTCAAACTCATTTCCAAGTCTCCCTTATTTTCGACTTGCACCATTTTGATTCTTTTAGCCTTACTATTAGCTTACTTTGGGAAACTAAATACGCAATCCTTCGCTCCTGCTTCAAGGGTAAGTTGCAATTACCAGTCTCTTTTGCGCCGGTCTATTTAACTTAAGACAATGTTTGTTGAATGTTTTATATTTACAAATGTACAGCCGTAATTCCAAGTGACAAGGCAATTTAGCCGACATTTTCAAGTGAAAAATTTTATTGATCAATTTTATCAAGTTTTCTCCTTTTTTTCTGACTAGAACGAACAGACGCTTCTGTTAGAATGAATGGATTATTGATAGGCGGAGGGTCTCTTGAACTGCTAGCTGCGCTTTCTTCTTGAAGCTCTTCCTCCGTATAGCTTTCTTGAAGAAAGCCCCAATCTGGGACCCGGAATTCCGGCGATTGCCAGCTTTTGCTGTTTTCGCTGCTATAAGTCGGGGTATTTATCAACTGTGAGTTTGCCCACTCGCTTTCTTCCGCAATGGCCTCGAAGAACACATTTTCTTCTGTAGACTTGTGTCCAAAGGGCAATGTAGCTATCCCGTCAAATAGTAAGAACCGCTTACTATCGAAGGGTGAAAGGGCAATTCGGTTTTGCGCTATGGTTATCTTGGTATGGGCTTTCGATTTTATTGAGTAGTTGTATATACGAAGGGTTTTTCCACTCAGTAATGTTTCCCTGAACCTCTGGTGTGTAAGTTGCTGCTGGGAGTGTTGTACTACTCCTTTTGCACTCCTTTTGCTAGTTGAATCTAAATGAAGAACAAAGATTAGCCCATAAACATATTTTAGCGTTGTAAGCCCATAAAAATTCGCAAGCCCAGTTCTAGTATTAATAACGAAAACGGTTCCCAAATTTGAATATTTTGAAGACTCAATATCTAATAACATTCCAATTTTTTCAATTCCAAAAAGTTTAAATATCTTAATTCATTCCAAATCATAAAAATTCCAAATCGTGTCATTATCAAAAAATCATTCCATGTCAAAATTTTAAATTTGTTCACGTCAAAAGGTACAAAAGTGCGTTTGTGGTGAGTATTTGTTTAAAACATTTTAAATGATGAATGGTTCTTCATTTTAAGTTTTTAAATGAAGAATCAGAGCCTTTCAGGGCTAGTTATGTCTAATTATATTGACAGGGATCAACAAAAGTTATTAATTTGGTCCCAACAAGATCCAAAACCCCAATGAAGGGAACCCTTAATGTAACGAAATGGAGGGGGCTTGGAGAGGTGCTTTTTTTTCAATACTAACCTGCATATTTCAACGAGTAGAGCTTTGGTTGCAACGCGATGAATTCTGCAATGATTTTTCCCGCCGCCTCGTCCTTAAATTTCAATACAACCTTCTTATTCACATTGCTGAATAAGAAGTGATCGCTTGGGTAGTTGGAAAAATCGAAACTATCGGTCAGTTGTTGCAGATCTGCGTATACGTCTTCGGTTTTTATCGCATAAATAAACGAATCTGTGTCACTGTATAGCAGTTCAAGGTTCATGGTTGCTTTCATTTGCCGATAATGAAAGTAAAACATGAATCTTTTCGACAAATCCAAAATACTTGCACCAATTATCATGGGTTTGTCCCACAAAATACTCGTTACAGCAAAACAAACAGTAGCAACTTCCTCGTCGATTATATGGAAGCTTTTCATCGTGCTCAAAGCCGTTTTTTGAAGCAATTCTCTTTCATTTCTAATAATTTCTAGTTTTTTGCGTCCTAGTTTTGATTCCATAGTTTTACCGAAGGCTGAATTTACGATGAGCTTGTAAAAGTTCTCTTCAAGTTTGTTGCGCGCTGACATTCTCAATTGAGTGTTTAAATCGACAAAGCGCTCCATCCATCTACCTTGACGAAATTTTAAGACCTTAATCAATTTGGTAACTCTCAAGCCTAGTTCTATATAGAGTTTTAATGTAAGGTAGTGCAGAACGTAGCCTTCCTTTGGATCTAATGTTTGAACCAGTTTTGGTACCTTTGGTAGCGACGTGACCCCCATCTCCCCTAACATCTGTATTTGCTCGTTACTTAGTTTATCCGTGCCGATAACTTCACGTGAGGGGGCTAGCGGGTAGTCTGCAAAGTAATCTTGAAGTTCTTCAGGTATACTGAGATCCACTTCCAAAATGTATCCCCACTCAGATTTATCGTCGGTTTGCAAAATATATTCGAGACTTTCTTCAACTATTGAGAAATCTTTGATGGGAAGCGGACAGTTTTTCATAATACCCCCGTATAAACTGTTAGCGTCTATATTCAATAGATAGCTAGAGGGCTCTTCAGGATTGTAGTCTTCGAGGTATTTATTGTTGGCTTTAAAAAAACGGCGTGCATATATCGATGACATCCCTCCCCGTATCATTTTTTGAACCATGTTCAAATGCTCCCTTTCAGTAAGTAACTTGAGGTCTGCATTGCAGACTTTTAAGAATGCATCGCCCGAGAGGTTACTAGCCGTGAAGTAGCATGCACAATCTAATCCGTACGTTTCGTAATAAACTTCACGAAAGGCTTCGAATACTGAAGCGAGTAGTAGTACGTCCGTTGCTAGGTATACATCATGGTACTCGCCTAGTGATGCGCATTTCATTTCGGCGAAAACTTTAATGGCATGGTTGTACTGATTTTTCGAAACAATTATTTCCCCTCCCTGTAAAGTGTTGCTCCACATTTTTCTAGGTGGCAGTCGGGTTTCTCGAAACTTTTCAAAACTACTAAAGTATGAATACGGGTAGAAACCTTTTGTTTTAGCAATGCTATCTGTTCTGATGAGTAACCAAGTTCTTCAAAGTAATTTTCCAGTAGGAAAAATTTTTCTTCCGGCAAGTATTCGACAAGTTTTGAAAGGGGGGACAGCATGAATTTATAGGAGTCTATGAAACGTAGATTTTCATACACTTTTTTGAGTTTTCCGTTTTTATCGGTGTATGATTTGATATAGACCGACATAGTGAGTGATATATACTTCTCCTCAGTGGAAGGGATCACTGAGTAAGTGTTTTCGGGGTTACTGTTTGAGAGCGCTTTTATAATGAAATGCAGATCATAGTTTGACAAGTTATGCGCTATTACGGGTATATGATTCGCCGTTTTTCGATTGATATTGCATTCGTTATGCGCCCACCCCAAGAACTTGTTGGTATAGTGACAGTGATCAAGTACAACTTGGTCATTGTCAGCAAATTCTGTTTCACATATCCAACAAGTGTGCGCTTCTTCACGCGTGCAACTTGGTGTGCCAGTGAACGTGTAATATTTTCGTTTTTCGAGGTATATTTGTTTCGCCAAAGATTCGAGCGAGGCGATCAATTCCTTCATAACATTTTCTCCTCTCTTCAGTTCAAACTTTAAGACTTCACGCTTCCCAAATTCAACAACGGCCAGAGCGTAACCGCATGGTTGATGAATCTCTAGTGTTTGGGTGCTAGATTTTTCGGGGTCGGGTTGCGGTCCGTATACGGGTAGTAGTAGCGATTCCAGGTCAAAGTAAATAACTCTCGGTACATACCAGCGGGCAGTTAAATTTTTGAAACGATGAGTGTCCTTTCCCGGTTTTGGCACAGTGATTACCACTCCCTCGTCTTGGTAGCACATTTCCTGGTGTCTTTGTAGTGTATCGATGGATGAACATGTATGGAAGCGTTTGCGGCAAATTTGGTTTCGGTCTCGGTGTAGTTTTCCACGCACATATTCCACAACCCTCATCAAATCAGTGATCAGCACATAGTGATGAGTCTGTCCGTTGCTGAGTAGTAGTAGGTCAACACATAGATCACTTGAGTATTTGCTGGACACTCTCAAAGGTAGCAATTCACCTTCTTTGTACCTAATGAAAACAAACAATTGAGTGCTCGGGTTTCTAGATGAACGTAATGTGTTATACATGATTAAACGAATGTTTTGTCAAAAAAAAATCAATCCTCACCGGAATACATTGACTTGACAGTTGTTAAGTTGTTCAAATCGGTCAATATCATATAGTCCCATTGGCATCTTGTACCAGCCTTCAATTTTCACAACATGTTCTTGGGAGAGCTTGTAATTTTTCAGTTTGTTTCGATGTTGGTAGCTTTGGGCAGCAGGATAAAGAGCAGTTGTGGTCTCTGAATATCGATCATGGTACGCGGCCACATAGCAGTATAGAAAGCACTTCTGGTCGTTTCTCGTTTTAATGTTGGTGAAACTCTGTTTCACCGGTTTCAATGAATCGGGAAGGTCAATGTATGAGCCAGCACGGATAGGAGAAAATGCTGCAAAACTTACAGCCAGCTTTTCAATGCGCTCCACAATCCAACCACTACCGTGAGAAGCGAACGTTTTGATGGCATTGACCATATGCTCAATCATTTCCAAATATGTCTCTTTCTCGATTCCATTGAAGAAGACATTGATCATCTTAGAATTCAGATATAACATTGTCTTCTCGTGGCGTAACTCCCCGTCACAAGTTTCGTTTGTATCGCTCGAGAACTTTATCATACTCACGTCCACATGCAGTTGAAATTTACAGGGTCCTTCCTGCACTCTTTCGTCTATCAACGCATCAATTTCCTCTTTGTTTCGCATGATTACATTCATCAGATCCAATTCATCCTCCTTAACGCTCAACTCGTATCGTCTTAACTTTCCCCTAAACGCAGATTCAGTTGGAGCAGATGATGTTCCCACCTCATTTCCGGGAGTCCAAATGGGTAGTTGATGGTTTTTCGACATATGTTGCCGGAACTTCTCAACCGAGAGGAAGATTGTATGACAGTAGATACAAAGACTATCAGTTGAGACGTTGTGAGCTAGCTCGACATGCTCCCTAGCTTCTGCCAGCGAGCTGAAGGATTCTCGACATTCGTCACATTTAGTTGGTGGCGTTGGGGCTGCGAATATCTTTGAGATGTTTCATTTTTAGTACATATTCTTGTAGTGAAAAAAAAAAAATTACAAAAAAACTTTTTTGTCTCCAAATCCAATGAAACCTGGTCCAATCAATTTGTCGTGATTTATTGGACAGGGTTGTAACCCATGTTGAAAAATCAAGAAAAAAAACATATTTTGAATTTTTTAACCATTTTAACCTGAAAATGAGTATTATTAAACGTGAAATCTGTTATAGACATGTAATTTTATTATATATAATGCTTTATACTGGCTCATACACTCTCTAAAGTCTACTCCTAAGAGTCCTGGCTAACCCCACCAGGCTGTAGACATATTAGAGAGAGAGAGAGAGAGAGAGAGAGAAAAAAAACAGAGAGTGTAAAGAGCCAAAAGTAACTATGGTTGATTAACCGGCAGAATTGCTGGACCCATCCATAAATAGCTTTCTTTTGAAAAAGCTATATCCCAAAAGGGATAATAATGGGGTTTATGGATCGTCAGTTCTCTCTCTCTCTCTCTCTTTCTCTCTCTCTCTTTATCTTTTTCTGTGTTAATATTTATATTTTGAAAACTATTATGAAAAAACATAACAAAAACATTTTTATGTTTTTTGTTTCAACATCATTAGATAAAATCTTAGGAAGAGTATTCAGTTTTTTTTTTTGATTTTTCGAAATGAGCATTAAAAAAAACTGATATAAATAAGTTGGATTTGACCAGAAATTTATCAAAATTTATACTTTTAGACTTTTATGCCGACTTTTTAAAGTTATTTTGATTTTTTTCTATTAATTTTTTCTTTTGTTTTTATTTCCTTTCTATTGATTGAAAATAACAAAGCAAACTTTAAATTAGAAACAAACCATAAGCAAAACGTAAACAAAGATTCAGCCACAATAATAAAAACTTATCAAACTAAATAATAAACCCCCAAACTGGTGCACTCTCGGTGGAAACAAAGTTTTTTTTGAGTTTTCAGAGTTCTCTAAATTGCAGTTTGCGTTTTTTTGGCGCAAAGCAAGCATTGATAGGCGGCGTCTCAGCCACTAATTTTGGTGCAGTGGGACTTTGACTGCCGGAAGAAGAAGTAGAAGAAGTATGCTGCTGCTGTTGTTGAGTGATTGAGAAAATATCCGGTTTTATTGGGGTTTTGGGCGTCTGCTGGTCCTCATCTTTTTTCTCTGTCGAATCTGGTGATTCAATCGACTCAATGTTCCAGTAGCTTTCTCGCTCTGCTAAATCTCTAATGGATCCTTCCTGATTTTCGTAAAAGGGGATCGATTGGCAATCGTAGTTAAACAGTATTTTTCTCGGTGAACGATCAAGGCAAGTAGGGTCTTGAATATCTGTGCGCTTCAGCGCAGGATACGATTCAGTCACACAGCAACTCTCGCAGACCTGTTTTCTGTTTTGTATGAGTATACCAATTTGATCTAGCAAATAGTTGGGTAACATCATATGGTTTTTAGTGACCCATTCATCGAATTCTCTGCTTCCTGGATCAAGATCGTTGAAAGGACTTGTTTTTCGATGACGCATTTTCCGTTCCTGTTGAACCACTACGATAGAATCTCTGGTATAAGTTTGGTATAATATAGCTCTTTCAAGAGAATTAATTGAAATGATTTGCAGTGGAGTTGCCATCGTTGCAAATTTTGTATTGACTGATTTTGAGAGATTGAATAAAAATAGTGAGTAGATTTAGTTTGACCTACCACTTTTAGTTTTTTATTGCTGGTGGTCTAAAATTTAGCCAATTACCTTAAATCTGGTTTTGTGAAATTTTAATATGTTTTCAGGGCTTTTGCAATTAAGTAGAAATGTGAACGCTTCGAAAATCTATACTTCAAAGAAACAGCATGGCGCCTTTTTATGATACCCTAAGCACAAAATGACAAAAATTTTACACTTCAAAGAGATAAGATGCATGCCGCCAGGGTAAAAACGTTGAGATTTATGAGCTAAAACGGGAATTTGCCAGACAGATGCAAGCTAATGCTATCTCTACTTCAAATAGAGTGCATGACGCCTTTTTTTATGTCCCCCGGACGAGGGGCTTTAAAGGTCTCCACTTCAAAGTGAGTACATGTATGCCGACATGTAACATTAACTGAGATTTATGACCCATTCAAGTGCTTTCCAGACAGAAATGACAGATGCAATAAACACGCTTTTATCTTATACAAATTCAATTGCAAAAACTAATTAAATTCTCCCGCTATAGACTGAAGGGGCGCCATAAAAGTAAATCCACAGATATTTGTTTATCTTCTATCCAATTCATTATTCATTTCATTCTATCATAAAACAGTTGAACCAACGAGTCACTACCGTTACCACCACCACTATGTACTCGTCGCTAGAAAATGATACAGACTTTTACGATGATTTTCAAGATATATCTTCGGGAGAAAAACGCATTGTACGGGTTGGAACGAAAACTTTTGACAAAACGGGTACATATATCACAGTTAAGTTATATAAAAAGAATGAAGATGGTGTATTTAAATGTTATCAAGCAGTGACCTTAACGACAAGAGAATTTGATTGTTTGGCAGATAATTATTCAAAGATTAAAAAATTGGTTAAAAAACAAACTGGTGAAAAGACTTCATCTTCTTCCTCCTCCTCCTCATCCTCCTCATCCTCCTCAGCTGTAAATGATAAACATCATAAAAGACGATACACGTCAAAACGATTAGTCCCTCCCAAAAAAGAATGTGCTGAAAGTGGCGATGAAAACGATGCTGATGATGAATACTCGAATAATAAAAAGTGTAGAGTTGCCTGAAACAGAAAAAAAAAACGTTTGAATAATTTGATTTAACCAGCAGAATGGTTGAAGCAATGTATGAGCAGTCGCCTGAATTTTTTAAAAAATTTCGAAAGAATTTTAAATTTTTTATTCTGAACAACGAACCCGACGCCTCACAACTCCCTCTAAACACAAATTTTGCATTTGCAACCCACTCAATTCAGAACGAGTCTTGCGCCCAATTGCTCGACAATGACCATCCCCACATCCATGTTCTCATCGAAGTAACCAAGGATTGTGTCGACGTAGTGAAAAAGATGACCTCAACCACTTTCGTTGTACCTTGTCTACTCTCATCTTTCAAGCATCTAATATTGGGTTGCAGTAAACTTCACCTATCGGGACCCCTGATGGAAAAATTAAAAATTGCTGTCAACTACAACAATTCTATTAACAACTCAACTGACATTGGTGGTGCTTCTCTACGAAGAAGATTGCCACAAGTTTGCTTTGCTTCACAAACTCGATCCATTCAAATTTAAACTGATTTAATCACTAATGTAACAATTGAACGCTTCATTAATATTTTGAATGGTGATAATGCCGCCGAGTTTTCTAAAATTATTGATATCATTTTGAGTGGGTATGGTCGTTTAGAGATTGATTCAAATACTTTGTTTGTTAAATTTATAATGGAAAAAAAATTTAAACTCTGAAAACGGTTTTTAGAGCCTGCGATAACGCCAGAGGCAAGTTTTCTAGCAACCATAAAACATGTTTTTTTCTTAAAAATAAATTATAAATCATTAAAGAAATGCATCAGTATCACAAAGTTATAACATCATATGTTTAGCAAAACGCATCATGTCATGGTCATTAACCTTGAAACCTATAGGAAATTTAGATGAAATTATAACATGAGCAACATAAATACAATAAAAACCGCACAAGACCGAGTTAGCTGATTGGATTGGCTTATTCATCAGTATTTGGTTTCCCTCATGGATAGAACGTCTCATATTTTTGTATACATGTGGATAGTTGTGTAGGCTTCGTCCAAGAGGATCTGCAAAAAAGATTTGACCACCAGCTTGAGCAAACAGTAACCAATGAGTTCCTGGCTGGTCTGAGTTTGATGCGTTTACTATCATGAAAGTATTGTCACGTTTCAATATTGTATTAAATGCTAAGTTAGCGGGAAAAATGCCACAAAATTGATGTTTCAAATGCTTGCATCGGTGAATAAGCTCAGTAATCTGTAAATTGTCCATTTTTTTTCACCGAGTCAACGCATTAGAGTGTTTTTAGCTATTTTTCTATCGGAACGCACGTAAACTGTTGATGCACGCTCTCCCATGAAAAGTAACTCTACATTTTTCCCCAGCGGTGCATCAAACTTCAGTTCTACTGAAATGGTGCAATTGGTCAATTCAGGTTGAATAAAGTCATGTGAAGCCTCCTGAGTAGATGTGAGATCAAATGCCATAATATAATGATTGTGATAATTAGCCAAACTGATTCCATGACTATTGTTGAAAACAAAGTCTAGAGCTTCCAATGTGTTATAGTATATTCTTTTGTTATCAGTCGTTGACACAGGAGTTCCTGCAATGGGCAGACCGTTTCGGTAAACAATGAGTTCATTCAGCTGAAATTTTTGATAATGAAACGGGTTTGTTCGGTTAGTTCCCAGGTATGCTGTATTCGAGCTCATTGCTAAAATCATTCGACGAACGGGCTCTTTGGCAAAAAAGTTTTCTTGTCGCCAGCTTCGCACACCAGTTGTGGCCAAAAAAGTTCTCGGTAAAACTTCAATATAATTGTATATTGCGGGTGTTTTCAACAGAGTTTTTTCTATCGACGATAGCACAAAATCGGTTACTGTCATTTTGCGCACATATAGGTTAGCCTCTGTGATTTCAACACGGTAATGTTTATCTCTATGCTCAGACATGATAACAAAGTCATTAGGAGATCGTCTCAGAGAAAGTCTTATTGTAACACCGCTGATAAGATGTTTGTCACATGATAAACAATCACAAGCAATTTTACCAAATAAACGGAATTCGGTTGATGCAGCTACGATTCGTTTACGTTCAGCGACATCTTCAGCTCGCCCATTAGCACCATCAATACCTGATGGATTATCTTCATAATAATAACCTTGACAAGCAAGCCATGTTTTCTTTGCATCATTACCATGTGAAAATTCGGTCTCAATGAAACTCTTATGGGCAAAATTGGG